>NC_064634.1:448576192-448890775 GCF_023864275.1 Schistocerca cancellata | reverse complement strand
ATTGTAAATTCGTATCGCACTGTTCATAATGGAAATATTATAAGGCGATGTCCTTTATTGACTGGACATGGTACTTTCCTTTCTTGGATATTGAATTTTTTATGTATACGACAGACACAGCAACATGACTAGCGTGTGGACAGTGGAGAAAATGTGCGTCTCGTGAAACTAATGTAGGAATTTCACGCACGCCCATTTCGTAAGCAGTTAGCTGCGATCGCGTACACCACGTGGAGGCCGACGTCCCGTGAGCGCAACTCGCGGGGTTCCTGAGCGTTCAGCAGCAAAA
Source organism: Schistocerca cancellata (assembly GCF_023864275.1). Lineage (NCBI taxonomy): Eukaryota > Metazoa > Arthropoda > Insecta > Orthoptera > Acrididae > Schistocerca > Schistocerca cancellata. The sequence continues at coordinate 448,890,486 of NC_064634.1, read as the reverse complement.
GAATGGTTCAAATGGCTCTGAGCACTATGGGACTCAACATCTGTGGTCATCAGTCCCCCAGAACTTAGAACTACTTAAACCTAACTAACCTAAGGAGATCACACACATCCATGCCCGAGGCAGGATTCGAACCTGCGACCGGAGCAGTCACGCGTAAAAAGAAATTGTGTATGTATTAACGCAGTAAGAAAGATGACGCACAGAAACTAATCAGCAACGATTACAAGGGGAAAGTAATGAGAGCCTTTATGCAACTGTCTGCTTTGAGGAAATTTAATTTCATTGTCAGTTAACTTTTTAAGAAGCAATGAATTCTTGAAACACATGTCAATCTGTCGATTTTCTATTTGCTCCATCCTCAATGAGCATGAATCTGTGGTGCGAATCACACAACCCAGGAACCGTATCTAGAGCAAGTTTTGGTTTTTGTAATTAAGCGGCGCACAGTCAGCTGGCTCGATGGCTGCCTTCTTTGTAAACCTTTAACTACTCTTCCTTCGAGAAAAGGTGGCACCTTATGTTTACTTTTAAATTAACTCCTTTTTTTCTTATTCAGTAACATAAGTAAAACAGAGTCATCCCGGTCAGCAGAGTGCATGACACAACCGGAGTAAGGCGTCGAGGCAGTCGTGACAGACGTCAGCGACGGCGAAGGAGCAGCTGCTCTCTGCGCGTCTCCTGTGGCTCGTGTGAGTGGGGCCTTGAAGGCGCCCTTACTGCACGATACTCCATCTCGTCTGGGTTAACGTTGTTAGGAAGAGTGCAAACTACTGATGTAGTGGGCGTAATGGGGCGCTGCCAAGTGTAGCCATAGCTGTACGTGATCATGGACAACTCACACAGTAGTTGCTTAAACACAGGTGTTAAAACTATTAAATACGAAACTGAATGAGGAGTCCAACAGTTTGGTGTGTCTGTCTTTATTCAGTAACAGTCATCCTGGTCATCAGAATAGTGTTGCTACAGCGGAGTATCGGACTCTTCATTCAGTTTTATATTTTATAGTTTTAACAGCTTTATTTCAACAACTGTCTACTGTACAAATTGTCAGTCAATAGTGTATAATTATTTTAGCTGTGGCTGTCCCAGTTTTAGAATTATCTGCAGCCGTAGCAGTCTTTTTTGCGTCGTATTATTATAATTCCGTCACCAGCGTGATTTTTACTGGATAATGTCTTACTCTTTAGTAATCTGAATGTACTAAAATTGGTTAAAATGAGTATGGTGGCAATTGAGAAAATTCTCCTTGTAGGTTCCGTGCGACGTTGGAGGTGGTGCGCTTCCAGAGAGGCGACTCCCGGCTGGGAGCGGTGTCGCGTTCCTGTAACCCAAGCGACTGTGGGGCCGTTGTGTGGGAGAAAACTGCGGCTGTGCACGCAGTTTCGATCGTTCTGTGAGCTCCAGAACGACCGCGGGGCCGTCCGTGAGCATTTGGCGGGGTGTGAGCGGATTTCTCGTGCCTGCCAGTCGCCTGATGAACGGGGCGCTGCTCGCCTCGCGACGCCGCACGAAACGCGGCCGCGGCCGATCGAGACAGTAAGACGCGACGTGCTATGAGAGCGAACTGCGCAGCAAAGTCTCAGCCAGGCAGCCGCGGCCCGGAGTAGTCGCTAGCGAGGCGGCGGTTGTTCCCAGTCCGGGTGGCCCAGGGCACGGGAACAGGCGCCGTTCCACCACACAACTACTTTTTTCTCGCATTTTCTTACTTGCTGTACGTTTTTATTGCCCATAATGAACCATTTCACTCTGCAACGGAGTGTCCTCCCATTTAAAGCAGGCTGGAATGTTAGAGCTGGGTTTAGAACTCGCAATTTTTACCTTCGTTCTGCCGACTGAGCTGTACTGTTGTACAGTACTTATGGTTAGATACGGGACAACCGGATGTTTTCTAATAACCGGTTGGCCAATCGGTTTTTTCAGTCGAGAGTCTCCGCGGCCACGTCGGCTGTGTGGATGTTCGTCACCCACTCTCTGGATTTCAGTGGTTTCTCATAACGTGCGATAATCAACTGACACAAGTCCTTGACTGTATCAAGTTTATTTAAAGTTTTCACCCAGTCTCCAACCTCTGTTACATATTTGTTCGGACTTTGCAGTTAATAGATTTCCACATCTTCCCATCTCTTTCGAACAAACTTCAAGGGACTTGCTTTCCACATGCAAATGCAGTCCGAACAAGGTTCTTCTCGTCTGCCCAGCGTTGGCAGACTTGTAAATAGTCAAGGAGAATATGTTATGGATGACTATGTATGTGTTGTGTTTATTAAACTTTCGGAAAAAAGGCTACGAACTTATACAACAACACAATACATCGAAAAGTTTATCCTTAATTCGACTAAAACTTTCCTTGTTGCTGTCAATGTACATACAAATCGCAAGTGTTTACTGTTTTTTGAGAAAAATTCAAGCTGGCATGAGCAATTCGAAGTTAGTCCAAGTCAATTTCGAGCGGTGACACAGCAGACGACGCCCTTGATTACACATAAAATGCCTGACAGGTATTCAATTTGCTACAAACATGGCGGAGGCACAGCCATTCTATTAAATTTAAACTCGTCGTTTGTTGCCACAGGTCGGTTACAATCCAAGAAATGAATGGATAATTCAACCGATAAGTAAACGTACAACCGAGTGATGGGTTTCCTTCCCAACAACCGACTGAGTCGAATGTTTATATTCGGTTGTTCCCATCAGTACCCGCGACCATCGTTGCCACGTTCTATCTGAACTAAATCGGGACTTTTTTACGAAACCTACACAAAACGAACTTAGGCTAAAATTCAAAATACAATAAAAGAAAACACTGCATATTGCCGTATTGATATGTTTGCTTGCTTTTCAAACTTCCTAGTAGGATCTTCCCCTCTTCCCCGCCGATAAAACAAGGAAACTGTAGGAACGTAACTGACTGAATCGTGTTCACCATTAATTCAATTTGCAATGGAGGTGTTGGCAAAGGGTTTCTCTTAGCTCGCTAAGTGTTCCTCATCAGCCTGAAAATTCGATCTAGAGCAGCAATGGAATGAGGTATAAAAAACACGAAACAGGAAACTTCACCTTAAAAAATTCTGCTCTTCATCCTTAACAAATGTGTTCAGTTGCACACATTCTTCGAACATCAGATCCTCGCCTACATGAAGTTCATATAGAGACGTCATTTCTACGAATTCTAAGACTAAGCACTGTTTCCCAATTAATGAAAGTGCTTTGAAAGCTTTGTACACGGTCTCTTCAAACTCAAATCGTTTGTCAGAGTAGTTCATGCCACGCTGCAAGTCGTTGGTCGCTTCTCTTTTCGATGTTTTGACACGCTCGTCATTTCTACACCTACATCTACATGGATACTCTGCAAATCACATTTAAGTGCCCGGCAGAGGGTTCATCGAACCACCTTCACGACTCTCTATTATTCCTGTCTCGTACAGCGCGCAGAAAGAATGAACAACTATATCTTTTCCTACGAGCTCTGATTTCTCTTATTTTATCGTGGTGATCGTTTTCCCCCATGTAGGTCGGTGTCAACGGTGACTGGAATTTCGTGAGAAGGTTGCGTCGCAACGAAAAACGCCTTTTTTTAAATGATGTCCAGCCCAAATCCTGTCTCATTTCGGTGACACTCTCTCCCATATTTCGCGATAATACAAAACGTGCTGCCCTTCGTTGAACTTCCTCGATGTACTCTGTCAGTTCTGTCTGGTAAGCATCCCACACCGCGCAGCAGTAATCTAAAAGAGGACGGACAAGCGTAGTGTAGGCAGTCTCCTTAGTAGGTCTGTTACATTTCCTAAGTGTTCTGCCAATAAAACGCAGTCTTGGCAAGCCATCCCCGCAACATTTTCTGTGTGTTCCTTCCAATTTAAGTTGTTTGTAATTGTAATTCCTACGTATTTAGTTGAATTTATGGCCTTTAGATTAAACTGATTTATCGTGTAACCGAAGTTTAACGGATTCCTCTTAGCACTCATGAGGATGACCTCACACTTTTCGTTATTTAGGGTCAACTGCGACTTTCAGCACCATTCAGATATCTTTTCTAAATCGTTTTTGAATTTGTTTTGATCTTCTGATGACTTTATTTGTCGATAAACGACAGCGTCATCTGCAAACAACCTACGACGCCTACTCAGATTGTCTGCCAAATCGTTTATATAGATAAGGAAGAGCAAAGGGCCTATAACATTACCTTGCAGAACGCCAGAAATCACTTCTGTTTTACTCGATGATTTTTCGTCAGTTACTACGAACTGTGACCTCTCTGCCAGGAAATCATGAATCCAGTCATATAACTGACGATATTCCATAAGCACGCAATTTCAGTACAAACCGCTTGTGTGGTACAGTGTCAAAAGCCTTCCGGAAATCCAGAAATACGAAATCGAACTGAAATCCATTGTCAACAGCACTCAACACTTCATGCGAATAAAGAGCCAGTTGTGTTTCACAAGAGCGATGTTTTCTAAACCCATGTTGACAGTGTGTCGATAGACCGTTTTCTTCGACGTAGTTCATAATGTTTGAACACAATACATGCTCCAAAATCCTGCTGCATATCTACGTTAACGATATGGGCCTACAATTAAGTGGATTACTCTTACTACCTTTCTTGAATATTGGTGTGACCTGTGCAACTTTCCAGTCTTTGGCTACGGATCTTTCGTCGAGCGAACGGTTGTATATGATTGTTAAGTATGGAGCTAATGCATCAGCATACTCTGAAAGAAACCTAATTGGTATACAGTCTGGGCCAGAAGACTTGCTTTTATTAAGTGATTTAAGTTGCTTCACTACTTCGGGGATATTTACTTCTACGTTACTCATGTTGGCAGTCTCGCGTAACTTCGGCCGTCGTAATTTAATATATATATTATTGTTACTATTATTATTTTTTGATTGTTGCCGACTTACGTGGTGGGCCTTAATAAAAGTGATATTCCATTTGAATTTTGATTTTTACGGTTAAATGCTTTCCTGAAGTTCTCCTTTTTAACAATATTAATTTCAAATTATTCGTTACGTTAATGAATGTTAGACTCGTTGAATCTTAAAACATGAGCATATAAGTTGTACAATGTATTAAACTTTTCATATTAATTTCCTCGGCTAGTCAGTTCCCCTTAAAGCATAAGATCTTTAGTTATTAGTTACAATTGCGGCCCACACACGCGCGAGAGTTTTCTTACCTCCGTTAACCATTGTATTGTAGTCAGAGTGCTGGCTCTGGGTCTCGGCTATGGTACTGAAAATAAGAATCTTAAAGCTAAGTATTTTCTGCAACGTCGGGTGGCTGTGGAGAAAAATTAATATTATGCTAATAGCGGGCGAGTTTTCAGCTTCCGCTAATTTTTTCATAAGTTAATATCGCCACGTAATGGCGTCGTTGGCTGCATCGGCCGCTGCAATTGTTGAGCTGTAAATTACTTGAATGCAGGTTAATTCAAGGAAGGCGGACATGAAATCGGGATCACCTCTTACAAATTAAAAGTGCACAATAATATTAAATCAGTATATTATATGCTTAACTCATACAAATATGCTTACATTTGTCAGCACACGCAAGATGTCCGTCGACACACAAGAAAAACAAGAGAAGAAGTAATGAAGACGACTAAAAAATTAACAAAAGAGTGTATCTTGTCATAAATTATTTCTTTGCATTTGAAACTTGGACAGAGAAATTCTTATGTTACGGGCACATGAAAAAAAAATCTCTTACAAATTATGAATGTCTTCTATATAAATATTGTCTTTTCGTAATATGGACTGGGGACGCTATAGCAGCTGTTCTTGATTCGAATTCTGGAATGTTTACTTCGTCTCCTTTTGTGTAGGAATTTCGGAAAGCTGTGTTTAGTAACACTGCTTTGACAGCACTGTCTTCGATAGTATCTCCATTGCTATCGCGCAGAGCTGGCAGTGATTGTGTCTTGCCGCTAACATATTTCACATACGACCAGAATCTCTCTGGATTTTCTGCCAGGTTTCGAGACAAAGTTTCGTTGCGGAAACTGTTATAAGCATCTCGCATTGAAGTGCGCGCTAAATTTCGAGCTTCTGTGAAAGATCGCCAATCTTGGGGATTTTGCGTCTGTTTAAATTTTGCATGTTTGTGTCGTTGTTTCTGCAACACTGTTCTGACACGTTTTGTGTACCAAGGAGGATCAGCTCCGTCGTTTGTCAATTTACTTGGTTTAAATCTCTCAATTGCTGCCGGTACTGTTTGAATTCAAGCCACATCTGGTCTACACTTGCATTATTAATTTGGAAGGAGTGGACATTGTCTCTCAGGAAGGCGTCAGGTGAATTTTTATCTGCTTTTTTGAATAGGTATACTTTTCGTTTATTTTTGGAGGGTTTGGGGGCTACAGTATCAATGTCGCTACGACAACCCTGTGTTCACTAATCCCTGTATCCGATTTGATGCTCGTTTTTGACTCAGGATTATTTGTTGCTAAGAGGTCAAGTGTATTTTCACAACCGTTTACTATTCGCGTGGACTCATGAACTAACTGCTCGAAATAATTTTCAGAGAATGCGTTTAGCACAATTTCGCATGATGTTCTTTGCGCACCTCCGGAATTAAACATGTATTTTCGCCAACATACCGAGGGTAAAGTAAAGTCATAACCAACTATAATCGTAAAAGTCAGGTACGTGTTTGAAATCACTCAAGTTTTCTTTGAACTTTTCAGCAGCTGAATTGGGAGGTCGGTAAAAGGATCCAAATATTATTTTATTGCGGTTGCCAACAATGACCTCCGTCCATATGTACTCCCAGGAACTATCTACTTCAATTTCGCGACAAGATAAATTACTTTTAACAGCAGCAAACACGCCACCGCCAAGCGTGTTTAGCCTATCCTTTCGGAACACCGTTAGTTTCTTCACAAACATTTCGGCTGAACTTACATCCGACTTTAGCCAGCTTTCAATGCCTATAACGATATGAGCATCTGTGCCTTCTATTAGCACTTGGAGCTCTGGTAGTTTCCCAACACAGCTACGACAATTTACAACCGTTATACCGATGGTTCCTGTATCTACGTTCTTCCTGTGTTTGACCTGCACCCTTTGTGACTGAAGCCCTTCTTGTGTTCTCCCGAACCCTCTAACCTAAAAAACCGCCCATTCCACGCCACACAGCCCTTGCTACCCATGTAGCCGCCTCCTGCATATAGTGGACACCTGACCTATTCAGTGGAACCCGAAACCCAACCATCCTTTGGCGCAAGTCGAGGAATCTGCAGCCTACACGGTCGCAGAAGCGCCTGAGCCTCTGATGTAGACCCTTGCCTCTGTACCAGAGGTCCGCAGTCGGTCCTATCGACTATGCTGCAAATGGTCAGCTCTGCTTTCATCTTGCAAGCAAGAATGGCAGCCTTTACCATTTCTGTTAGCCGCTCGAAACCAGAGAGAATCTCTTTTGATCCAAAGTGACACACATCAATGGCACCGATGTGAGCAACCATCTGCAGTTGGCTGCAACCTGTACTCTTCATGGCATCCGGGAGGACTCGTTTCACATCTGGAATGACTCCACCCGGTATGCACACGGAGTGCACATTGGTTTTCTTTTCCTGTGTCTAAGGGACCCTCTAACGCGCCTAACATTGGAGCTCCCAACTATCAATAATCCCACGCTCTGTGATTGTCCGGATCCTGCAGGCTGAGAGGTTTCCTCTGAAACAGGACAGGTGACAGCATCCAGCTCAGCGACAGTGCCAGCCACAGACAGCACCTGGAACCTGTTTGTCAGACAAACAAGGGAGGCCTTACGTGCGACCGCCTGGGAAGTCTTTCGCCGCCTGCTATAGTCTGTCTGTAAACTGAAGAGCGAGCAGCGCTTTTGGTGGGGGAAGTGGCATTTCCCGGAAGAACGCTGCCACCGGACTACAGAGGCACCCATAATCTGTTGCCCCTTACCTGTGTAGCGGTGCAGATCGGCGTGCAGTGATATACGTCGTTTCTGTTCGTGGGATTTTAGTTGCCAGTGTCAGTCAGTTAACTTTGTATACTTACTGATATACTTCGATATCCGGAAGTGATGGATAATCGTCTAGCATTGTAAGAAAATGTGCAGAATACGAAGAAGATATTTGCGGAGTAACAAGCATTCGATCGTCTCTAATGTTAGTACAGCGTATGTTAAAGAGGCGACGCAAAAAGAACTGTTGGCTAATATTACTACTCCCAACCAAACGGCTGCAATTTAGGCAAACGTCAGCCTCGCCCAATAGGACACATAAAGAAGAAACGCGGAAATAAGCCGCATGGCTTACTGGAATCGCCACGAAGGAAATTAATAATTTTGTGAGGAAACCCATCGTAATAGACAGTTTCAAAATCACGTAAAACCTTTGATGCTGATGGAACACTAAATCTCTGTCTCGGTCACTATTCACCCGATTCTAAGACATACTGCTTAAGACATGTGCGCAATTGTAAACACTGCTGAAATTTCCTTCGAAACACATACCCCGATTCTGGACTTCCAAGCAGAAAGCTTGACATACGAGGTGCGCTTACATATTAACTTTTATTTTTTGGTAAGAACTTTATTTGTTAGTCTACAGCAATGTTATACTCTTCAAAATATTCCACATTACGTACTACACACTTATGCCAGTGCTTTTTCCAATTCCTGAAACACTTTAGGAACTGTTTCTTCGGGATAGTTTATAGGTCTTCTAACTGCACATTTTTAATCTCATCCATATTTGTAAAACTGCTGCCCTTTAAGACCCACTTTGAAATGTTTATACCACTTGTATGCCCTTGCTTTACTCATAACAAGTTCACCAAAAGCAATATTCAACATTTCTAAAAATTTCATACATTTTATTCCATTCTTACAACAAAATTTGATACAGTTTATCTGATCTATTTTTATACAAAACAAATAATCGTTGATGCTACCAAAACACGTGTAATCTTTTTGACAACTGACAACAGAGTAAATAGCCAATATGCATAACATTGTACACATACTTTAGAGACACGTTCACGAAGACAGTGGCAAAAAAGTAGTGCAAATCGGACTAACATATAAAATTATAAATTTCTGCTTACTTTTTAAACACTCTTCATGTTGCAAGAATTGTTAAGTTTCAATACAGTCCTTCAAAGAAAACTTCTACCTTTCAGTAGAAACACAAAGTTCGTTTTACGAATAGCAGTAGAGGAACATATACCATATTCACATGAACAGGCATTCGGTTCTATGTTTGTAGTAGAATCCTGACTTCCGTACTTATGTTAATATTAGCTACTCTATTGTTGTATTTCGAAAGAAGCTATCGTCTTTTGTATTCATTATGGTCAATGCATTTGTCTAAAAACAAACGCAGCCGAGACGTATCTGTGTACATGGTCGCCACAGATTTAAATCGCGCGCCGCGGCAGGGCCGGTACTACATTGTGAAACAGCTTGTAGAAGCGCCTTGTGACGTAGCTGGGTTGGCAGAGTGGGGACTCGCTCTTCAGTTTACCGACAGACTACACGTCCCGAACTGGGCTGGCCACCGGTGAGGACCGATCGGAGGACTCGGACGTCCGTTGCATCCCCACGGCCGGCCCACAACAGTGGTGCCCATCCACTGCAGCCTCGAGCTGTGTAACCGAAGCCGTCACAGCCTGAAGCTGAGAGCGAAGTGTCGCCAAGTCGGCTCGCACCCGCACACAACAATCGCAGTCCCTGTCCGTACTTAAGAGCGTGGAAAACTAAACTGTGCAGGTACGTGCTGCGCAACTCTACTGTAGACCCTGGCGACAACGCAGGAACTGTGTCTAACAGATTACATTAAGATGGAGAGATTCAAAATCATAACTACCTGCGCTCAGGTGAATTAGAAACTCGTAAAAATCACAATGTCGGTTACTTCCCTGTTGCTGCTTGTCTCTCGGCCGGCAACTGCTTCTGACTTCTAGACTTCTAGATGACCGAGGATGCCCCAGCAGAAGGACACTTCAGAACAGTGCTTAGTTGTTCTTGCAGAGAAAGACTAAGCACTGTCATATTCGACTTGTGACTCGAAAGCAACGGCTACTGAGTGAGGTTTGCCAGCTTAGTTCTCTGTCTAAAACTAAAGTAGAACTTTATATTTCAGTACCTTTCACAAGATTGCTTTTCAGTTTTAAACCCTTAATGAACAATCTAAAGTGGAGATCGTAATATTGTAGAAAATACTGTCGATATTTGTGCGATTTACATTTTTAACCATCCCAACAAGGTTTAATCGCAAGTTGAATATACCAGCTGGAAAATCGGAACAATATCGACTAAATCGAGATACCTGACGACTCCACCCAGGACCCGCTGACACAACTTTACTTCTGCCAGCACCTCTGTTACGTTTCCGCCTCACACTAACCTGTTGTTGTCACGTGCAGATCCAGGGGGGGGGGGGGGGGGAGCTGAGGGACTCACGACGGCGAGGACGCCTCCCACCTCTCTCCTCCCACAATATTTTACTAAAAGCGTAAATTTCCAAATTTCTCAGCGTAGTATCGGAAAATAAAGACGAAAATTAAGAGATGATAATTTAAGAAAACAGAAAGCTACGTTGAAAGGCAGGCCACTTTACACGCTCTTACCTGTCAGCGTGACATGAGTGACTGCAGGGAACATTGCAGACAACAGAAGGCGAACACTCAGGGGCCGGCCTCACGCGCTGCGAGCACCAAGTCCGGCAAGGTTCCGACCGACTGGGTCGGAGATTTTCTCCGCTCAGGGACTGGCTGTTGTGTCGTCCTTATCATCATGATTTCGTCCCCATGGACATACAAGTCGCCGAAGTGGCGTCAACTCGAAAGACTTGCGCCAGGCGAACGGTCTACCCGACGGGAGGCCCTAGCCACACGGCATTTGCATTTATCAACAGGTCGAGTGAACAGAGACAGGAAGGGAAAAGACACCCGAGAAAAGTGACAAGGAAGACCGACTGTCACGAATAGAAGTGGAAACGATTGAAAGAGCCAGCATTTCTTCCGTTTACGTGCCCCTATAGTCAGACTACATACCTGCATCCACAGTCCTAACGCTGACCCCGGGGAGTGCAAATTTGACGTCGTCACACTTTTGACAGTTTCGGAGTTCTTAATTCAGTTGCATTAAACGTGCTTATCAGATTTTCGAACGAATGCTTGTAAGACGATGTGTTTTTCAGAATAGTAATTGCTTGCAACTTGTGCTAAAGGGATATACTGGGCACTACTGTAAACAAATTACCATTATTAGTATTGCACTAAAACATTTACGTATTTTACTGCAATTATTATTCAGATTTTAGGCGTGTGTGGACATTAAAATTGTCAAAAGTGGAGGTGAGAATAAGCTATCTTGTTGGGCGGGTGGTGGGTAGAAAAATAACAAACGCTGCCCCCCTGTCTCCCCACCCCCACCTATTCCCTCTCCCCAGTCCAAATGACCTGAATCCGGAGCTGGTTGTTGCTGGCGTAGTCATCAGTCAGAAGACTGTTTTGATGGCGCCCTTTGCAGTAGTCTGTCTTCTGCTTACTACATTCAAGCTCTGGTCTCCCGCTAAAACTTCTACTCGCCGCTTCCGTCCACCACAGAATGAACTATTGCGTAATGCCTCAGAGTGTGTTCCATGTACGTACCCTTTTTATCGTCTACTTGTGCCACAGAGGTCTTCTGTACACGATTCACCTCAATAGCTCTTCGGCACCCACCCACCCACTTTTGTTGTTTGCACTTTCCATCGTCCGCATTTCACTGATACATAACAGTACACACACACCTCCGTACGGAGTCCACTGTTTTCGTGTTTTGGCAACTCTATTTTCATTTAAACTTCCTGTCGCCACAGTCCTCAGTTAACCGAAGGGCTGGAAGTCGTGTGCGCCACCGCTCTGTGCTACCGCGTTTTAACTGTTTGTGTATAGTACTTCATGAGGCACAGACTTGGGACCAGAGAAGCATTTGCCTGAAACAGCGTGGAGCACCGCCTAAAAGCCGCACTCAGGCTGGCCGGTGTGCCAGGAGGACGGCCGCACGCATTCCATCCTGATCCCGCTGTCCTCCCTGTCTCACAAGCTAGCGTCTTAAAGTAAACCGAGGATTTAATATTTTGTTGTTAATTTATATTTCATCGTAACAAAGTTATATTTTTCGGGAACGCTGGATCGTTACTTCCAGCGTATATTTTATATCCTCACTACTTCCGGCATTGTCTCTTATTTTACAACCCAAATGGTGACACTCTCCTGATACTTTTAGCGTCTCATTTCCTAATCTAACGCTCTCAGCACTATAGGATTTAATTCCAATATACTCCGTTACCTTGATTCACCAATTCGAATATACTCCGTTACCTTGATTTACCGACGTTCATCCCATAAAATTTCTTCAATGCACTACCACCTCCATTCAACCAATCTTCCGAGCCCTTTTCTGCCTCAGACATAATTACAGTATCACAGACAAACCTGAACATATTCATTTCTCCTCCCTGAACTTCGATTTCTTTCCCGCATTTCTCCTTGCTTTCCATTACTGCTTGGTCTGTGTATGGATTGAACAACATGAGACATAATCTACATCAGTGTCTCAGTCCCTTCTCAGTGTAATATATTTGAATAACCGCTCAGGTGAGACACAAAATTCCGCAGTAAACTCTATTGAATTATTATATATATATATATTTTTTTGCAGTCTGATTCGCCATTGTTGTGATCGTCCTTTCGTTTTATTAACATGCCAGACGTCAGAAATAATCTATAATCTAAAAACGCTAGTAGAGGCATTACAAATAAAAAAAAAAGGAAAAAGAAAAACACCAGATCACCGGCTCGTCGACGTCAGAGTCACCAGAGACCGAGGAGATTGGGTTCAGTTTATGAAAGGTTGTATGTCAGTTTATGAAAGGTGGTGGGCGAGAGTTTGGCAGTCCACTTACGGTGATCTAAGGAAATTACTAGAAAATTCTGGATTTTCTCACAGATACGTAATTCCCAACCTTCCCCGTTCCTAGTCTCGAGTAGTACTGCGTTGCGTTAACAATTGCCTGCAGGTAAGGGTGGGGGACGTCCCGCGAAGGGGTGGGGACGGTAGGCTCCCGTGCTGCCATCTGGCAGCCCAACGTTCGCGGCGTCTCTTCAAAGTAACTTGGGACCCGCGGTTTTGTTACAGGAATACCTGCTTCCTGTATAAGCCGGGAAATCCGGTATTTTCACTTCATTTGAACAAAATCCCGAATCCCGTAATTTTCAAGACATATCTCGTATTTTCAGAACTCCAGCCATTAGATGATGATTTCTTTGATGCTGTTTGTCACTTCCTTTCCTTTGTATGAATGAATTTGTATGAATTATAGGCTTACCGTCACTATTTATTTTATGTTATTCGTTTCTTAAGCTACACATTGCAGCAGCGACTATCTTTTTTTCTTGTCTTGGTAGGTCACAGAGAGCGAGAAAGGGAAGTTCAGGCGGCAAACAATAAATTTAACTTCTTTGAGCGGCACGTCACGAAAAGAATTATGCAGCGCAACTACAGGAGGACTGGTATTTGTGTAGCACAATGTAAAAATTAACCTCAGTATTAATAGCATGGATTGCAACGTGAAACTGACGAAGGGAGTGTTCAGTGATTCGTGTACCTCAAAAAACATGCATTGTGGTCTCACAGAAGCTGAAGATCTCGTGAGAAATGTTTTGGTCCCCAAAAGTGTGCCCGATTATACTGAAATTTTGAAGGACCCGTCTAAGTCGAACTTATTTTTCTCTATTTGTACTGTGGTTTGTTTCCCTTCTTTGTATTTGCAGGAATGTAAAAGGTGTGCAACTTTGCTTCCGCCAATTGCCGGTAGGTACCGACAACGGTAAGTAACGATCGAAAGAAACAGATCGCAGACGTCAGCCAGGTAGCTTGGACCTCGGTCAACGTAACTTCATTCAAACGTTAATCGATTTGTGTCTGCATCATAAAGTTGTTCTTGATTCAAAATGTCAGTTTACGAGCCTAAGTCTCGTCATTTGCGGGAGGTGTTACTGGTTTGTTTCAGTATGAAGAAAACAGCGGCTGAGTCTCATCGAATGCTCTCAAGTACGTGTGGTAAGGACTCTATTAGTGAAAGAACGTGTCTTGAGTGGTTTCAACTCTTCAAGAACGGTGATTTGAACGTCGTTGACCGGCATAGTGGTGGAAGAGAGAATGTTTTCGAAGATGCAGAATTGGAGACATTGCTGAGTAAAGACTCAACAAGAGTTGGCACAATTAGTGGGAGTGACACAGCAAGCCATTTCAAAACGTCTGTATCTCCTCCATGTCCGAACAACATCGCTTTGGTTCACTCCGAGACGCCTGGACACTTTTCTTGTTGAGAGCCCTTCCTGGCACAAAGTAACAATGCGGACGCAATCGAGTCACGGTACTGACCGTTTAGGCGTGATTGAACTACCGACAACACGGACCGTGTACCTCCTCCCTGGTGGAATGACTGGAACCGATGGGCTGTCAGACCCCCTCCGTCCAATAGGCGCTGCTCATGCATGGTGTTTACATCTATGGACGGGTTTAGTGACATCTCTAATCACTCAAAGGGACTGTGTCTGTGATACAGTACCCACAGTCAACGTCTATCTTCGGGTGTTCTGGGAACCGGCGTGATGCAAAACTTTTTTTGATGTGTGTATTACGTGATTTGAAAATGATGAGTTAGACGTTACGAATCAATCTCTACAAAATAAATTAGCTTTCTGCGAGATTTGAGACTAGTGCTTTCGCTATTGGTGGCTAAGGGTAGAAAGAAGAAAGGTTGCAGTATAACCTCTCCAAATCAAAATTATTGGGAACGTAGCGATAGCTCATTTGCATACGGATAACACAGGGCCTATATAAAGCAATCATCTTGTCATTCGCCTGAGGCGACTTACGGAACAACGGGAGGCATAACTCATGAAGGCTGGATGTTGGTTTGCAAACTACTCTCTACGAATACGAAGCTCATTTCTTTACCAATACGCCACATCGTTCGAGGGGAGGGAATGAAGCTTGGGGGTCTAACGGCTCTTCGAGGTGATTACAGACGAAACTGGACAAGACTGGAGAAGGAAAAGACGTTCTTCACAAAATGAATAATTCCAGAATTTGTCTTAAGTGATCTACGGAAACGACGAAAAACGTAAATATGGATTGCCAGACGGATTCACATTATGTGATATGAACTGGAGTAGGTTATTTGTATTCAAATCACACGCCAAGTCGTGATCTCTGACAAGCATTGCATCAGTGGTACACGATTTGGAACAAGCTGTTCTAATTCTGATGCTGGAAGAAATTCCAGCGCCAGTATTCATCGCAGATGAGGCGAAGAGGTGGAGAAATAAGTTTTCCGATCATGAGACTGCACGTCAGTCTGACCGTGGTACTTCAGAACGTGGACGATGTCTCGTGAAGTGAAGCCGTGTAGCGCTGGCTGCTTTAGAGTGTGTGTGTGTGGGGGGGGGGGGGGGGTCGCCAGTTGTCAAACCCGACAGCCTACTCAGTGTTACTCGAAAGGCGCCTACTGCGTGCCAACAGCAGGTTCCTTCACGTTCCTACCTTTCTTTTCGCACTCATCCGCAACAGAAGTTAACTTCCGCATGGCACAAGTACCCATCACAGTCAGCGATCGATACACTAATGGTTTATAACAGGCGGAGAAAGGCAATGGTAAATCGGTAAGACTAAAACCCAAACCGAGACAAATCCGCTTCTTCTTGCCCTTGTGACTAAGACGATTTACCACCTTTGCACCGTACCCGACATTTACTGCAGCATGGTTTCATAAAATGGAGTGTACATCGTGTGAAGCGAAACATATAGGACAAACAGGCAGGATTTTTTCGACAAGATACAGGGAACATACAAACACTTTTAGATTGGACAACTACGGCAGATCAGTGGTTGCCAACATATGAAAGGCATAAAAGATGACTTAGAGGTTATACGTGCAGAGGGGAGAGGAAAGAATCCGGACCAGCTTGAGGAACGTGAAATAGCAATCCACCGGGTTAAGTTTAGCGAGAATGGTAATGCCTTCTCCAACTGTTTCTACATTATTTTAAGGCTGGCGTTAGTACGATAAATGTGAACAATTTGGCACAGGTTTCTACTAGTACGGTGTCTCTCCATCGCTTTGTACCATCGTTGGAATGTTTAGGAACGGCTGATGGCTCAGTGCAGTCTGGCAGAGCCGTAAGTACACGTAGCAGTGCACTGTGAGGCAGCTGAGGTGACCGCTGTTTAGCGGCCCACGGAAGCAACGCTTTGGAGAATGCGTGGAAACACGGATAAGCGGAGCAGGGGCTCTGGAAAGTAAGACAAAGACTTCATGTCCGAATAAATTTATTTGTTCCTGCATTTTGACCTTGTGCATTTTATAGACGATTACGTTAGACAGTCAAATGATGGAAACTTGACTCCCAAAGCGTGTTGCTGTGGGTTATGCTCGTAATATTAGTGGTTGTATGCTAAATTACTCATAAAGATTACCTTGACAACCGCTGTATCGCTAGACAATATTAAAAAGTGCAATCTGTAGTCTCATTTGTTTCCATTAACATTGCCCGGATGGCCAAGATTATTGTGCGCTGTTCAAGTCTTCCCGCTTTACAAGAGCCTAAGGAAGCCGTGTGAAACTCGTACTAGGGCTGCGCTGCTCGCCGTCCCCTTCAGGTATGACTCCAACACTGTGAGGCTCTGCCTTCTCCACACCCTCTCCCACACTCCGTAAACCGCTGTCCCACGTATTAGGCTTTCTTCTCGTTCCAGTTGCGTATGGATGTCGGTGGGAATGACTGCTTAAATGGCTCTGTAATTTAACTTGTCTTTGCCGTTACTACCCGAGCGACATTCTACATCCTAACATTCCTCACTCGGTACTGGGTATTGTAAGACGGCTCTCGCGGGACAGCTGACGTCTTCAGAGAAATGATGATGATGATGATGATGTTTGGTTTGTGGGGCGCTCAACTGGGTGGTTATCAGCGCCCGTACAATTACCCAATCTTAGCTCAGTCCAATTTCGCCAATTTCCTGGATGATGATGAAATGATGAGGACAACACAAACACCCAGTCATCTCGAGGCAGGTGAAAATCCGTGACCCCGCCGGGAATCGAACCCGGGACCCCGTGCTCGGGAAGCGAGAACGCTACCGCGAGACCACGAGCGGCGGACGTCTTCAGAGAGAATGGAGGAGCACTGTCTCTGGATATTCAGAAATTCTTGACTGAGTCGGGCGCACTGGCGGCACCTATAAATTAACCCTGCTGTTCTGTTCACTTTTACTTGACATATATACTGTTCGGGTCAATATGACCCGACATATCAAAATGCTTTAGAAACATAAATTTTGGTACAGTTTTAGCTATCGACATTGTTGTTCTATTCCAGTACCTTGTTAGTAATAATAATAATAATAATAATAATAATAATAATGGTAATAATAATAATAATAACAATGCATACAACTTTATTGAGGGATATTTTTCATTTAAATATGCACATAAATTTGAAACAACAGACAGTTTCCATTACAGGCATTCAACTTAGAAAGCACTACAGTTTTTCCATACTTCTATTCTTATTGTTGACAGTTTAGACGTAAGTATTGACATTTTCTAACAACAGACAGTTGTCATTACAGATATTCATCTTAGAGCACACTACAGTACAGAACACACTACAGTTTTTTTATTACATTCCAACATAGAAAGCACTACAACTTTAGAATCCTCTCTTCTTACTGATTGTAGTTTAGGCACAAGTATTCACATAAATTTGAAACAACAGAATTTTCAATACAATCATCTTATAAAATACTACAGTTCTTTTCTTACTGCTTGCACTGTGGACACAAGTAGGTTACATGTTTCTTGCAAATATGTTTACTACATTTTCCACACACCATGTTTGTTTTATTGTCATTACTTGATGGACAGAACTTACAGCGTGCACGTTTTGTAGATTTTCTTGTTGTTACCGATTCTGACACACCACCCACATCATTCGGGTTTTGGATGCTTGTGACCATTCTCAAAGAATCTTCTGTTCTTGGGAAATGCGTTCTTGATGCAATATGTTCTTTTATCAGTGACTTTCCAAGTTCCTCCAAGAATATTCTCCTTCTAGTCAATTTGCTTGCATTCCAATTAGGGTCAACCGAAATCCACAAAACGTATGCATTATAAGCAGAAACATCAAGAATATTGTAGAAAACTATCATTGGCCACCTATTACTTTTTCGTTTGCATGTATATGTACCTAATAACTGATCAAGCGTGTCTACAGCACCTTTGGTTGAATTATAGTCCAAAATCATTTTTGGCTTCTTATCAGCCCTGTCACTGATTTCCGCATCATGGTGGAGAGTGCTCATAAGTACAACATTCTTGTGTCTCTTAGGAATATAATTAACCACAGTAGTGTCATTTGTGAAGTAAAATGAAGAGCTGTGTACCTCCTTGTTGGTCATTTTGTGTGGAAGCTCCGGCTTATTTTTCCGTATAGTTCCCAACATAGTCAATTTCCTTTTCAGAAGCAGCTGCCCCAAATTGTACGACGTAAAAAAGTTGTCACACGTGATATTCTGACCACGTAACTCAGAAGTGAGATCAGATACCACCCTCATTCCCTGATTTCTTTCTGGTGCCGCTCCACTCACCTTTCCTGTATAAATTTGGGCTTTCAGTACGTATGAAGTTTTGCTGTCACACATGGTCCATATTTTGATCCCATATTTTGCCGGTTTACTTGGGATATACTGCTTGAATGGACAGCGACCTCTAAATGCTACTAACTGCTCGTCAACAGTAACATTTTCTCCTGGATTATACAGTTGAGGAAGGACCTCTACCCACTTCTCCCAAATACTACGAATTGCGGCAAGTTTGTCAGTACGTCGTCTTTCCTCTCTAGTAGATTTCTTGTCAAATCGCAGGACACGTGATATCTTACAGAATGTTTCATGAGACATGGTTGCTCGAAATATGTTTCGCCCAGTATCTTTATCCCACAAACTTTTTGTAGACTCCCCATGAGATCGATATACACCCGCTAGGAGTAAGAGTCCTAAGTATGCATGGAAAACAGAACCATCAATATCTGTCCACTGTTCACCATAAACTCGCTGCCCTTCAATATTTGTCATCTCTATTATTTCATTTTGAAGCGCTGTGTGAAATACTGCTTCAAATGAACATTTTACATCAGATATTCTGCTGACTGCATACCTGGTAACTCCTGGGGTACTCTTGATGATGTTCGAAGCTGGTAGGCGACCATGTTGTGCTGGTGGATGCAACTGCCATTCTATATTCCCATTTTTAGAAAGAAAAGTCTCTACACTATTTTGTATGGGCTGTGGACTGTCGTAACTGTCATCGGAACACTCGCTTTCAGATGCATTGCTGATGTGATCTTCAAACTCAGAAAGTGATCCTTCATCTGGTGAGGCATTTACTATTTCTTCCAACTCACGATCATTCAATGGTCTCATCGCCATGGTGTCACAAGTCAAACTGGGCAGAAACAAAGCATTCCAATTATTGAGAACTGCCAATTATTATTTCCTGGGGAAAGCAACAAACAAGCCCATTGTTGTGAACGCATGGAGCTTTAGGTGATTGTTGAGAGTAAGTTGGAATGATGCAGTCACTATTCCCACACAACACAACAAAAATAATTTTCGCCATTTCCAGATTTTAGAAATAAATACGAGTTACACTAAACATATTTGTGTCGGGTCATTATGACCCGAACATTACATATGCAACTATTACAGTTGAAGCCCAAACTTCTTAAACTTTTTTAAAACCTTTTAAAACACATGCTGCTCATCCATTTTCAGACAAAGTCACAAAGTTTCATAAATATATATTGGTATTTACATAATGTAAAATAACGTTCATATTCGTTTCGGGTCATATAGACCCGAACAGAACAGCAGGGTTAAACCGATTCGTGTGCCTCAAGCACATAATCTGGACCACAGACAGCGGCAGTTACTTATGGGGAATACTTCCCGTTTCAGCCAGATACGATGAGTTGAGGCAGGAATACTACAAGACTGGGTGAGTGCCCGTTATGTACCGTACGCTGTTTATGGGAACGACATACTTACAGGTAGGTAGCGAAATAGATCCTTACGCTGACGACTCTGTGATATTTAAGAGCTGTCGCAAACTTCACTTTATCCACTTTCACTTTATCCACAGAAAATTAGCCCAACATTTCGACAAAACAGTACAATGGTGCAATATTTGAAAGATTAATATGAACTTACCAACTGTCAATATTTCACAACAAAGCACGAGCAACACAATCACCATTTTTCTACTGGTGGCCGGGAATTGCCCCATCGTGATTCGATAACGTGTTTAGGCGGGAAAAGATAAATGTATTTTCCGGAATAATCTCACAAATAAAATCGCAAGCAAAGGTTGCAGATCTCACCCTGTGCTCAAAGGACAAGTGCCCCCTACTGATTGCAAGCTACTGCGTTGGCGTCGGCCTAGGTGGCCGAGCGGTTCTAGGCGCTACAGTCTGGAACCGCGCGACCGCTTCGGTCGCAGGTTCGAATCCTGCCTCGGGCATGGATGTGTGTGATGTCCTTAGGTTAGTTAGGTTTAAGTAGTTCTAAGTTCTAGGGGACTGATGACCTCAGAAGTTAAGTCGCATAGTGCTCAGAGTCACTTGAATATTTTTTTTTTACTACGTTGGCATAATAACAGACCTATTTCGTTGATGTCAACCTGTTGTAGAATTACTGAGCATGTTTCACGCCCACGTATAATGACGAATCTTGGAGAACGGAGATCTCTATAGAAATCAACACGGATTACGCGAACGGAGACCCTGCGGAAATCAGCTTGCTCTGTTCCCTCACATTACCCACAGCGCTGCAGGCAACGGCGCGCAGGTTGCCGCCCTGTTTCTCGACTGCAGGACGACATTTCACGCCTCTTAGCGAAAAAAATACGAGCTCATTGAGTGTCGGACCAGATTTGCGAGTGGATTTACACAGAACTCAGAACATCGCTCTGAACGGAACAAAATCGACAGAGGTAAAGGTAATTTCCAGAGTATTCCAAGGAAGAGTGATAGGACCGTTACTGTTTACATTGTATATAAATGACCTAGTAGAAAGCGTCAGAAGCTCTTTAAGATTGTTTGCAGATGATGCGGTTGTCTACAAGAAAGTAGCAACGCCAGGAAGACTATCGATTTGCACACGATCCACAGAAGACTGATGAATGGTGCAGGCTCTGGCAGTTGACCCTGAACGTAAACTAATGTAACATATTGCGCATACAAAGGAAAAGAAATCCACTCCTGGAAGCCCAAAACTACACTATTGATGACAAATTGCTAGGAACAGCATCTACTGTAAAATATGTAAGAGTAACTACCCAGTGTGACATTAAGTGCAATGAACACTTAACACAAACACAGCAAAAGCAGATGCTAGATAGAGATTCATGGGAAAGATCTTAAGGAAATGTAACTCATCCACGAAAGAAATGGCTTGGAAGGCGTTTGTTCGACAGATTCTTGTCTACTGTCCATCAATCGGGGATGCTCCCAGGGTAGGACTGATAGTAGAGATAGAGAAGACTCAACGAAGGGCGGCGCATTGCGTCAGGTGATCGTTTAGTCGACGCGAGAGCGTTACACAGATTCTCAACAGACTCCATTGGCAGACGTTACAGGAGGGGTGTTGTGCATCACGGAGACTTTTACTACTGGAAGAAGAGTCGGAAAACATATTACTATCTTCCATTTACATCTGGTGAAATAATCAGGGTGAGAAATTTCGAGAAACCAGCGCTAATACAGAGGTTTACCGACGCTCATTCTTCCCACGCGCCATTCGCGAGTGGAACTGGGAGGGGGACGGTCAGTTAGTAATACCGGAAGTACCCTCTGCCAGACACCGTCAGCTGGCTTGGGGAGGAATAATGTAAAAGTAGATTTAGGTCAGTCCCATTTGGTACGGGTCTCACAAACTTGAGCAATGTTTTAGGGTGCGTCGCATGAGTGATTTGTAACCAGTCTCCTTTGTAGATTGTATTTCCCTACTGTTCTACAATAAACCCAAGTCCGCTGTCAGCTTTGTCAGCGACTGAGCCTATGTGATCGTTCCCTACTAACAGGGGACACCTCTCAGCTCGAATGCTCGGAACCGCACGAAACTATGCTTAGACTAACACTCGATCATAAAAACAACAGTGGTCTGTGTCATTTATATGCAAAATTCCGCACATTTCTTCTAGCACCATCAAACGGCAGCATGTTGTAGCTGCACTAACAACTGTTTCAGTTGCGCGGGTGATGTAGCTGCTATGCAAATGTGTCTGCTAGCGTTCGCATGCCGACTGTCGTGTTCTATGTTACAGCAAGAAACAATGTGTAAAACTACTTACGAAAATACAGCACACGAACCCTTTCCTTGTGATTGTGAGACATGGTTTTCCTCCAGTACAGACGACAAAACTTAACACAGGTGCGTGGAAGCGACTTCGACCACTGTCCGCCTGCTCCAGTCGACTAACACAAGTATATTTAATGGGGTCATCACGTATGGTCCATGTCAACACACAGACGGTAGTTGTTTTCGATGAAGCTCAATAGACAGACGTGCTCAAATCTTATTGAGTTCTCTATCAGATTATGTTAGCCAAGTTTTTATAGTTCGTAGTTTTACTCCGTTGGATGTTAAAAAAGTAACAAGGGGGAGGGAAGGAGAAGGGGGGGGGGGGAGAGAGAGAAGGGGGGCCACTGTGGTGCAGTCAACGAATATTGGGACACCATTACCATTTCGTATTTCCAACGTGGTAATCATAGGAATACGATAAACAACACTAAGTCACGTACCAAGTTTATAAATAGACAGTCATTCGATATAGATCAATTGTAGGTGCTATGCTTTTGAATTTCTTTGTGCAATCCATGTGAACTCTGCACGACTGTGAATTTCCTGCTGTACGTAGGTGTGCTATTTTTCTCGTAGTGATAGCTGTCTCCCTAGTCGGTGACGGGTGGAGGACTAAACGACCTTCTAACTAACTAATGGAACAGTGCTGTCGGAGCCTGATGTGATTTCGACATAATTAACAGGGGTCTGTAACTTGGCGGCGGACATCTCCTATCGTTGAATCAGTTGTATCTACAGGGTGTTTCAAAAATGACCGGTATATTTGAAACGGCAATAAAAACTAAACGAGCAGCGATAGAAATACACCGTTTGTTGCAATATGCTTGGGACAACAGTACATTTTCAGGCAGACAAACTTTCGAAATTACAGTAGTTACAATTTTCAACAACAGATGGCGCTGCGGTCTGGGAAACTCTATAGTACGATATTTTCCACGTATCCACCATGCGTAGCAATAATATGGCGTAGTCTCTGAATGAAATTACCCGAAACCTTTGACAACGTGTCTGGCGGAATGGCTTCACATGCAGATGAGATGTACTGCTTCAGCTGTTCAATTGTTTCTGGATTCTGGCGGTACACCTGGTCTTTCACGTGTCCCCACAGAAAGAAGTCACAGCGGTTCACGTCTGGCGAATAGGGAGGCCAATCCACGCCGCCTCCTCTATGTTTCGGATAGCCCAAAGCAGTCACACGATCATCGAAATATTCATTCAGGAAATTAAAGACGTCGGCCGTGCGATGTGGCCGGGCACCATCTTGCATAAACCACGAGGTGTTCGCAGTGTCGTCTAAGGCAGTTTGTACCGCCACAAATTCACGAAGAATGTCCAGATAGCGTGATGCAGTAATCGTTTCGGATCTGAAAAATGGGCCAATGATTCCTTTGGAAGAAATGGCAGCCCAGACCAGTACTTTTTGAGGATGCAGGGTCGATGGGACTGCAACATGGGGCTTTTCGGTTCCCCATATGCGCCAGTTCTGTTTATCGACGAAGCCGTCCAGGTAAAAATAAGCTTCGTCAGTAAACCAAATGCTGCCCACATGCATATCGCCGTCATCAATCCTGTGCACTATATCGTTAGCGAATGTCTCTCGTGCAGCAATGGTAGCGGCGCTGAGGGGTTGCCGCGTTTGAATTTTGTATGGATAGAGGTGTAAACTCTGGCGCATGAGACGATACGTGGACATTGGCGTCATTTGGAC
The DNA here is from genome assembly GCF_023864275.1 of Schistocerca cancellata. Classification (NCBI taxonomy): domain Eukaryota; kingdom Metazoa; phylum Arthropoda; class Insecta; order Orthoptera; family Acrididae; genus Schistocerca; species Schistocerca cancellata. Next base: position 448,866,343 of record NC_064634.1, on the reverse strand, counting down.
CGCAGCTGCAACACGGCGAACGGAAACCCGAGGCCGCTGTTGGATCACCTGCTGCACTAGCTGCGCGTTGCCCTCTGTGGTTGCCGTACGCGGTCGCCCTACCTTTCCAGCACGTTCATCTGTCACGTTCCCAATCCGTTGAAATTTTTCAAACAGATCCTTTATTGTATCGCTTTTCGGTCCTTTGGTTACATTAAACCTCCGTTGAAAACTTCGTCTTGTTGGAACAACACTGTGTTCTAGGCGGTGGAATTCCAACACCAGAAAAATCCTCTGTTCTAAGGAATAAACCATGTTGTCTACAGCACACTTGCACGTTGTGAACAGCACACGCTTACAGCAGAAAGACGACGTACAGAATGGCGCACCCACAGACTGCGTTGTCTTCTATATCTTTCACATCACTTGCAGCGCCATCTGTTGTTGAAAATTGTAACTACTGTAATTTCGAAAGTTTGTCCGCCTGAAAATGTACTGTTGTCCCAAGCATATTGCAACAAACGGTGTATTTCTATCGCTGCTCGTTTAGTTTTTATTGCCGTTTCAAATATACCGGTCATTTTTGAAACACCCTGTAAATGCTACGTATCGAAGACTGGAGGATTCGTGGAAACACTGGTAGGCGATACTCTGACGAAAGGGGAATTGAGAGGTAAGCTGTGTACCGCTTATTCTAAGTGCTGCGGGTAAACATATTACAACTTCTCATATACATCTCGCGAAGTGACTGCAATGAGAAAATTAGTTGCTAATACGAAGGGTTCTACAGAGAGACAATCAGCAGCAGAATTTCTGTCTTTGTTTTCTCAATAAATATGAGACAACATTCTTCCGTGAGTTTTGTGTGCCTATAAATGGATGGAGTGACATCTACGTCTATATACATACCTCGCAAGCCATCGTATGGTGCTTGGCGGAGGGTACTCTGTACGACTACTAGTCATTTCCTTTCCTATTCCACTCGCAAACAGAGCGAAGGGCAAAACGACTGTCTGTATGTCTCTGTATGAGCGTCGATTTGTCCTTTCTTATCTTCGTGGCCCGTACGTGGAATGAATGTTGGCCGCAGCAGAATTCTTCCGCAGTCAGCTTCAAACGCCGATTCTGAATAGTATTCTTTGAAATTCATACTTTTCACTGACTGAACCAAGGTTCCTCTGCGAAGTAGTTCTTTCTTATCTTCATTGCAATGGGCAGGTGTACCAGCAAGGTTACATTCATACACTTGGTTATCGTCTTTATTGTTTTATGGTAATAAAACATGCCTTTGGCTTTGCAACATTTTTCCATTCCTTAAAAACCTTCAGAGGATTTCTACTCACTTTCCGTTTACCCATCATTATCCTTAAATAAAACAGTGACTTCAATAACCAGGATTCACTACAAATATTTTCAGGAATACAAAAGAGTAAATAAACATCAAACACACGACAATCGAGCGAGCGATATTGATCGAACTATCACAGGTTAGCCACAACATTTATTTTGTAGCACTTACGAATCTCCATCCTCATCATGTACGGTCGTAGACATAAAAACTGACCGCCAGCCGGCCGCCACAGAGATGAAGTCCGAGTCGTTCACTTAAGGTGGCCAACAAAACTGACCGCCCCTGACAACTCCAAGTCCGGCCATCTGCACAATCTGGCAACACTGTAAGATGCGGAAGTGTTAGGAGGGAGTCTTGTCTACTTCCTAGCTGATATGGAAGGTGTGAGCCCGTGGTCTTGCGGTAATCGTCGTGCATTCTAAACTTAGAATCGCATGTTCGCGTCCAACTGTATTTTTTTTTACCACATTTCGGTCTAAAGTTATGAGTCTGATTGAACATCGAAGACAATTCGCTTAACATTCTACCCACCCGCAATAACAAGTATTCCAGAAACAATTCCGTAGTACAGCTCGTGGCTGCGACGCGATCAGAACAGCTTACGTTCGAGCGTTTCCTCGCGCTGCAGCGGCTACCGGCCACCGGCCAGACGCCACCCGCCGCCTCAAATCGGGCGCCGCCCATGTGAAGGCGGCGTCACGCTGTCAGTGTATGTACCAACTGTCATTTTCGAATTTCAAGTTCTAATTATCATCTTGCAGTTAAGCATTGGATTTTGCATACTTGAAAATCATGAACTACAGTTAAGCATTGTAAAATTGAGTCGCAAGTGGAAAAAGGTGTAACATCTGGAACACAAGGTTTACTTTTGGTATAACAGAGGGGTGAATGTAGAGGAGACAGCTAGAAAGATTTGAACTGTGTGTGGAGCGAGTGCTTTTGGGAAAGATATGCCAGAAAAAGATATTCTTGTTTCAACAAAGATCGTTCTGGCATGAATGATTTTCCACATTAAGGAAGTCTCGACTACTGATATATGTGACAGATTACCATTTTACCATCATGCGACATTTGCATTCAACAGGCAAAGTTCAGAAGTCTGGAGTAGGAGTACTGCATGCTCTAATTCGAAACAACAAAAGTCAATGGAGAGACTATTATTGAACGTCATCAGGTCGCTCATTGAGCATTCAGATGCAGTACTGTTACTGGTGACGTGTTATGATGCCTTTATCGTTAACTTCCTAAGAAGAAATGAAAGGCTGAGCCCCACCAAAAGGCATAGACTAGAGCAAAGAGAAGTGTGAACATAATATTTTACATCAGATAGCTCCAAAAGTGTGTTTTGGGGTACGAATTCTGTCCCAAGGGGTGTGTGCAACACAGCTTGAATTTGTTGTCAACAACTGAGACACCTTTCGGTCGCAGTATAAGAAAGTCGAGCAACAAAACTTCACCACCTGTGCTACTGCATGATAACTCACTCTGTTGATTTGAGAAACAAAACTATCCAGGAGATTAATAGGAAAGTCGTCTCTCAGGCACTTGTTTTGATAGGGAAGTCCTCTCTCAAGCACTTGTCCCTCTCGTCATATATTCGTAAAATTTTACCTTTCCCGCTCTTGATCGAGCAACCGTCAAGGCAATTCATTTCTAGACGAAAATACTCTTAAAACTACACTGGTTTAATGACATCTTTAGAACCAGTGGGTTTCTACGGGCGTAGAATTTGTAAACAACATTACGATTGTCAGATTGTTTTAGATACCGTGAAAGAAAATTCAGATTCTCATTATTTTCTCTTTGATGATTACTGTTACGATTAGTAAACTAATGGAAAATCCAATTAAAATATTCACTGTACTAATACAAATTAAATTCAGCTTACTAGACATCACGACGGCAGTCTATCTTAATAAAGCATTAAGTGTCTGTAAGACGATTGAGCCTATTTTAGCACGAATTAGTAGGATATTACCGACTTTTGACTTCGAAAAGATCTGTATTTTCTTCATTTCCTGTATCATTCGCAAGTATAATGACAATGTGGCATTTCATAGATCAAAATTATGTATTCACAACAACAACAAATATCTCGGCAGAAAACAAAAGTGGCATTATGAAATTGGCAGTACCGTAAGGTTTTCGCTCTGACACTAAGGGTTACAGTAAGTAGCAAGACGAATTTTGCTCGAGCGTTGTCTTACGATTCCCTTACTGAGTTTGTATCTGCCTGCTTGTAGCTCTAATACAAAAGAATTAAAAATCTGGCTCTCAGCGAGTCTAGAAAGGCGAATGACAGCAGCTTGCACCTGGTAGCCAAGCATGTTACCTAGGAACTGGTTTTTTCCTAAAGTGGGAAGACATCCTTTTGTGGTTTAATTGTTGGCAAATGTCAGTCAGACGTGTGCCATTGGTCTAAGAGTTCCGGTATGTTGAATTTGTACCAATGATTTTTCTACAGGTTTTTTCTGTTCCAAATAGAGAGTTGAAGTTTCCCATTAGTATTTTCACGTCATTTTGGTGAATTCTGCTCATAGTATTTTCTAGTGTGTTCCAGAGTTTTCGACATTTTTGTTGTTTTTCTTATTTTCGAAGTTGGTGGGGCCATGTGCATTGATGAGTGTATATTTTTTACTGGGGCTCTGAATGAGCATAGTCATAAGTCGATTGTTGATGGGAGTGATTTCTTTGACAGAATTGATGATAGATCTGTGTTCGAGAAAAGCAATGCCAAAGATTGGTACGCCTTTCGCTACCTTTTGTGGTATTTCGCTCTTGAAGATGCAATGGTTTCCGTAATGAAAGGTCTCATTCCCAATTAGTCATGGTTCTTGAAGAACAAGGATGAGAAATTTTTGTCGGTCGATTTCTTTTGTGAGATTATTTAGTTTTCGTGTTTGGATCAATGTATCGATGTTTAGTTTTCAAATGCATGTTTTCTGCTTGTAGGGAAATTTACCAGAGATCTTCGATATTCTCTGCCGTGCTAACCTGGACTCCCCCGAATCCGAAAATCCAACTGCCGCCTGTCGACAGGCGGGTTGTGTACCACCTCGGGTAAAGTTGACTTCGCTTGCACAGTTCATGTTTGTTTGTGTTTCATTGGTTTAGCCAGGGTGATTCCAGGACCGGAGAGGACCAGAGGGTGTTGAAGCCTTTGGAAGCAAATATTTTCAGCCGAGCTCATTGAGCTAACAGACGGTGACCAGAGTAGCGGTGATATTCACTCAGACTTGTCTGGATTTTGAGTTCAATGCATTGAGTAGCCGTTCAGGATTGTGTTAGTATTAGGTTCACCCCAAGTATTTGATTTCCTCGGTACCACCCATGTGGGGGAGGGTTTCCGCTATCGGCCCCATGTTTTTTTTTTTATTATTGTCATTATGTCATCAGCAAAACCGATATGGTGCATCTTCCCACCACTGAAATAGAAGTGCATTGCTCGATTCAGTATTTCCATCACATAAATATGGGTTATAATTACGTTACATTGCTACTAGTAGACGTATTTCTACCTTTTTCTTAGGCAGTTGCTACCTGTTACTCCATCACAGGAATTTATGTGCGCAGCATTGTTGCAATACAGACGTTCAAATTATCCGATTTCTGTAATTTCATTTCGATACCAGATCGTTCTAATCGGATTCAGCCAGTCAGGCTTAATGTGGATATTCGAATACGACTCTCATCATTTGATAGACTGGGTAAACCACATTCTTAATCGGACTGTTGAATATAGACCACTTATTTATGACAGGGCCTGAATTCTTAAACACTGTGGAAAATAATAATACAATGTGCTTATTACTAATATGTTATTTAAATATAAATATATGAACGAACGAGATAACAGTTTATTTACAGCAGCAGAGCCCCATCCATCATAGCAGAGCAGTGCGAGATTGGTTTCAGGGCCAAGAGAGGATAAAGCTGTTGCCGTTTGTTCCACGATCACCGAACATTAACCAGATAGTGAATATGTGGGCAGAGGTAACAAGGTCGGACCTACAAATGCAAGCGACCTTTGGACGCATATAGAAAACGTATGGTGGGAAGTAAACCATCACGCTACATCGTCGACGACTTAATGAAATCAGTGCCCCTACGCCTTCGAGAAATCTTACGTAATGATCGTGGATGGGTTGGTTGCTAAAAGTATACTCGTCCACCAAACCCATGTGGACAATTATCCTATAGTCGGTCAAGCTTCGCTTTGTCGCAGCTCTTTAGATACAAATCCATTTACTTTCAGTCTCCTCCTTACAATTCTTGCTAAGCAAGGTAATTGAAAAATCTCATCCATTCGACGCCAACTGAGGAATTGACTGGTGCATGTGTCGTTCAACACACAGTAATTGTCACCCTCACTGGAATCAATGACTCTCTGTGTGTGTGTGTGTGTGTGTGTGTGTGTGTGTGTGTGTGTGTGTATTTTCGAGTTCACGCACAATCTGAATCAATACTATCATCATTAGAGAGACAACCAACAATAAATATTGCATCAAATATATTGTAAAGTATTTTAATGCGATGGGAAGCTCAAACTGAATTTTTACCCAACCCACGACCTGCATATTACGTTAAGTAAGATGTATTAACTCCGTAGTATCGTTAGCAGAGACAGTGCTTTCTTGTTGTCGAGGCTCGCGACAAGCGCAGCGATCAGCAGTGCCCAATGCCGCCGCGGTATGTTTATGTTGGCTGAGCGTGGACACTGCAGCAGACGCTTCGCCATAAACAGAAAGAAATGACCTTGGCTCTGACTGCAGTGAGCGGATATCACTGCCTGCATGTTCTTATAGTAACCAACGTGAGACTCTACTCACAGGTGCCATGGAGTAATTGCAACGGGTATCGTGTCATTAGTCATGAGAATGTTAACCAGTGATGAAATGTCCACTCCATTTGAATCCCAAGAATCTCACAAAGGAGTGTGAGGTGATATCAAAATTTATCCAACATACAAAAATTAACTGCAGGGCTTTCATGTATGGAGTAGTTGCACACAAGGAAATATTATGTCTTGAAAGCGTATATTTCATTTCCTCTTCTCATATTAACGCCCTTGTATTAGTATGAATTGAGGAAATAAACACCAAAAACTAAAGTTCCTGAGAAGCGTATCAGTCATTTCCTCTTCTCATATCATAACTTTTGTTTTAGTATGAAGTAAAAAAATAAACAGTTTAAGGTTGTGAAGCAAAATATGACAACAGATTCTTATCGTAGACGCTATCGGAAACGTAAAAAGCAGGGAGCTGTTCATTGTTTTGTCCAACAGTCTGTCTCCTTTCATGCATTACTCCCGCTAGGAGATTCTTATTTAAGGACTTGTGGGCATCAATTCTTCAGCAGAACAAGCCTTATGTTATTGTGCCAATTACTGTATTTAAAAAATGCAACAAAGACAATTTCCCCTACAGCGGTGGGGATATTTGCAAATGTCTGTATTCAGCAATGACTGCCAGCTGCCACAACACATCACAGAATCCATGCGGCAGGCAACACAACTGTGCGTGCACTTCAGGCTTCATTCAGTAAGACGTCAGGAGATGGATAGAAACGTCAAATTAATGTCGCTTTCCGAGTCGTATTCAATCCAGAATGATGTGTTATTAAGGTAGTTGACCGTTCTAGCAATTACACTTTTATAATTCCCATATGAGTATTCCGATAGCCAAAAGAACCCGTTAGTGTGAAACTATCGGGAACTGCATTACTATAAAACTGCAAGAACTCGAGACAATACGTAGACTCTTCTCTTCGCTGGGTGACCTATTACTGTTATTTATGATTCTCTCCGTCCTGGGCGTAATGCAAATGGAACTTCAGTGGCGCTTTCCGCTATTCTTGACAAACATCAGCAACTTTTAATCACTGCGAGTTACAACTGCGTGATGATATGGCTCAGGTTGTCAGTAGTTGTGGTGGTGTTATGCTCTCAAACTGCTTACAGTAACGTTAATGGTGGCACACATAATTTAGCGCTGACTACCTATTTAAGTAAAGATAGTGTTGTAGCGTCCTCACTTCTCTTTATTTCGCCTCAGCTTGAGTAATCCGATTTAACGAACATAGTACTCCATTCGTGGGCTGCTAATGATACAGTATGACTACAGAGATCATCGTGCGGGTATTACATTAATTCTGCAGTGAATTGTTTAACAAATATTACCCTCAGCTATGCAGCTGGAATGACTCATTACACAGGTACTCTATGTTGTACTTGGTTAAGGGATCAGTTCGCTGCAATCCTACTTCTACTGTTCATAAATACTTGTTTACTTCATAAATGGTTCAAATGACTCTGAGCACTATGGGACTTAACTTCTGAGGTCATCAGTCCACTAGAACTTAGAACTACTTAAACCTAACTAACCTAATGACATCAGACACATCCATGCCCGAGACAGGATTCGAACCTGCGACCGTAGCTGTCGTGCGGTTCCAGATTGTAGCGCCTAGAACCGCTCGGCCACCCCGGCCGGCATACTTGTATACTGACCATTCGTTATTTGACTGAATATGAACTACAATCTGATGCGCATATATATGACATGGGTTAGCGCCGGTACAAAGCAATCACTAACGGTTGGATGCCGTTGAAGTCCCGTTACACTGATGGCAAGACAAATGTTCGCAAATCACCTCTATTGCCTCAAAAAACAATTGCATCTCAAATATCGAAGGACCGACGTCCACACTGTCACAGCGCGTTGAAATACAGCTAAGACGGCAGATGAATATTTGTGACCGACTGGGCTTCGAATCTGGACCTCCTGCTTACTGAACACTAGACAGACATGCTGACCACTGCACTATTATTATTTTTTTTTTTTAAGTTTGAGAAGACTTTAAGCACCAGGTAGGTGGAGGCAAAGAAGGCAGGGGTCGAAAATCCGAGGCCTGGCCACAGTGCCACAGTGCCACAGTGCCACAGTGCCTCCCCCATACCTGTCACTGAGCAGCTGCATTATTCCCATGTATTCCATGTTTGCACCCATATATGCCTTTAAATTGTGGAACAAAATTGAAGTAGTAATTAAGGTAAAATGAATTACAGATTGCCGCTTCCAATGGCGTGCGTTCTTTGTAGAACATAACTTATAAAGTGAAAAGGGTGACGGTAAAATACATAAAAAACATTCATGCAGAAATATATTCACAATTTAAGTTATTTTGCACTGGATGCATATGCGGTCTGTAAGGAAGCCATATATTTTTCAACAAATGAAAAAAAATTTCGGAGCCAGAGGGGTTTTGCCAAATTAGAACAGTTCTGATTTTAGAACCAACGTAAAAGAATATTCCAGGAATAAAAAAAAGTGAAAGAATAGTATTCTGCTTCTAATAAAAAAAAACTGTCTACCTCTTTGTAGCCCACGTAAAGCAGTAGATAAAAATATTTGAAACCATTCCTTATATTTGTTATTCTTCTTCAGCGTAAAATGTTTTTCTGCAATATAAAACATGTACTCTTCTAAGTTCTGTTTGCTACGACGTAAAACAGAAACTGTCCCAGAAGCCACGAGTAACTGTATTCTTTGCGGACGGGTAACATTTCCAGTCGGGATGTAAAGCTTCAGTTATCGGTATATGACTTTCTGCGGTTCTGTTGACAGTGCTAATTTCTTCTTAGTCCAGTTCCAAATTCTGATACTATTTTCACATAAGAAGATGTGCGCTACAGTTTCTACATGCCGCCATTTGTCGCAGTATGGAGATGGTCTCAATTTGATTTTCCATAATCGTTCCGCTGAGGGTATGGTTTCGTTTACAACGTCGCACCATACGGCACTGACTCTAGTTGGTAGAATTTTACTGTTGATATTTTTCCAGACGTTCATCCAGTTTCTGTATGTTAATTTACCGTAATTGGTTTGTGAAGACGATGTCTGCTAATATAATCATAGACGGTTCTAGTGTTGGTCTGTGCTGGTGGAAGTCTTATACAGCTCCAATCTCCATAGTACTTTCGGACGTAATCTAGGCTGGCATGCTACATTGACAGGAGCGTTCCTATCCCCAGGATCTAACGAAAAGAACAGAAGTTTCGTGATGCCTGTCTTAGTGGCATGTATTCGTTTAAAAGCACGTCTTTAATTCCAAGTCCTCCGTTTTGCCTCTGCAAAGTCGCTGTGTGGAGGGATACTTTGAAGATATTTTGTTTCCACACATACCAAAAGGCTACAGCTAATATTTTATGTGCAGTGACCTGCAGTATCGGTGAGACTGCTGCGACATGATACACTCCTGGAAATTGAAATAAGAACACCGTGAATTCATTGTCCCAGGAAGGGGAATCTTTATTGACACATTCCTGGGGTCAGATACATCACATGATCACACTGACAGAACTACAGGCACATAGACACAGGCAACAGAGCATGCACAATGTCGGCACTAGTACAGTGTATATCCACCTTTCGCAGCAATGCAGGCTGCTATTCTCCCATGGAGACGATCGTAGAGATGCTGGATGTAGTCCTGTGGAACGGCTTGCCATGCCATTTCCACCTGGCGCCTCAGTTGGACCAGCGTTCGTGCTGGACGTGCAGACCGCGTGAGACGACGCTTCATCCAGTCCCAAACATGCTCAATGGGGGACAGATCCGGAGATCTTGCTGGCCAGGGTAGTTGACTTACACCTTCTAGAGCACGTTGGGTGGCACGGGATACATGCGGACGTGCATTGTCCTGTTGGAACTTCAAGTTCCCTTGCCGGTCTAGGAATGGTAGAACGATGGGTTCGGTGACGGTTTGGATGTACCGTGCACTATTCAGTGTCCCCTCGACGATCACCAGTGGTGTACGGCCAGTGTAGGAGATCGCTCCCCACACCATGATGCCGGGTGTTGGCCCTGTGTGCCTCGGTCGTATGCAGTCCTGATTGTGGCGCTCACCTGCACGGCGCCAAACACGCATACGACCATCATTGGCACCAAGGCAGAAGCGACTCTCATCGCTGAAGACGACACGTCTCCATTCGTCCCTCCACGCCTGTCGCGACACCACTGGAGGCGGGCTGCACGATGTTGGGGCGTGAGCGGAAGACGGCCTAACGGTGTGCGGGACCGTAGCCCAGCTTCATAGAGACGGTTGTGAATGGTCCTCGCCGATACCCCAGGAGCAACAGTGTCCCTAATTTGCTGGGAAGTGGCGGTGCGGTCCCCTACGGCACTGCGTAGGATCCTACGGTCTTGGCGTGCATCCGTGCGTCGCTGCGGTCCGGTCCCAGGTCGACGGGCACGTGCACCTTCCGCCGACCACTGGCGACAACATCGATGTACTGTGGAGACCTCACGCCCCACGTGTTGAGCAGTTCGGCGGTACGTCCACCCGGCCTCCCGCATGCCCACTATACGCCCTCGCTCAAAGTCCGTCAACTGCACATACGGTTCACGTCCACGCTGTCGCGGCATGCTACCAGTGTTAAAGACTGCGATGGAGCTCCGTATGCCACGGCAAACTGGCTGACACTGACGGCGGCGGTGCACAAATGCTGCGCAGCTAGCGCCATTCGACGGCCAACACCGCGGTTCCTGGTGTGTCCGCTGTGCCGTGCGTGTGATCATTGCTTGTACAGCCCTCTCGCAGTGTCCGGAGCAAGTATGGTGGGTCTGACACACCGGTGTCAATGTGTTCTTTTTTCCATTTCCAGGAGTGTATATTTTGCTAAGTATGTATGTATTTATAAACTGAACTTTCTGCAGTCTGTCTAACAATCGCATGTCATGGTCCTTCAACAAGGCTCCGATGACATTAAGTTTTCGCTCCCAATTGTTCGTGGCCATGCGCTTGGTATTCGCCCTTAACCTCAAGCCGAGTTGGAATCTCTCTTCAGTTACATCTAACCAATGCGCACCTGTTGCAGTATTGTAAGAACCGAGATGCAGGTTCATTTGGCTACAAGAATGCGTATGTTCCTCCAGCATGACGGGGCTCCTGCACATTCTAGTCGTCAGGTGACACATTAACCAAACCTAACATTTCCCGGAAGATGGACCATTAGATATCGGCACTTTTCTTGGCCTTCAAGGTCCTCAGACCTTAACTCTTTGGATTTTTGCCAGCGGGGATGGTTAGCGGCGAAGTCTACAAATAAAAAGTAAACCCAAGAGCCGATTTGATCGTTCGGGATATGAATAGTGCAGCCCTCATAAAAGAACGCAAAGACGACCTCAGTAGAGCTACACGTGGTGTTATCAAGAGAAGTCAAATGTGCATTGAAGTTGGTTGGTGAATTTTTGAAAATCAACTTTGAATGTCCTCATTTGCCTTTGCTTTGAGTTTGTTAGCGTTACGTACTAACAGCTGTATCTCTGTACTCAATAAAAAGTGGACGCATTTATATGGAATTTTTTTCGTCTGTACTATCATCTGCTAAAATATCTACTTTTACTCCTGAAACACGCTGTATATGGATATATGTGTGGTGTCTGTTCTTTCGGACATGTCCGAAAGAAAATGCTTCATGGCATTCTGCAACGACCTTCGATCTAGTTGCAGGGGCTGATACAGATTTCAGAGCTGCTTGGCTGTCTGAATAAAAGTAGATGCTACAATTTTTGTAGGTTCTACTCTAATTTTCCTCCGTGCACATGCTGACAGAAAAAAGACGTGTAATACTAAATGGTTCAAATGGCTCTGAGCACTATGGGACTTAACATCTGAGGTCATCAGTCCCCTAGAACTTAGAACTACTTAAACCTAACTGACCTAAGGACATCACACACATCCATGCCCGAGGCAGGATTCGAACCTGCGACCGTAGCAGTCGCGCGGTTCCGGACTGAAGCGCCTAGAACCGCTCGGCCACCGCGGCCGGCTAATGTGTAATACTGTGGTCATCTTCCCTAAAGAGATTCTAGTTAGTACACCACACCTGGTACTTTCATCTGTTTTTGACCTGTCAGTAAACCACTATATTATGTCTCCTGCACAGTGTTGTGGTTCGTTTATCCACTGCTCCCTGCTTCCAACTGTTACATGGCAAAGTTTTTTGAAACATCTAGAAGTTATTGTGTAGTTAGTCAGCATTTCCCCAGCCATCGCCTGATTTGGGATTCCATATATTCTAACTATATCCAGTTATTTCCAATTTTTAGCCTTTATGTCCCTGCTGCTGCCTCCATTTTAAGCCACAGGTGTAAGGCGGGCATGTCTAGCATAATATCCATTCCAAGAGTGGATGTCCTGCTAATTCCATCTGTTTGTGAAAGCAGGCCAGTCTCTGCACTTTGGCAGACTCCCTAGCAGCCACCTTCTGTTCGAATTTGTTCATATTATAGGCCAATAAATTATCATTGGTCTTTTTACAGGGATGTATATCCAGTATGTACTGGGTTTGGACCCCATTTACCCTGCAGCAGCTTCTAGTGCTTATAATATTATCTTTAGCAGTGGAACATATTCTTTATATGAGGTGTTCATAATAGTTTTCCATCCAGGGCTACCTCTATATACACTACACCCCTCTCTAAAGTTTAATCGAGAAACATAATTTTTCAGTATGTGTGCTGGACATACTTCCCCATAAATAATACTACACCAATTTTCGTGGGGCTCGTCTTTACATACTTTTTCACAATATTCAGTGCACTTAGGTTTAACAGTACTAGCAAATTTTCTAAGTCTTACTGTGAATAGATCGTCTACTTATTCGTTTCAAGAGTAGTCTCCCGCATTCGGCTCATCTATGAGTTCATTCACCACTAGGTTCTTCATCTCGAAGGTCGTATTATTCGACATCCAGGAAGATACAGAGAGCATCCAGAAAGGATAGTGCTTTTTCCACATTCCCAACAAGTTGGTGAAGTGTTGCTTCACATGATTTGCTTCGCAAGTATTATGAAAATGTAGCAGTTCATAGATAAAATTATGTATTCACAACAACAACAAATATGTCGGCAGAAAACATAAACGTGGCATTATGAATTTGGTAGTACCTCAAGGATTTTCGCCTTGACACTAAGGGTTACTAAAAGAAGCAAGACGAATTTTGCTAGATCGTTGTCTTACGATTCCCTCATTGAATTTGTACCTGCCTGCTTGTAGCTCTGCTACAAAACAATAAAAAATCTGGCTTTTGGCGAGGCTCGACAGGCGAACAGAGGCAGCATGCACCTGACAGGCAAGCAAGTTACCCTTTATTTTTAATCTTATTTTTGTTCGCTTTTGTTCGTTGCGTCTGCTCGGGGCGCACGTCGTAAGACATCCGTTTAAGTTCGTTGATGATCGATTAACTCAGTTTTTTTTCTTACAGAAGGCACGTAACCCTCTGACCGAACACGCTGAACTACCGTGCCGGCGAAATGAAATAGAGCCAACAGCACCTTTTTTTGTTGTAACGTATATAAACTTTTATTTACAATTTTTAACAATTACAGATCTTTACATGAAATGGTGTGCTTGATTATTGAACGGTGATATTCATTTTCTCGTTTTCTGTTCTGATTGTTCTTTTAGTAGTCTTTTGGTTGAGTTACAACATTTTTATTCACTGAGTGTCCTTCAGATAATTTTTCCTGTCAGTTGTTTATGTCTTTTTACATAAAAACTTGCGTTATTTTGATTTTTTTTAATTTTTGAATTTAAGAAAAACAATTTTTTTCCTCTTTGGTATTTGAAATGCACCCATTTTGGCATGTTCGCTATATGTTTGCCAAAGGCGAAATGGGGAGTATAGACCAGAACATGTATGTGAGAAAATTAGTGAACGCAGGAGATTATTAATGTACTGCATAAGGGTGGACGCAACAGTTTTAACGTACCTCGAGTGGAGAGAGCGAGAGAGAGAGGGAGAATGTGAGTGAGAGAAACACATTAATTACATGAAATACACTGTTTGACATTTTGTTGTTTTCTTGGAACACTTCTTTGTATCCTTTGCACTAAATTAATGGCTGATCATTTCCTTTTGCCTGCTTTATTTGGCTATTGGACACTGTATGACTACAATTGGCACACGTCACTCTCACTTTGGCACTGCTACACGTACACACTTTCACTTTGCGCACATTGTCGCAAACGCTTTCCGCACTGCACCACTGTTGCCGTCGGGGCTTTGGAGGGATCGGTGGGCGACGTCCTCAGCGACTGGGGTGCGGGTGTTGTGGGGGGGGGGGGGGGGGGGGGCGTCGGTCACGGCGTCTCGGAAGGCGGCGTCCAGCGGGACGTGCAGGAAGTTCTGGAAGGTCTCGCGGTACTAGGAGCGTTGTTTGGCCCTCCTGTGAGGGACTGCGCCTTGTCGGTCTGCCGCTTGCTGACGATGGCGTGTGCCGTCATGGCGGTGATCCACACTGTGGCCAGGCGTTTTGCGTCGGGGAAAGGCTTCGCGTCCGGGACAGTGACAGCTGTGACGTGTGTCGCCCTCTCGTCGGTTCCGTTGATGCGGGCGATCATTCTTCTCGCTGTCGCCCATATTTCCCCGCTCTCTCTGCAACCGAAACGATGCTCGATGGTGTCGGTCTGGTTGCTGAGTTCGCAGTTTGGGGATTCCCGCGTTTTTATGCGTGCTAGTTTTTCTTTTGTCGGCACTGTTTGGTGGATGATTTCACACCAATGTCCCTAGAGTGCTCAGGAAGTATCCGTTCTGAGACGTTCTTCCAGACCTGTGGCCAGTCGTGATCTGGAAGTCTCGTCTCTATTTTGGACTTGCTTGCCTTCCCCCTCAGAGCGCTGTAAATCTTCCTCGCCGTTCTTTGTTGTGGGTTGGCAACGACCGCGGTGATGTAACTCTTGTCGATTGCCATCTGTTTTATGTGCCGCAACTCGAATGGAATGTGGGTGGTGTCCACTGGAGCGTCTTCAGATGCCGGTTTCTAGCCGTCGATCAGGCTGGACGTTATGCTGTTGTTGTTCTGGTGCTTCACTTTCATCGCACGGTGTAGGAGCAGTGCCGCGCATTTTGTTTTTGCGTCCTTCAGTCCGAGTCCGCCTTCGTCCCTCGACAGGAAACACGTCGCCTGGGAGACCTTGAAGATTTCCCGCCCCCACAGCAGGTAGTACGCCGCGCCTGCTATCCCTCGGGCAATTTCTGTCGGAGCACGTAGTATTTGGGCCATGTAGCACGCTTTCGACAGGATCGCTTCGTTTACCAACTGCACTCTTTGGCTCAGCGTCAGGCTCCGGTTCGCTTGTGTCCTCACGAGCCCTCTCGTCGTGTTCAAGACACTGCGCCAGTTTGGTGCTGCCATTTTCAATGGGCACCGTTGTAGTTCCACTCCGAGTGGCCTATGGTTGTTTGTCACTCGGTACCACTGTCTCGCTGGTCGCAGTCTGCCGTTGCCTATTGGTAGTAGCACTGTCTTCCTCGGATTCGTTCTGGCACCTGGAGCCCTTTCGAAGGATTCCACGATAGGCTTCCTAGTTTGGGATGAAAATGCCCATGTCGTCGGCATAGGCCATACATGCGATGTTTGTTGCACCCATTGTGTATCCTCCGATTTCGGCTGTTAGTTTTCGTAGTGGGGGCTCGAGGGCTATTGTGAAAAGTGCCATCGATAATGGACATCCTTGCCTGACGGATCTTCCTAATCTTATTGACTTGGAAGTCCATCCGTTTACTGTTACTTTTGAGGTGGCATTTGTGATGACGTTCTTGATTTTTTTTTCCGAATTTTACTCCGAATCCGAGGTGTGCGATAGTTTTTAGCAGGTACCGGTGACTGATCCTGTCGAAAGCCTTGTGGAAATCGACAGAGATTACGGCTGCGGGTCTCCTAGTTGTTACTGCGTGGGCTATTATATGTCCCTATATGTGCAGACGGCGTCGAAAATGTTCCTGCCAAGCAGTGCACAGGTTTGCCATGGGCTAATGGCTTTCCGTAGCGCGACCTTGATGTTTGCAGCCAGGCACTTTGCTGCTATTTTATAGTCTGAATTTAGAAGCGTTATTGGCCGAAATTCTTCGATTTTGTTGGCTGCCTGCTTCTTGGGGAGCAGAATCATTGTCCCTTGCAGAAATTTTGAATGCAATTCTGTCCCGTTGAGAACTTTGTTTATTATTTCGGTGACTATTCCGCCGACTGTGCCCCAGAGCGCAGTGCAGAATTCCGTTGGGATTCCGTCTGCGCCTGGTGCTCTTCCGTTCCTGCTGTCTTTGATGGCGGCTTTCACATCATCATGCGTGGCGTTTCCGTTCAATAGTGCCCGGTCTGCGTTGGTAATGATCCGGCGGGTTTCTCGCAGGATCCTCGCCATTTCTGCGTCGTCATTTTCTTCTCGTCGGAAGAGCTCGTTGAAATGGTCTTCGACGTGGCTCATGATGTCTTTCTTCGTCAACCTGTTCCCGTCCTTGTCCACGAGTTGCCTTATTTGTTTGCTGTTAGCCCTCTATCTTTCCCAGTGCAGGTGGTGCAGCGTGGCAGGTTCATCTTCGATTTCGCCGTTTGTCTGGCTACGGGCGATGACTCCTCTCATTTTGTCCCTTTTCAGGCTCAGTATACGTGCCTTGAGTCTTCCGATCCGCGGCAGAAACAGTTCGTCGTCCGCAGGGGCGTCCGTCGCGTCTCGTAGGCACCTTGCGTAGAAGTCGCCGTGTTTCGTTTCCAGAAACCTTCTCAGCGCTGTGCCTCATCAGTTCCCTTCTTATTTGCGGTTTGGCGTGTTCTACCCACCACTCAGTGGTGGAATTATACTCGCCTCGCCGCTGTCTGCATGCCTGGATCGTGTCAGCAATTTCCTGCTTCAGCTTTCCGTCCGTGAGGTGGCTTGTATTCAGCTTCCACGTTCCTCTTCCTGCTGGAAGCTTGCTTCTCGGTAGACGGAGTCTGCACTGATAGGCACAGTGATCTGAGAAGATCACAGGACAGACTTCTACTTGTGTCACAGAGATGGCCATCTCTCTGTTTATATATACTCTATCGATTCTGCTTCTGCCGCGGTTGTACAGGTACGTGAACTCGGTGTGGTTTTGGTGTAGTAGACGCCAGGTGTGTGCTAATTTTAGACGCCTAACTAAATCCTGCAGTTCGGCGCACAATTTGGGTACCGGGATCTGGTCTTCGGGTGAAATTACGCAGTTGAAGTCACCTGCAAGCACGACGTTGTTGTTGTTGTTGTTGTTGTTGTGAACTAGTAGCTCGCAGATGTCCTCGTTGTAGAATTTGCTCCTGGCACGCTTGTTTTCCGTTGCCGACGGAGCGTAAATGTTTACAAAATCAGTGTCTTCCACCTTCACCGCTATTCCGCGTCCGCCCGGTATCAGTTTTACATCGCCAAATTCGAGGCCGTGCCTGACTAGTGTGGCAGTTCCGCAGCGAGTTTCTGCGTCGATGTTGCAGATGATTTCGTATCCCGGTACGTGTTCTATTGCCGTCGTGACCACTTCCTGTAACATAGCCACGTCTGCGGCTTTGTGCTGCAGGAAGTCAATTAGGGCGTCTAATTTTAGCGCGGCGGTCATTCGGTTGACGTTGCACGTAATTGCATTGTATACTGAGCCCTGATGCATTTAATCGCTTTGTGGAGGCGGGTCTGTACAGTGCTGTGGCCGTTCTGGCCGTAGTACTACGTCCTCTGCTTTGGGGGTTGTTGCCTTTTCGCTCGCGGATGCCGTATCTGACTCCTCTGCTTCAGATACGTCCATCTTAACGTCGTCTTTTTCACGGCTGAGACTTCGCCTCTTGCTCCGGCGCCTTTTGGATTTCCCCGCGGCCGGGACGACCACGTTGTTTTCTTTCCTTCAGAATGCGGGCCAGTTTGGTGACTTACTTTTTGATGGCAAGCTGACGCATCTCGCTGTACGGCGTGGCGGCGTCGGCGCTGCTGCCGGCTGGGTGGGGGCGCTGAACCCCGCGATCCTCGGCGGCCGGGCGGCGGGGGCGTGGGCTGCCCCGCCCTCTGAGTCGGAGCTGGAGGATGCTGAGTTCACCGGACTTGGATACGATGTCACGTCATTATGACGTGTACACGCTACATCGAAAACGATAGAAACTGTGTATCGACTATTCGACTTTTGTGAACTTTCGAGAGGTTGTGATACGGTAGCGCTGTGCTCTGGGCCATTCGTTTAAATGTGTTTTGCGTTCCTTGCGTGTAAATCGTGTATTGTACTGTGTTTGTGTCCTGTGCGTTGTTTTTCGTTTGCTCGTCTCTAATTATGTGTTCAGCATTCGGGAGACTAATGAGAGAAAAGCTGAAAGAGTTCAGCATCGATGACGACGGGCAATTGCGTGGTTATTGTGAATCTCGAGCAGAAATTGATGTACTTCTGACCCAGCTGAAGTGCGTCGGTTATTCGTACTCGGTGAGAAGAAGCACTCAGCATTCAAAATATTCAGATGCGTCAAGACACTAACCTTTGGGTAAGATTACATTGAGGAATCCACTTCCCTTCGTATTTCATCTCCGGTCGACGATTTTTCTTCAACAATGCCTCATGTTTTTCTTTTTAAGTTCGAAATTGAATCATTCTACACAGCAGTCGTTACTGGACACTAAGGTACCTGTCTCTGCTGTCCGAGTGTAAAATTACTTGGAATTATGGTTGATAAAAGACTATCTCGGGATGGACATATAAATTACTTAGCTAAGAAACTTGCACGAGTTCTGTTTCAGCTATATAAATTAAGAAAAAAAAGTCAGCAAGAGTATGCGGCTACAATCTAATATGTACTGACAAGACCAATTGTATGAAACCATACTAAAATGTTGATAATAAATAAATATTATTTTCGGCGTAAGCATTTAATACAACGATCACACAATCTAATCTGGTCTGGACATAAAAGACTTCACTTTTTTACGAAACGTGTTGTCCGTGGTGTTTTCAAGGCCACGGCCAGGAATATTTCTATTAATATCCAGCTCTTTTACTTTTATTTTGGCGAAATACATACACGCTGCCACACTGAGCTGTTTTCAGAATCGCACGTGTCAAAACAAACCACTAGCTGACGACAGTTTAGAATCTCGAACGTTCGTAAAAGTCGATAGGTGTGTTAATCGACTAAAGCGTATATACGTCATAATGACGTCACATCATATCCAAGTTGGGTGAACTTAGCATTCTCCGCCGGAGCTCAGCCGGCGCTCCTCTCCCACGCTGCCTGCTCCGTCCAGGCCCAGGGCAGGGGCGGGGGCAGCCGGCGGGCTTCCCGTGGCGGCGGCCGACGGTGCAGCCGCTTCCGCTGCGGCCGCCTCGTGAGCACCGGCAGCGTCGCGCATTATTACCGCTCCCGTGTAGCTGCCGGTGGCGTTTCCTTGCGGTGCACCCGCGGATTCTGTGAGCGGCAACTGCGCCGGACGTCTGCTCCACGGCCAGGTTGCCCTCGTGTGCTCCGTGGAGCTGCAGATTGAGCACGTTTGGGGTTGGCCGTTGTACCGCACGACTCCCCTGTGCCCGCCCATCGTTACAAAGGAAGGCACGTGTTTTTTCAGCACCATCGTCACTGGTCTGACGCCAGAGTCCACCTCGTACCGGTGGCCAGCACCCCAGAACTCGCGGCTAACAGATATTACTTCGCCATAAAGACGCAAGTAACGTCCCACTTCGTCGAGGCACTTCAAATGGAAGATTATACACTTTCAAATGACGCACACCGTATCCGGCGAAGGAGATCTTCACATCACTCACTGCGCCGTCTCTGTGCTTAAATTTTCGTGTTCCACCATGTGTGGACACAAGGGTTTCACACCGTATTAGTATTTTTAACTTTACGAATAAACTATACAAAGTAAAATCGAGCATCAGCCCCTCTAGTTCCTCCTCCTCTATACGCAGTTCGTCGAACATCCATTCTTCGATTTCAAAGGCCGTCGGACTCACGTATTCTCGATCGAATTGCAATTGCAACGTCGTCTTCGAGCGGTTATACGTCGTCATCGTGACTTACCGAATCGTTGGATCGTGCGTTAGCAGCGAAACAGCTGCGGCTGGCGCGGGGGGGACCCTGCAGGCGGCGGGCGCGGGCGCGGCGCGGCGCGGTAGGATGTCGGGCGGCGACGGCTCGGCAGCCGCTAATCCTCGGCTACCTGGGACGCACAATAGCGAGCAGCACACGTGTTGCCAGGCGGCCAGCCAGCAATTTTAATGGCCAGTAGTGTAATATCGAGTTACGAATTTCAAATGCAATTGCCCTTTCGTAATTCCGGTCGAACATGCATTGCATGGCGTCACCACAGTTTATTGTTGCCATAGCTTCCAGAAACAGTCACTTTTATTCCTGCCTCTTATATCTAAAGACCATCGCAAAGGCGATGAGCGCTGCAGCTCGCACTGCGAACACGGCAGGTGGCTGGCGCGGTGCGGGGTCGGCCCGTTGGTCTCCCGGCTTCGGCGGGGCGGCCCGCAACCCTCAGCTACCTGCCACTCAGTGCAGCGGCGGCACACGTGCTCCCAGGCGGTCACCCATCCAAGTTCTAACCCGGCCCGATGTTGCTTAAGTTCGGGGATCGGACGAGAACCGGTGTATTCAACACGGTATGGCCGTTGGCAATACCTAGGAGCTAGCGAATAGGCTTGGTGTCTTCCACTTACTTATTCACCCAGTAAGCGCTATGGCAGATAAACCGCAACATAAGAGGCGACAGTAGTTGTACTTCCCATGTGGAACCACTTTCGTGGACTCAAAAGGATTAACTGATATTCTTATGTCACATCCCAAGCGAAAATCACTCAGTATTAAACTGAAATGACACAATGATATCAAGTGAATTTAGCAGTATAGTTCTGTGCCATCAAGGAAGTAACTCGTCGGTCACAGAGTCGCCAAACATATTCTGCGCTGTTGCCAAGTTTCAGTTATACCGCCAGGAAGGATACCAGCTGATGTGTTCTGTGAGTGACCTCGGAAGTGACTATAGCTTCGTCTCAAAGTTGCGGGGTGACAAGGGCCGCAAGATCCTCATTATATGTCAATGAGTCTTATTAACATTTCTGTAACTAGGTTGAGGGGCTAGAGTGCAATTACTTGTAATACATCGATGCACTGAATGGAAACTAAATGTCATAAATTAATAACTGCGGCAATTATTTGTGTTTTACTGACTTAATCGGACCGAAACCTTGAAAGGGTATTTACCAGAAGCGAGTCACAGTTTCGGAGCTTCTCCAGTGGTTGAGTTGGCAACGTATATTTACTGTACAATATTGTTATTGAGATCACTGTCATTGGCACATCCACCAGAAGACAGGCATGGCCTGGTTTATTGTTGTCAGCTTTCCTGACGGATATTCTGCCTTCGTTCGTAACGTGAAGATTTAGGGTGAATTCGAACATTCCATATGGCGAAAATTTGATGTTTCTATTCTTCCAGCTCTAACATTCAAATAACAGTTACAATAAGCGACAGAAAAGCGCCTGTGAATCAACAGTTAATAATGCAATCATAATTAGTGAAGTCTGACAGATTCCATCTGTCACCTGATAATTCTGAAAAACTACTTTTTTCATCTTCACAGCACCACACTATGAACTCAAGGGTTTCATAGGATACCTATACTTAATTTCGTTGTGATCGTTTTCAATGACAGCACGGGAGGAGCAAAACGATCTGACTTGAAACATACTTTTCCAGCGGGATTTGAATCTTTGGCTACAGTTGCAGTAGCACGTCCACTGAGGTATCAAGAATGTGAGCAATTATTCATTGCTATAGTATAGGCTAGGGCAGAGAGAAGCAGGTTTCCGACAAAGTAAACAATGAGAGACAGTGTCGCTATCACTTATTAAGCAGGAATTGTTCAGAAAATTACAACTATATGTAGTGAAATGAGTAGGTTGATGCAGCTCCGGTCCGGCACTATCACTGAGTTGCCTAACATTTTCCGAATAGCACTTAAGATAAAAATGTGTGTGTGTGTGTGTGTGTGTGTGTGTGTGTGTGTGTGTGTGTGTGTGTGTGTGTGTGTTCTTTCGGACATTTCCGAAAGAACAGACACTACGAATCGAAATAGAGAGCCTTGTTAGTCAATTAAAGATTGAATGTTCAGGCTGTCATGCGAATTAAAATAGAACAACGGCGTCGGATGAAAATTTGTGCCTGACCAGGTTCGAACCCGGATTCGTAGTGTCTTTTCTTTCGGACATTCCCGAAAGAACGGACACCACACATATATCCATATACAGGGGGTTATATAGAGCATTTTTTCTGCAATTTGTCTATACCACCACCTCCTACAATATTTACTATTCCTCCTCAAAAATCCTGTATAATTATTTGGGTGTAGACGGGTCATCGAAAGTTTTCAGTGCTAGACGCACAACATCGTCCGAACCCTAGCGGGAATACAGTGTGGCCACGAGCGAGTGGAATAATGGCCACGGCTGGGGGATAGGTTCACATGGCTCTGAGCACTATGGGACTCAACTTCTGAGGTCATCAGTCCCCTAGAACTTAGAACTACTTAAACCTAACTAACCTAAGGACATCACACACATCCATGCCCGAGGCAGGATTCGAACCTGCGACCGTAGCGCTCGCGCGGTTCCAGACTGTAGCGCATAGAACCGCTCGGCCACCCCGGCCGGCTGGGGGCTAGGGGTAACGCGTGTGTAGACAGGTGCTGAATAGAGGTTGACTGCTGTATCCCGACAGTGCCCACCGTCGGAGGTTCGAGTCCTCCCTCCGGCATGGGCGTGTGTGTTGCCCATAGCGTAAGTTAGGTTAAGTAGTGTGTAAGCTTAGTGACCGATGACCAAAGCATCTTGATCTCATAAGTTCTTACAAACGAATTTTCAAAATTTTAAGTCCAAAATACTGCATCTCAGTTCTTACAATGGTGCAATAGGTGCGCAGTGGCTAGCTGTAACTGAAGAGAGACTCCAACTCGGATTGTGGTTAATGGCGTAATAACCTAAATTGTGAATATATTTCTGAATGAATATTTGTTATGTATTTTACCGTCGCCCTTTTCACTGTTATAAGTTATGTTCTACAAGGAACGCACGCCATTGGAGACGGCAATCTGTAATCATTTTACCTTAATTACTACTTCAATTTTGTTCCACAATTTAAAGGCATATATGGGTGCAAACATGGAATACATGGGAATAATGCAGCTGCTCAGTGACAGGTATGGGGGAGGCATTGAGGCCAGGCCTCGGATCTTCGACCCCTGCCCTCTTTCCCTCCGCCTACCTGGTGCTGAAAGTCTTCTCAAACTTAAAAAAAAAAAATAATAATAATAATAGTGCAGTGGTCAGCATGTCTGTTTAGTAAGCAGGAGGTCCAGGTTCGAAGCCCAGTCCGTCACAAATATTCATCTGCCGTCATAGCTGTATTTCAACGCGCTGTGACACTGTGGACGTCGGTCCTTCGATATTTGAGATGCAATTGTTTCTTGAGGCAATAGAGGTGATTTGCCATCAGTGTAACGGGACTTCAACGGCATCCAACCGTTAGTGATGCTTTGTGCCGGCACTAACCCATGCCATATATTTGCGAATCAGATTGTAGTTCATATTTACTCAAATAACGAATGGTCATTACTTCATACTAAAACAAAAGTTATGATATGAGAAGAGGAAATGACTGATACGCTTCTCAGGAACTTTAGTTTTTGGTGTTTATTTCCTCACTTCATACTAATACAAGGGCGTTAATATGAGAAGAGGAAATGAAATATACGCTTTCAAGACATAATATTTCCTTGTGTGCTACTACTCCATACATGAAAGCCCTGCAGTTAATTTTTGTATGTTGGATAAATTTTGATATCACCTCACATTCCTTTGTGAGATTCTTGGGATTCAAATAGAGTGGACATTTCATCACTGGTTAACATTCTGATGACTAATGACATGATACCCGTTGCAATTACTCCATGGCTCCTGTGAGTAGAGTCTCACGTTGGTTACTATAAGAACACGCAGGCAGTGATATCCGCTCACTGCAGTCAGAGCCAAGGTGATTTCTTTCTGTTTATGGCGAAGCATCTGCTGCAGTGTCCACGCTCAGCCAACATAAACAAATCGCGGCGGCATTGGGCACTGCTGATCGCTGCGCTTGTCGCGAGCCTCGACAACAAGAGCGCAGTGTCTCTGCTAACGATGCTATGGAGTTAATACATCTTACTTAACGTAATACGCAGGTCGTGGGTTGGGTAAAAATTCAGTTTGTAACTTCCCATCGCATTAAAAAATTTTACATTCATATTTGATGCAACATTTATTGTTGGTTGTCTCTCTAATGATGATAATAGTATTGATTAAGATTGTGCGTGAACTCGAAAATACACACACACACACACACACACACACACACACACACACACACATTGATTCCAGTGAGGGTGACATTTACGGTCTGTTGAACGACACATGCACCAGTCAGTTCCTCAGTTGGCGTCGAATGGATGAGATTTTTAAATTACCTTGCTTAGCAAGAATTGTAAGGAGGAGACTGAAAGTAAATGGATTTGCATCTAAAGAGCTGCGACAAAGCGAAGCTTGACCGACTATAGGATAATTGTCCACATGGGTTTGGTGGACGAGTATACTTTTAGTAACATCAACCAGATTTCTCGAAGGCGTAGGGGCACTGATTTCATTAAGTCGTCGACAGTGTAGCGTGATGGTTTACTTCCCACCATACGTTTTCTATATTCGTCCAAAGGTCGCTTGCATTTGTATGTACACATGGCACTGACCGTGTTACCTCTGCCCACATATTCTCTATCTGCTTAATGTTCGGTGATCGTGGAACAAACGGCAACAATTTATCCTTTCTTGGTCCTGAAACCAATCTCGCACTGCTCTGCTATGATGGATGGGGCTCTGCTCCTGTAAATAAACTGTTATCTCGTTCGTTCATATACTTATATTTAAATAACATTTTAGTAATAAGCACATTGTATTATTATTTTCCACAGTGTTTTAGAATTCAGGCCCTGTCATAGATAAGTGATCTAGATTCAACAGTCCGATTAAGAATGTGGTTTACCCAGTCTATCAAATGATGAGAGTCGTATTCGGATATCCACATTAAGCCTGACTGGCTGAATCCGATTAGAACGATCTGGTATCGAAATGAAATTACAGAAATAGGATAATTTGAACGTCTGTATTGCAACAATGCCGCTCACATAAATTCCTATGATGGAGTAACAGGTGGCAACTGCCTAAGAAAAAGTGAGGAATATGTCTACTAGCAGCAACGTAACGTAACTATAACCCATATTTATGTGATGGAAAAACTGAATCGAGCAATGCACTTCTATTTCAGTGGTGGGAAGATGCACCATATCGGATTTGCTGCTGACATGTTGAGAATAATAATAAAAATCCCGTGGGGCCGATAGTGGTACCCTCCCCCATATGGGTAGTACCGAGGAAATCAAATACTTGGGGTGAACCAAATAGTAACACAATCCTGAACGGCCACTCACCCGTTGAACCCAAAATCCAGACACGTCTGAGTGAAAATCACCGCTACTCTGGTCACCGTCTGTTAGCTCAATGAGCTCGGACGAAAATATTTGCTTCCAAAGGCTTCAACACCCTCTGGTCCTGTCCGGTCCTGGTATCACCCAAGTCAAACAAATGAAACACAAGCAAACATGAATTGTGCAAGCAAAGTCAACTTTACCACAGGTGGTACACAACCCGGCTATCGACAGGTGGCAGTTGGATTTTCGGATTCTGGGGAGTCCAGGTTAGCACGGCAGATAATATTGAAGATCTTTTGTAAATTTCCCTACAAGTAGAAAACATGCGTTTGTAAACTACACGCCGCGCGGTATTAGCCGAGCGGTCTGATGCGCGGCAGTCATGGAATATTCAGCTGGTGCCGGCGGAAGTTCGAGTCCTCCCTCGGGCATGGGTGTATGTGTCTTTGTCCTTAGGATAATTTAGGTTAAGTAGTGTGTAAGTTTAGGTACTGATGACCATAGCAGCTATGTCCCATAACATTTCACACACATAATAACTTTTTTTATATAACTAAACATCGATACATTGATCCAAATACGAAAACTAAATAGTCTCACATCATAAATCGACCGACGAAAAACTCTCATCATTGCTCGTCCCAGAACCACGACTAACTGACAATGAAACCTTGCGTTACGGAAACCGTTGCATCTTCAAGAGCAAAATGCAACAAAAGGTAGCGAAAGGGGTATCAATCTTGGGCATGGCATTTCTCGAACACAGATCTATCATCAATTTTGTCAAAGAAATCAGACCCATCAACAATCGACTTATGACTATGCTCATTCAGAGCCCCAGTAAAAAATATACACTCATCAATGGACATGGCCCCACCAACATCGAAAATAAGAAAAACACCAAAAATGTCGAAAATTCTGGAACACACTCGAAAATGCTATCAGCAAAATTCACCAAGATGACGTGAAAATACTAACTGGAGACTTCAACTCTCTATTTGGGACAGAAAAAACCTGTAGATAAATCATTGGTACAAATTCAACACACCGAAACCCATAGACCAACGGCACATGTCTGACTGATATTTGCCAACAATTCAACCACAAAAGGATGTCTTCCCACTTCAGGGAAATACCGTTTCTCAGGTAACATGCTTGGCTACCAGGTGCAAGCTGCTGTCGTTCGCCTTTCTAGACTCGCTGAAAGCCAGATTTTTAATTCTTTTGTAGTAGAGCTACAAGCAGGCAGATACAAACTCAATAAGGGAATCGTAAGACAGCACTCGAGCAAAATTCGTCTTGGTACTTTCAGTAACCCTTACTGTCAGACCGAAAACCTTACGGTACTGCCAATTTCATAATGCCACTTTTGTTTTCTGCCGAGATATGTTTTGTTGTTGTGAATACATAATTTTATCTATGAAATGCCACATATTCATAACACTTGCGAATCATACAGGAAATGAAGTAAATACAGATCTTTTCGAAGTCAAAAGTCGGTAATATCCTACTAATTCGTGTTAGAATAGGATCAATCGTCTTACAGACACTTAATGCATCGCTACAGTCTGGAACCGCGCGACCACTACGGTTGCAGGTTCGAATCCTGCCTAAGGCATGGATGTGTGTGATGTCTTTAGATTAGTTAGGTTTAACTAGTTCTAAGTTCTAGGGGACTGATGACCTCAGAAGTTAAGTCCCATAGTGCTCAGAGCCCTTTGAACCATGTTTGAACTTAATGCTTTATTAAGATAGACTGCCGTCGTGATGTTTCTGTAGTAAGCTGAATTTAATTTGTATTAGTAAAGCGAATATTTTATTTGCATTTTCAATTAGTTTACTAAACGTAACAGTAATCATCAAAGAGAAATTAATCAGCAGCTGAATTTTCTTTCACGATATCTAAAACAATCTGACAATGCTACAGTTGTTTACAAGTTCTACGCCCGTAGAAACCAACTTGTTTTAACAATGTCATTAAACCAAAGTAGTTTTAAGAGTATTTTCGTCTAGAAATGAATCACCTTGACGGTTGATCGATCAAGAACGGGAAAGGTAATAGTCCGCAGCTCGTGGTCGTGCG
Source organism: Schistocerca cancellata (assembly GCF_023864275.1). NCBI lineage: Eukaryota > Metazoa > Arthropoda > Insecta > Orthoptera > Acrididae > Schistocerca > Schistocerca cancellata. Next base: position 448,838,593 of record NC_064634.1, on the reverse strand, counting down.
GTAGCGTTCTCGATTCCCACGCCCGGGTTCCCGGGTTCGATTCCAAGCGGGGTCAGGGATTTTCTCTGCCTCGTGATGACCGGGTGTTGTGTGCTGTCCTTAGTTTAGTTAGGTTTAAGTAGTTCTAAGTTCTAGGGGACTGATGACCATAGATGCTAAGTCCCATAGTGCTCAGAGCCATTTTGGGAAAGGTAATATTTTACGAATATATGACGAGAGGGACAAGTGCTTTAGAGGGAACTTCCCTAACAATACAAGTGTCTGAGAGACGACTTTCCTATCAATCTCCTGGATAGTTTTGTTTCTCAAATCAACAGAGTGAGTTATTATGCAGTAGCACAGGTGATGTAGTTTTGTTGCTCGACTTTCTTATACTGCGACCGAAAGGTGTCTCAGTTGTTGACAACAAATTCAAGCTGTGTTGCACACATCCCTTGGGGCAGAATTCGTAGTATAAAACACGCTTTTGGAGCTATCAAACGTAAAATATTATGTGTTGTGGACTGGCAAGAGAGCCAACCCGGTTTTGAGAGGAAGCCGAAAGGCACGCGTTTTAGCCCACGCAGGCTGGCGTGAGGTCTGGCATAGGTCAAGGAAATTAGAGTAGCAAAAAAGGACGTAGCTGTGGAATACTTAACTTTAATCCATAATTGGTGAACATCGCTCTTGACGGTACATGTTTTACAGCATCAATAGTAACTGGTAATGGCGCCTTGCTAGGTCGTAGCAAATGACGTAGCTGAAGGCTATGCTAACTATCGTCTCGGCAAATGAGAGCGTAATTTGTCAGTGAACCATCGCTAGCAAAGTCGGCTGTACAACTGGGGCGAGTGCTAGGAAGACTCTCTAGCCCTGCCGTGTGGCGGCGCTCGGTCTGCAATCACTGACAGTGGCGACACGCGGGTCCGATGTATACTAACGGACCACGGCCGATTTAAAGGGTATCACCTAGCAAGTGTGGTGTCTGGCAGTGACACCACATTATGTTCACACTACTCTTCACTCTAGTTTACATCTTTTGGTGGGGCTCAGCCTTTCATTTCTTCTTAGGAAGTTAACGATAAAGGCATCATAGCACGTCACCAGTAACAGTACTGCATAGGAATGCTCAATGAGCGACCTGATGGCGTTCAATAATAGTCACTCCGTTGATTTTTGTTGTTTCGAATTAGAGCATGCAATACTCCTACACCAGACTTCTGAACTTTGCCTGTTGAATGCAAATGTCGCATGATGGTAAAATGGTCACATATATCAGTAGTCGAGACTTCCTTAATGTGGAAAATCATTCATGCCAGAACGATCTTTGTTGAAACAAGAATATCTTTTTCTGGCGTATTTTTCCCAAAAGCACTCGCTCCACACACAGTTCCAATCTTTCTAGCTGCTTCCTCTACATTCACCCCTCTGTTATACCGAAAGTAAACATTGTGTTGCAGATGTTACACCTTCTTCCACTTGCGACTCAATTTAACAATGCTTAACTGTAGTTCATGATTTTCAAGTATGCAAAATCCAATGCTGAACTGCAAGATGATAACTAGAACTTCAAATTCGAAAACGACACTTGATACATACACTGAGAGCGTGACGCCGCCTTTACATGGGCGGCGCCGGATTTGAGGCGGCGTGTGGCGTCTGGCCGGTGGCCGGTAGCCGCTGCAGCGGGAGGAAACGCTCGAACGTAAGCTGTTCTGATCGCGTCGCAGCCACGAACTGTACTGCGGAATTGTTTCTGGAATACTTGTTATTGCGGGTGGGTAGAATGTTAAGCGAATTGTCTTCGATGTTCAATGAGACTCATAACTTTAGACCGAAATGTGGAAAAAAAAAATAAAAACAGTTGGACGCCAACATGCGACTCTAAGTTTAGAATGCACGACGATTACCGCAAGACCACGGGCTCACTCCATCCATATCAGCTAGGAAGTAGACAAGACTCCCTCCTAACACTTCCGCATCTTACAGTGTTGCCAGATTGTGCAGATGGCCGGACTTCGAGTTGTCAGGGTCGGTCAGTTTTATTGGCCACTTTAAGTGAACGACTCGGACTTCATCTCTGTGGCGGCCGGCCGGCGGTCAGTTTTTATGTCTAAGACTGTATTTTAATGCTGTGAGAGAAAATAAGTACGACATTTGACAGCAGTTTAACAGCGCCACAGTGGGTCATGCCCAGGCAAAAAATATTTCAAAAATATTTTAAAAATAGTTTTAGTCTTCTGAAGTGAGTAAATAATATATCACTTGAAAGGGTGAAGTTTGAGATTTTTAAAATGCAAAAAAGTAAAAAAATTAACATTTCATGATTTTGAAACTTTCCAGAGCCTCTTAATTCCGAAAAAAGGCGCACAACGGAAAGTAGAAGGCTATAGGGGTATCACACTGCTAAACGCCGATTATAAAATAGCAGCGAGATATGTGACCGACAAATTAAAAACAGTAACGAAGAAATCGTTAACTCTTATCAGACATGTGCTGTGCCCAGAAGAACCATGTTCAAGGGCATAACGTATTACAGGTAAATAATCGGCGCTACTGCAGTGAACAGAACCGAGGCGGCAGTCGTTTCGATTGACTTTAACAAGGCCTTCGACCGAGTGAGCCACGAATATCTGTACAGAGTAGTGGTGGGCAGGAAATCGCGTATCTGTTAGAAATCACAGTGACTGAGAAGTCACAGATATCACAGTAGCAACTTTACAGAATCTAACTGCGATTTCAGTCACAGTTAGCAGTCGCAAGTAGTATTTCATATTCAAAGACGTGAGCCATCTATTGGTCGAATTTAGCACTGCTTTCTGCGATTTCAGTGACAAGTCACAACTAAGAGTCGCAAGTAGCAACTAAAAAGCGCGGTTAACAGTGGCATCTGTTGGCCAAAGTTCGTACTACGTCCATCTCTGCGGTACGCTATGGAGTCCAACTGCGATTTCCGTGACAAGTCGCAACTAAGAGTCGCAAGTAGCAACTAAAAAGCGCAGTTAACAGTGCCATCTGTTGGCCAAAGTTCGTACTACGTCCATCTCTGCGATACGGTATCGGGTCTAACTGCGATTTCCGTGACAAGTCGCAACTAACAAGGGAACATCCCCATCGCACCCCCCTCAGATTTAGTTATAAGTTGGCACAATGGATAGGTCTTGAAAAACTGAACACAGATCAATCGAGAAAACAGGAAGAACGAGAGGGCCTTGGTTCAAATCTGCCCTCAACTGAAAATTTTGCTTTCTTTATTTTCGCAAAGTTATGATCTGTCCGTTCGTTCATTGACGTCTCTGTTCACTGTAATAAGTTTAGTAACTGTGTTTTGCGACCGCACCGCAAAACCGTGTGATTAGTTGACGAAAGGACGTGCCTCTCCAATGGGAACCGAAAACATTTGATCGCAAGGTCATAGGTCAACCGATTCCTCCACAGAAAAACACGTCTGATATTTTGTATACGACACTGGTGACAGCATGTGCGTCACATGACAGGAATATGTTGTCGACCCACCTAACTAGTACACTTGGCGAATGGGTGAAAAGTTTCTTCTACCTTGCCCGATTTAGGTTTTCTTGTGGATGTAATAATCACTCCAAAAAAAGTGATGAAAACATAAGAGTTTTTCACATAAACTGAAAATAAAAAGTTAAAATTTTCGGTCAAGGGAAGATTTGAACCAAGGACCTCTCGTTCCGCAGCTGTTCACGCTAACCACAGGACAACGGCGCTCCGCGCTTCACATTGCCCTTAATATTGCCTATCTTACGTATGGACGACCCAGTTTGTACATTTTGCTCATTTTTTCATAGTTCCACACAACTTCTTCCTGTTTTCTCGATCGATCTGTGTTCAGTTTTTCAAGGCCTATCCACTGTGCCAACTTATAACTAAATCTGAGGGGGGTGCGATGGGGATGTTCCCTTGTAAGAGTTGCAAGTAGCAACTAGAAAGCGCGGTTAACAGTGCCATCTGTGGGTCAAAGTTCGTACTACGGCCATCTCTGCGATACACTATTGAGTCCAACTGCGATTTCCGTGACAAGTCGCAACTAAGAGTCGCAAGTAGCAACTAAAAAGCGCAGTTAGCACTGCCATCTGTTGAGCAAAGTTCATACTACGCTATTCGCTACCGAGTCAAACTGCGATTTCTGTGACAAATCGCAACTAAGAATCGCAAGTAGCAACTAAAAAGCGCAGTTAACATACTTTTCCTAGTGTCATCTGTTGACCGACGTACGCACTTCGTTTTGAGAGCCTTGTGCCTCACGAGATCGATGTGCTGTGTGTCCATATGAAGGGCTTATTTCAATAGTGGTACAAGTCCATTTTTGTTCATTTTGTGATACAGAGTCGTAAAGTTAAATGAGCACTGACAAATCTGCATTTGAGGTACCAGAAATATTCAAGCATATGGCTTCTTGCTAGGGATGAACCTTTATTTATGTTTGTTTGGATCACTAATTTCAGAAGCATTATAGACAGAAAAGTGGAGGTAATGGACTTGTACCACTATTGAAATAAGCCCTTCATATTATATGACGACATGCACATTCAGCATCAGTTATGGTTGGTCAAATGCTGCTGTGACTCTGAATGTATTATATTAATAAGAAGCAACACTGCCTTTTTCTCCTGAAAATATCAAGTAACGTAAAAAATGTGTTTGATTCTGCTTCCAATATGACAGTTTTGGTTAATACTCCACATGCCTACAGGACTTGCAATGTTAACACAGCAGAACTCAGACATCTGTATAAGTGTAGAGAAATGAAAACAGTCATATGAATGCCTCACTTTTGTACCGACACAGTTAAAGACTCGGGAGAAAAGTTTTACACTTGGTGTTCTACAGGGCAACTTTTTGCCGACAATACTACCACCTACATAAGTAAGCTTTTCCTGTGTTACTTTCAAGTAATGCACTTAAGCTATTCCTGATTTAACTGGAAGATCTGTACTTCCCACTTTCATATCAACAGCCTCAAAATGCATATTGTAGACTTCGGGATATGTTACAGGTCAGTGTCACACCAAGATTGCGGAGAAATGGGGGGGGGGGGGGCATGTCACTCTCAAACAAGTGTTTACCAATAAGTAAGTGGCGGAAAATTATGGGTATAGGACGGCTTAAACATGTGGAAAATGAGATTTTTATAATTCGCTCACTGTATTTGACGTTTATTATTCCTTTAAAATCGCACAACAACTTCAATAAAACACAGTTTAATCATTCACACACTTATTTCACAATTATTTCATGTTTAAACTGCAAATCCTCTAAGAGCTGTCTTGAATCTTCACGAGCCTCTCTCAAAAACAGCCTTGATGTGCATAGATACGTACAGCAACCAGTAATCAGTAAGAACTGTCGGCAAAAACACAAGCATTATTAAACAATTTTTGCTGTCATTAATTACTAGCAATATAATTGACAGAGTAGATTGCTAATATTTGCTATAATGAATATCACATTTGCAAGAACGATCTTACTGAAGTAATTAAGTCCATCGAAACGCTTAGAAACTAACCTCTCGTCTGACGAAAACGGTCTAAAGACGCAGTGGCAATTTCTTCAGATCTGTTGACAATGATATTTTGAGTTATCACTTTACTGAGTGGCTGAAATGTAGTTCAGGTACCTGTTAACATAACAATATGTTAGAATTCATTTTCTAAATACGAACTATTACGGTACTGTACGGCTACTTACATATTAATTACACTATTAATATTTTCACAGTTGTTTCTTTAATACAAAATTAAAGCCAACGGAAGAAAAAACGTAAAACATACTTGCCAATGACAGGTTTGTTGAGATGCAATTTTCTGTGTTGACAGATGTAACTTTTTCATACGGTGGTAAGTCGCAGGAATTACAGAAATCGCAGAAGTAGCAGAAGTCACAGAAATCGCAGAAGTAGCAGAAATCGCGGAAGTAGCAGAATCGCATAAATAGCAGTGGCGGAGGGGTACACGACCTATTTTCCTTAACTGCGACTCTTAACTGCGACAAATCACAGTTAAGAATAACAGATAATGAAAAGTAGCATTCACAGAAATCACTGATATCGGAAAATCGCAGTTTAGCCCATGGAGGTAAGAATAGAGGGAGACGAGACAGCTGTGAAGCTATGTGAAGCCGAGGGTAGCCATCTTAATCCGACCAAAACATTGCTGCTGTAAGCTTGTGTGCATAGGCTTGTCGCTCGCTTTTGGAAGGATTTTCGCTATTATGGTGACTTGTGTGGTGTTCGGATGTACGAATCGTTCTGATTGTGATGCGAAATCGAAGGGAATAACATTTCATGTGTAAGTTGTCTCGGTAAGTGTGATTTTACAACTTCATTGTGAATGAACGTGTGCTACATCGGTACTTATACTATAGCGTGTTTTTCTCCTATATGATTTTAGATTTCCTAAAAATGAAAGTCGAAAAGCTCTGTGGGAGAATGCCGTGAGGAGGAAGAATTGGCGTACGTCTAAATGGATGTTCTCAGCATTTCCGAGAAGAGGACATAGACCAAACTTCCCTTTCAACAGCAAGGCTCCGAGAAAATGCTGTACCATCAGTTTTCCCTACACACCCAAAACATTTGCAAAAGGTATGTTAATTCAAAGAATTAAATTCTTAGTTTTCAAGTTCACGTTTCAGTATAATATGTACGTATCGTCGATAATCGAAGTGTTGAGTAACTCACTTTGTCTTCATCATGTACCAAATTAAAAGCTAACACTACATTAACTGGCGTAAAGTATAGGCCTAAACAGGACACTGTGTAGATTTGCCATTCTATGTACCGTATTTCAGTAAATATTGGTGGTAATGAACCGTGTTTCCCAGTAGTGTAACGTAACTGAAATGTCCCAGTACGTATTTCAAACAAGATATATTTATGGGGCTTTGGAGGGAGGGTATAGCTAACTTAGTTTTCAGTTTCTATTATTTAGTTTGTGATACACGTTTATTAGTGAATTAACAAAATTGTATCGTTTACATTGAAGGCTAGCTATTCGTAATATTACATTAAAAACTATTTTTAATCAGAAGAAACGCGGAATTTCGCCTTTACGAGATTTTATTTTAAACAAAAACTTTGAAAGAACCAATCTGATTACGTTACATGAGTATATGGTGCAATTAGCGACTGTAATACATGCAGCGCTATAGCACACTGGCAATGTTTTGGTCAGAGTGTCATGGCAGCGAGCCACGCCCCCATGGCTTCAAAACGTAGTACGGCTGGGAAACGTAGCGCCATCTCCCCTTATTCTTACCTCCATGGTTTAGCCCATCACTAGTACAGAGTGCTGGGAAAACTAGGGTCGGTGACACCTACGTCCTGAGCAGCGCCACTTCAACGGCGTCAGAGAGCGGCCGAAACACGAAACCTGTGCGAGGCCGGCGGCCGGTAAGGCAGGGACGGTCGCTCTCGATGGCGCTCTCTCGACCCCCTGGTGCCAACATCGACAACTCCATCCACGGAATGACTTTGAATGGCACGACAATCAAATGCAAAGCCAACGCCGACGACGTGGGATTTTTCACAGAAGGAAAAGCACATCTTCCGAGAATGTAAGAAGCCTTACGAGACTTCGAACAGGCGGCAGGGACAGAAATTAACCCGGCAGAAACCGTACTCGTACCACCCGCAACAGACGCCGAAACGAGGATGGTGCACGGTACTCTGCGCTCGAAACGCACGAGTGCCCGGGGCTGCAATTATACTCGTGTCCCAAGAAAATGGCGGCACAAAACTGCAATGAAAGGCCTTGCCAGAACTAACGGGAACAAAGAGCTGGATCTGTTCCAAAACGCGGGACTCATCAACGAGCAGCTACTCTCAAAAGAGTAGTTTCTGGCGCAAGTAACAAACCCGCCATAAGAGGATTGTGAGAGCCATAGAAGGGGCAATACACACTGCCTTCTACGGCGCCGCGAAATCTTCGAAGTGCAGCACACCGAGTGCACACTGGGAAGACACGAAGGGGGACTGGGCCTCGTCGACTCGCAGAGAAAACGCGCGGCACTCTCGATCCATCGTTGAAGTAGCACGGTAGAAAGAAACCCGAACTGCCTACCGGCCGTCGTTTTAAACACACACTGGCCAGAATCAGAAAGACCGCCCGTAAATATAGTACAGATACCATTCAAGTCGAAGTATATCGGAGAATTTTCGCTGCAAAAAGCACACGCAGTGAAAACAGCCGACGACCCACGCACAAGAAGAACTAGAAATCTGTTCGCAGAACTAATAAGAGAAGCGCGACTCAACAAAATCTAGATTAAAAAAACGCAATCAAAATGGAAGCAAGAACCTCGAAGAAGTCGCCTTAAATTCAGCGATAAAAACAACCTGGTACGAAGTCATTAGTGACGCCGTACTAACAAACGAAGAACTAGCGGCAACCAAGCTCTAGACCGTCGAATAAATGTCAAGTTTGTGATTGCACTGACACCTCAGAGCACCGATTCCAATGCGGGAACGCACCAAAAATATGGGAAGCGTGCAAATGGATGCTGGTGCTAATAAACAAAACGACACCGACGAGCATAAAACTGCAGCTACTGACCGCAACAAGCACAAAACCCTTCGCAAAACAGAAAACGGAAAGCACATTATGGATTTTGGGCCTGACAGTGCACTTATTAATCAAACTAGAGTAAACTGGCGTAATAAACTACCAATCACATCTATGGGAAGAAAATAACAAAGCCACGGTTGCCGAGAAGAACAAGACAGACTTTATGAACTTCCTGAAAATAGCACTCGAGGCGGCTTTCAAGAAAGCCACGCAGCCCGCGTGACGTTACCGTCCCCACCCGGGAAGCCTAACAGGCACATCATTGTGGTCCAAAACCACTCGGAAGTGACGTCAAAATGACGTGTACATAAACGTGCTGCACACTTGTCGACTGATCGAGATCTGTGGTCGAATCGAGTTAGCGGGAAAAGCGTCTGCTTTGTTCTTCACTGTCATACTGACCGTGTATCTTGAGTGGTTGTGTTTTCGCTATCGAGCAAAATGTCTCAGGTGTATGAAAACATCTTTCGTGACGCTCTGAAAGATTTCAGAGTTTCAGAGGATGGCCTGATTTCAGGCTATTGTAATAATAATTTTATGTTAGAATTGGCTGGCAAAAATATGCGCCTTTAGAGACATTAGGAACTCAAGAAAATAACTTTTTTTCTGCTGCCAGTTAAGATTTCATTTTAATAAATTTTATATGTCGCTTTCCGCGATCTGATTCCAATTTTTATGTGAGGTTTTTATGTATTATGCAATTTTTTATTTGTTTTCGTTGTGAGGTTCTGCATTGTTACATTACCTTTACTGTAACATATACACGTGGAATATTGTAATTAATGATCGCTGTTTAGGAAGTTAATGGCAACTTTGTTTCAAAATTCGCCGTTTGTGAGTTCGTCATCTATGTATTACAGTAAGAGAAACTGAACATTGCAGCAGCTCAAGCGCATACGTCGTCTCGAGTAAATGGCATAATTTAGAAGACACACACATGAAAATGGGACTCAGGGCCTGGGAACAGTCATGCAAAAGGAAAATAAAAAGCAGTATATTTGCAGCTAATGTCATTGCCAGAGCGTGGACTCTGTATTCCACATAAAAGTATCCTGCATTTTCCCAGGAATTTTACGTAGTTCTATCTAATTTCGTTATCAGCTCCAGTGCATAATTGCACAAATCCATTACTGCTGTTTTCTTTGTGCTGGCACTGAGCTGAATTTCATTGAGGTACTGAATTCAGAGATTAGCTAGAAAACTGTCTATGCAGGGATATGGAGCTCTGTAATTCAAATGACTGTAAGATCCTTAGTTTCTCACCAAAGTTTCAGCAAGGTCAGTGACATCAGCTATGAAACAACTTTTTTCATCAATAGCACTGTAATGAATGCCACTTTATGCAAATGTTGCAACATGACCATGTTTGGCCTCCCTACTGAATTCTGAGCAAAGGTGTATTGTTGATGGATGCTGAGTGAGAGCTTTTTGTTCAGGATACCATTGCTCAGTAATAACTGTCCGCTTAATTAATACATGTTACGATGTTACAATTATTACCACTGCTTAGGTGGCTGCTTAAGTATGTGTGGATAATGTTGGAACTCTATTGGGATTGCTGGATTATATTGGTAGACAAAGTCTGTCAGGATCTAAAATTTTCTCTGCACCACACTGAAATTTTGATGATAACGTAAGCTGTTTTAGTCTTTAGAAATGCTCGTTGGTGAATATGGGTCCTCATAGGGTATAGAACATTATGACACTTTGAAGCCCTCAAAGTTAAACTTCTCTCTTACAGGTGTTCTTTCACATCTACACTCTTTTCTTATTGCGCTGCTGGATTTTATTTTAATTTCTTCTATTGATCTGGCTTTTACTGGAGATGATGTTGATGGGAGTGAGTTATTAAGTCATTTATTTATTTTTGTTAGATTTTCCTCTCACAACATAGGACTTGGGATGAGGCAAAATATCTTCTGGAGATATTATCTCAGTTCTTCTGCAGGATAGTGTTGACTTCTCGAGGAGGAGAAATGTTGAGGTCTGCATCTATAACCTTGTCAGGAATACCAACAGTAGAAATAGATGGCAAATTATTTTTAAGTTTGGAGTGTATCAGTCAAATAAGCCTTAAAAGTGCTGTATTATTGCTGTTGGTGATAAGGAGGAATTCTGGCTAACCAGCCCAGATCGTGATTGATTTTGCTCTTTTGTCTAGATAATTTCCTGTATCATACAATAACTTAAGTAAGACTTCAAGAAAAGAAGTCATAGCTTATGGCTTGTATGATGTGGGAGAGTATGCAAAATTATGCTGTTTTTTTTCATATGATGATTATGCAGAATCATAAGTTGTGGTCTTTGAGGGGAGTGTGTTATGTACGTAATGGAAGTTTCATGAATTCTGTGAGCAATTCGTCGTATCATGCTCTCTTTCCCAGGTCTTTGTCACAGATTTCAATACCTTTGCAAATTAATGTGCCAAGATGCTTGGAGATTTTGTGATTAAGCTTAATGGATGTTGTATTGAAGTAATGTAGTCAGAGGTCTTCCACTTTTGTTAAGAGTTTGACAGCTGAAAACTGATATTTTTCAATTGTAGGAGAGAAATCTTTTTGTAATTTTTACAAAAACTTTTTCATGGATGTATTAACCAGTTTCAACTTTCATCAGTTGTACTGGATAGTTTTGATTGGTGATTGTCTTATTCTTAGTATATAAAACCTGGAATTCATAGTATGCATAATTATGCTTAATAAAGCTTTTGTTGACATAAGGCAAGGCGTGCTTGAAATGAGGTTAACTGAAGCACTGATCAGTTAACCCCAAAACTAGGTCATTAAACTTCATGTGCACTTGGAAAATATTTTTCATCATCATAATCACAACTGAAAGAACATTTTATGATCACAATTTTAACTGAAGTCAACAGTAACATAATTTGTGGTCAGTGAATAACAATGGAATAAAAGCAAAAGAGCAAACAAATGAACTCCCAATTTTGTTAACTCGTCCATGGTTAATAACATAACACTTACTTTAGCTGTCAAAAACATCAGATGTGATGAAAGGCTGTTGTTGTTGTTGTCTTCAGTCCTGAGACTGGTTTGATGCAGCTCTCCATGCTACTCTATCCTGTGCAAGCTTCTTCATCTCCCAGTACCTACTGCAACCTACATCCTTCTGAATCTGCTTAGTGTATTCATCTCTTGGTCTCCCCCTGCGATTTTTACCCTCCACGCTGCCTTCCAATACTAAATTGGTGATCTCTTGATGCCTCAGAACATGTCCTACCAACCGATCCCTTCTTCTGGTCAAGTTGTGCCACAAACTTCTCTTCTCCCGAATCCTATTCAATACTTCCTCATTAGTTATGTGATCTACCCATCTAATCTTCAGCATTCTTCTGTAGCACCACATTTCAAAAGCTTCTATTCTCTTCTTGTCCAAACTATTTACCGTCCATGTTTCACTTCCATACATGGCTACACTCCATACAAATACTTTCAGAAATGACTTCCTGACACTTAAATCTATACTCGCTGTTAACAAATTTCTCTTCTTCAGAAACGCTTTCCTTGCCATTGCCAGTCTACATTTTATATCCTCTCTACTTCGACCATCGTCAGTTATTTTGCTCCCCAAATAGCAAAACTCCTTTACTACTTTAAGAGTCTCATTTCCTAATCTAATACCCTCAACATCACCCGACTTAATTCGACTACATTCCATTATCCTCGTTTTGCTTTTTTTGATGTTCATCTTATATCCTCCCTTCAAGACACCATCCATTCCGTTCAACTGCTCTTCCAAGTCCTTTGCTGTCTCTGACAGAATTACAATGTCATCGGCGAACCTCAAAGTTTTTATTTCTTCTCCATGGATTTTAATACCTACTCCGAATTTTTCTTTTGTTTCCTTTACTGCTTGCTCAATATACAGATTGAATAACATTGGGGAGAGGCTACAACCCTGTCTCACTCCCTTCCCAACCGCTGCTTCCCTCTCATGCCCCTCGACTCTTATAACTGCCATCTGGTTTCTGTACAAATTGTAAATAGCCTTTCGCTCCCTGTATTTTACCCCTGCCACCTTTAGAATTTGAAAGAGAGTATTCCAGTCAACATTGTCAAAAGCTTTTTCTAAGTCTACAAATGCTAGAAACGTAGGTTTGCCTTTCCTTAATCTTTCTTCTAAGATAAGTCGTAAGGTCAGTATTGCCTCACGTGTTCCAGTATTTCTACGGAATCCAAACTGATCTTCCCCGAGGTCGGCTTCTACTAGTTTTTCCATTCGTCTGTAAAGAATTCGTGTTAGTATTTTGCAGCTGTGGCTTATTAAACTGATTGTTCGGTAATTTTCACATCTGTCAACACCTGCTTTCTTTGGGATTGGAATTATTACATTCTTCTTGAAGTCTGAGGGTATTTCGCCTGTTTCATACATCTTGCTCACCAGATGGTAGAGTTTTGTCAGGACTGGCTCTCCCAAGGCCGTCAATAGTTCTACTGGAATGTTGTCTACTCCGGGGGCCTTGTTTCGACTCAGGTCTTTCAGTGCTCTGTCAAACTCTTCACGCAGTATCGTATCTCCCATTTCATCTTCATCTACATCCTCTTCCATTTCCATAATATTGTCCTCAAGTACATTGCCCTTGTATAGACCCTCTATATACTCCTTCCACCTTTCTGCTTTCCCTTCTTTGCTTAGAACTGGGTTTCCATCTGAGCTCTTGATGTTCATACAAGTGGTTCTCCTATCTCCAAAGGTCTCTTTAATTTTCCTGTAGGCAGTATCTATCTTACCCCTAGTGAGATAAGCCTCTACATCCTTACATTTGTCCTCTAGCCATCCCTGCTTAGCCATTCTGCACTTCCTGTCGATCTCATTTTTGAGACGTTTGTATTCCTTTTTGCCTGCTTCATTTACTGCATTTTTATATTTTCTCCTTTCATCAATTAAATTCAATATTTCTTCTGTTACCCAAGGATTTCTACTAGCCCTCGTCTTTTTACCTACTTGATCCTCTGCTGCCTTCACTACTTCATCCCTCAAAGCTACCCATTCTGAAGAACTTAGTTTGCTGGAATTAGGGATAGTATATATACTTTAAATGGACATTTCTTTCTAAGCTGCACTAACAATTGATGGAATTGACTCTTTTTGTTATTGTTAATAGTTGTTGTGATATGCAAGGCAGAATTGTATTAATTATTTTCCTCTGTGTTGACTTGTTTGTCATATATCCATTTTCACAGCCATACATTCAGTAATTTTTTCACACTTGCATTTGATAATAGGCTGATTAAAATTATTAGCTGGTTGACAATTCCTGTTGGAGCTGGTTTCCTCCAGAATGCTGGATGCGTCAGGTCCAAACTATCTCTGTTCGCCATTTCCTGACTGCCACAACAGCTGATCAATCCACTTCCATTTTCTTGTCTGACTTCCTTTCTTGATGTGTTTGAACGCCATGCAATCATTTGCTGCCTTCAACCAGATTGGCCTTAAACAACATTTTAAGACAGTAGGCATAACTACGTATCCTTACAATATCTTTATGGTGCTAGAGCTAGCTTTAGCATCGTAACATAATGTGAAAGGCTGATCTGGTTGAAGGCAGCACATGATCGTTGGGACCAAATAATCTTACATTAGTGTAATGTAGAGTGGTGGCATAGTGCAACGGATAAGAAACATTCCTGATCCGTATAAAGTTGTGGATTTGAGTCTTGACAGATTCTTTGATATTTTTTATACCAATATATTATCAAAATTACTTCATTATTTTTATTCAGTTAATAGGTTTGGATGCAGTTTTATTTCTAACACTCTGCTGTGTCATTTTCGACATTGTATTTACTTTTTAATTCCTTATATTTCTTCTTCATATCATTATTTCATTTGAAATCAGCTTGTCACCTATAACATGTAACTGAATACAAACCAGGACTGCTCATCAGTTGGTAATTTGGCAGTCCATGCAGCTTGTGTGAGGACAGTTTCAGGTGCCATAATTAATGAAAGGAAGAAATTAGTTTGCTTTTAGCACTGATATACAATTGTTTTTTCCCTTGAGTTTGCTTATAGAGAATAGCTTCAGCTAGTTTCCTGCCACATGCTTAGTGTTGGGTGTTTCACCATCAAGCCAGGCCAGGCAACAGCATTAGGTGTGAGGCTCTGCTGTGACTGCCCGTGGTCAGTGTATTAATTGTTGTGAACAAAGTATGATTAAGTTCTTCTGTAGAATGCTGACAGCCATTTTCTAGGATATATTGCACATCATGTTACGGTTAGGTTATCAAATGAGTTTAAATTCTGGGCTATAAAATGTCGTATCTGCCACAGTTATGCCATTGGTCACTCCAAAACCAGTTGTCAGCAGAGCATGTCATATTCATATTATTTCATAATGGCCACTTCCAACACTGCACAGAGTTACATGTATACGTCTCCCATCCTTTTGTAATCCCAACCTGTGCTCTGCCTCTACTGAGCTAAACCTACTTTTTTTAACATGAAAATTAAATTGAACAGCACTTGCTGAGTGACCTGCTCTGTTTGTTGCCTATAATACAGCAGCAGCCGGTGTGCTAACACTTCAGCAAGTGACAGATGCCAACTAACAAATAATTTTAATGAATCTATACTGCTGTGTTCATGTTGAAATGGTTTCTATGGTTTTCGATAATTGTGGTGTTGATAAGTAAAACAGTAGTCAGCTCATTGAACCTATTGACAGGCATGTTTAGCTTTGCCTTCCTAGTTACATTTATTTTTTGTAATTCCACATTTATAGTAATTACATTTTTCTACGTAAGTGTTCTTCACATCTCCTTTGTTTACAAAGAATATTAATTCCACATTTATTGGAACCACAATAAAGCACTTCAGTTGCCCAAAATCAGTATGGTATCCTCATTGCACATGGCAGACAGTTCCATTTCTTTGCTAGATACAATAGGTGTGACATCCTGTAAAATTTTGCTCCAGTACTATGTAAAGTAGATAGACAATCTGCTTCCATCAGTTCAGAACTTTGACAATACCTATCAAATGAATGAAATGTTTTCTCACATTGTATTTAGTTAATTAACAATAACTTATGTGAATTATTTAACAATAACAATGTTTGTGTTTTTGTCTGTGAGAAATACATTAACTGTTCCAGGTAAAACAAAGCATTTCTTCAAGCAAATGCAGAGACATGTCCCTATCCCCTTTTTTGGTTGTGCATTTGCAGTGGAGAGTGTGTGGTCAAGGCACTGTGTTTTGGGGCCAAAATACTATAAAAGTAAAGAGTCTAGTGTACCTGAGCACTTGGTAATATCATGCTGTGTTAAGATAGACTTACTTTCCATAAAACAAGTTCGTTACAGGGAAAGTTTATTAAATAAATTTTATAGTAGTTCTTTACCCTCTTGGGAAGACCATGTGACTCCTCGTAAGAGATTGAGGATCATGGATACTAGAAAATCTAACTGCCCAGCAACTTTAAATATGAAGTGTATAAGGGTGTATCCTGATTACAGTATGCACTCAGCAACTGAACACAGGGATACCAAGGCAAAAGTAAGTATCCAGTTTGGGTTCTGCTTGGAGAAAATTTTACATGATCAGTTGACAGTATTCTTCAAAATCTATTGTTTTTAATGCTCTTAATTAAATAATTGATACATTTCTGTCTTACAGGTTCTTGCAAGTCTACAGAAAGATTTGGCATTGCCATGCCCGCCGAAGAGCTACCTATGTTATTATTTGACTGCTTCCCCAGCAAGTGCACACACACATGCTACTGAAAGTGTTGAAGCAAGTGGGTACATACATCCTTCACTTGTAAAGCAAATCAAAAACTTAGTACTCAGTGGAATGACATCTCTCAAAGTCATTAAGTTGGCTCTAGATAGATTTGTTGAAATCAGTTTCACTGGGACACACATACCAGGTCAAATGAATACTACCTTTTACCCCACAGAGAAAACTATTTACAGTCACATTTATCGGACCCTTTATGGTACGAATAAAGTATTGTTTGACGAGACTAGACTGCAGAATCAGGTTGATGAGTGGCACAAAGACTCGAGCAATCACATGATTTATTATAGACATTGTATGGGAACCAATGGAGAAGTGAAACCATTACTTTTTTGCTATCAGAGCAGTTGGCAGAGAGATCTTTTGAAGAAGTATGGGGGTAGTTGTTTGTTAGATGCAACATACAAAACAACATCATATGATATTCCTTTATTTTTTATAGCTGTGAAGAGTAATGTGGGCTATTTGGTTGTTGTTTTTTTTTTTTTTTCATTCAGATTGAAAATGCAAGATCCATTCATGAAGCACCAGACATTTTCAAGGACTGGAACAAGGATTGGAATCCCTTCTATTGGGTGACTGATTTCTCGGAGTCAGAGATAAATGCAATTGAGCAAGCATTCCCTCAGACAAAAGTTTACTTGTGCCTTTTCCATCGAAAACAGGCATGGGGAAGATGGTTGAAAAAAAAGGATAATCTACGTGTACCAAATGACATGAAGACATTTCTGGACATGTGGCAAGAAATTTCAGAATTACCAACAGAGAGAGAATTTAGAGATCGCGTAGAAGAGTTGCGAACGCATGAGGTTTCTCGGAGAAACGAGCGTGCATGGCCATACTTTCAACAGCAATGGCTAACGGTATGTGAAAGATGGGTGAAAGCGTATGAGGACAAGGGCAGATTTGCAACCATTGACACTACAAATGGAGTTGAAGCCATGAACAAGGTTGTAAAACATTTTTTCCTTAAACACAATTCAGACAGGACTTTAACTGGGGTTACTAAAGTTATAATAAACCAGTTACTTCCAAGCCTAATTAGAAAGTACTGTCTGCAGAATTCTGCCATCAAAGCTTATAACAAAGATGTTCCACTGTTTTTGCATAAAAAAAAACAAACAAGTTTGTGAAACATGTCATGCAGCGATATGCATCAGCGAAAGTTGAGTTAACTGCGAGATCAGTGAGTAGGAGATCGGATGGTTCATTTTGTGTGGAGTGTGCAAAGTCCAAAAACTGTAGTTATGTTGTAAACTTTGATATACAAGATTGCACATGTGAAGATTTTCAGAGATATAAATACCCATGCAAGCATTTCTGTGCAGTCTTTATTT
Source organism: Schistocerca cancellata (assembly GCF_023864275.1). Lineage (NCBI taxonomy): Eukaryota > Metazoa > Arthropoda > Insecta > Orthoptera > Acrididae > Schistocerca > Schistocerca cancellata. The sequence continues at coordinate 448,820,931 of NC_064634.1, read as the reverse complement.
TTTACCCAGAGTGGGGTTTTGATAAAATGCCAGAAAGTTATAAGACTAGTCCATTAATCTGTCTTGATGAAATGTATGGGGTGGGCTTTAGAAGTGGCTCTTTAGTAATTTCATGCGAAAGTAGTAGTAGTGATGAAGCTGTTGAGGAGGCAGTTGAAGCAGCTGAGGAGGCTGTCGAGGTTGAGGAGGCTGTCAAGGCAGCAAATACAGATGTTCTTGTTCAAACCCAGAATATTCCTTTGCAGCAGTTTGAAGCAAGGGAGCTGTGTAAACAGATTTATAATCTCACATACGACTGCAGCAACAGCGAAACATTACAAAAAGTACTTGAATCACTGAGCAACTGTGTGCAAGATTTGCAATTAGCAAATCCTGAAGTTGGTGGTCTCCCATTAGCAGTGCCATCAACTCCCAAACAATAGTGAAGAACGATGCCAAAAGCCTTAAGAGATCTGTCTTAAACACATTATAACTTTCCATTTGAAGGGTAAGAAATGACGGTTTATTTGAATTTTAGATAGCTCTTTGTCTATGTAAAATACGAGTAAGCTCCGTCATTTCTGATCCTCGAGATGGAATGCTATGAGGTCTTTATGTTGGTCTCTGCTTTTAAACTTTGTTGCAAATTTGAATTTCGAAGTAGCAATAGATAAAATATTATAAAAAGGATAGTTCCTAGATTTGTGTGTGTGTTTGTGAGTGAGTGTGCGCGCGCGCGCTTTTGAAAAGGCCCTTGTTGCCCGAAAGATAAGTCCGACAGTCTTTTTGTTGTGCCTTTCTGTGACTCAGTATCTTCACTATTTGGTGAGCAGCAACAACTATCCTTTTCATAATATTGTTACATTCCATCCTGGATTTTTCGTTGTTCACCAGAGAAAAGATTTTTCTGAGGAATTAAACTAGATGATAGTGTAGAACTTGCAAACTTTTTAAAATATGAAGTAAAAGATTTTAACTTTAAATTAGGTTAATTCAAATATGGGACAATGTTGAGAATTGAAAAGGTGGAAAAAATAAATAAGATATATCTTACTGGCATTGAGATGTCGTATGACTGATGGAGAAAAGATTTTGCATTTCTTTTTCCAAGTAAGAATGCACTTGCTCTCACTTGCTTCAATACATGTCTAGTGATTCACGTGAAACAGAGAAAAAGATAAAGACTGCCCTGTTAATGAAAATGTGAGATTGCCCAGTATCACTCTGACAGAAGAGTGTGCTGTTTCCTTGATATGGTATCTGGTCAGCAATGTCATTGGGACCAAATGAAGTAAGGATTGACTTTTTTTATTTGCTTTGGAAGCTTAATGTGTATCAGTTACCTACATATTGGATATCTACCACCTTGGTTCTAATGTTCTTAATAACTTTGCAGAGTTACTGCAGAGACCACACAGAAGCAATTACTGTTACTGGAATACCAGTAATGTTTATTAAATTCAGTTATAAAGTAGTTCTGGGCATTGCAGCTGGTGAGCAATGTCATTGGGCACCAAAAGAAGTGAGTACTACATTTTGGAATTGTACCTTGAAAACATGTGTATCAGTTGTCTTCATGTTGCATAACTCAATTACTTGTTGTTAATTTATTTGTTAGGTTCAGTTTCGATGGATTTCTGGCCTTCAGTCCATGGGAAAATTCACACCAGATTGCATCAAGACTGTTATATTCCAAGGATATCTTGGAAGATTGATAGTATTCCTGAAGGAAAACAATCCATGTAGTATTTCACGTGTGTATCAAACTGCCATTTGTTGTGGCACATAAATGTTTGCAACTTGATTGTAATTTTTGACAGGTTTCTCAACAATCCAAGAATTTCTTGTAATGAGAAGTAGACATTGTTGCTTGGGTAAAGGAAATACAAATCACGGTCAATACAACTACCTTATTAACTTTCTACAGATAAATATTTTTCACTACTGCTACTTAAAAATTCAAATGTGTGACAAAGTTTGCTTACAGAACTTGGCATAAAGATCTCCCTTATTTGTATTTTTTAGATAGCTCTTATTGTTTGATCCTTCAAATGGAATGCTATGACCTCCATGTGATCTATTCCTTAGTAGTTAATTATCCATTAAGGCACAAATATATGAACATTACAATGGGAGGGGTCTTTATGCCAGGCCCTGTAAAAGTAATGACATCTTACTTAATATTATTGTTGGGAATTTGATGGCACAGCTGTGGGGAGACCACAAATTTCAGGGTTTGCTAACTGCAAATCTGGCACACAGTTGCTGAGTGATTCAAGTGCTTTTCATAATGTTTCACTGTTGATACAGTTGTATGTGAGATTATAAACTTGTTTGAACAACACCTTCACTTCAAATTGCTGCAAAGAAATGGTTAAGGTATCAATGTGATGCTCTATGTGTTTCCTCAACTGTGTCCTCATTGCTACTATCTTCATGTGAAATTACTGCAGACACACTTCTGAAACCAAACCTGTACATCTCGTGAAGACGGATTAATGGGCTATTCCTGCAGCTTTCTGATATTTTATCAAAACCCCACTCTGGATAGAAAATAAAGATTGCACAGAAATGCTTGCATGGGTATTTATATATCTTAAAATCTTCACATGCGCAGTTTGGTAGAGCAAAGCTTACAACATAATTACAGTCTTTGAACATTGTACTCTCCATACAAAACATTGTCCAACTTCGCATTCACTAATCTTGCAGTTAACTCAACTTTCCCTGGTGCATATCACTGCATGACATGTTTCACAAACTTGCTTTTTTAAAAAAAAAAAAAATGAAAAACAGTGGAACATGTCTGTTATGATTTGATGGCAGAATTCTGCAGACAGTACTTTCTAATTAGGCTTGGAAGAAATTGATTTCTTATATCCCTAGTAGCCCCATTGAAGGTCCCATCTGTGTTCCATTTTAGGAAAAAAAATGTTTACAATCTTGTTCATGGCTTCAACTCCACTTGTAATGTCAATGGTATCAAAATTGCCCTTGTCCTCATAAGCTTCCACTCACTTTTCCTGTACCAGTAGCCACTGCTGTTAAACGTACGGTGATGCATATTCGTTTCTCTGAGAAGCCTCGCTAGCTCTTTTGTATGATCTGTAAATTCTCTGTTGGTGATTCTGAAATTTCTTGCCACATGCCCAGAAATCTCTTCATGTCATTTGGTATATATTCAGCCATCTTCCTCAAACCTGTTTCAGACTGAAAAGGCACAAGTACACTTTTGTCTGAGGAAATGCTTGATCAGTTGCATTTATCTCAGACTATAAGAAATCAGTAACCCAGTAGATGGGATTCCAATCCTTGAAAATGGCTAGTGCTTCATGAATGGATCTCGCATTTTCAACTTGAATGAAAAAGAAAACCAAATAACCCGCATTACTCTTTACAGCTATAAAAAAAATAGGCATATCATGTGTTGTTGTTTTGTATGTTGCATATAACAACTATCCCTGTACTTCTTCAAAAGATCTCTTTGCTAACAGCTCTGATAGAAAAAAGTGATGGTTTCACTCCTCCATTGGCACCTATACCATGTTTGTAATAAATCATGTGATTGCTTTATTCCTTGTGCCACTCGTCAGCATGATTCTGCAATCTAGTCTTGTCAAACAATGCTTTATTTGTACATTACAAGGTCCAATATGTGTGAATATAATTTTTTTCAGTGGGGTAAAATGTAGTATTCATTAGACCTGGTATGTGTGTCCCAGTGAAATTATCAATAAATGTATCTAGAGCCAAATTATTGGCTGTATGATGTCATTCCATCGTGCACCTGAATTTGTATTTCCTTTACAAGCTATTGTTAGCATGTGTGTATGCTGATTTGCTGGAGAAGCAGAGAGATAGTCTTTCAGCTATCTTCGAGACATTTAAAGTAGGTGATTTAGAAATGAGTGTCCTGATTGATATGAAAAACAGTTTTCAAATTTTCTGTACAAACTGTAAACAGTTCCTCAGTTGGTGATTGTGGAAGAGATTGCCATAGCCACAGTATTGATCCACTGTCAGGTGGTAAACCTAGGATTTCCTTCCAGTATGAGCCAAGTGAAGTAAAACTGTGGTTGGAGAAATGTTTTATATTCTTAAAAACTGAGTATTTGTAACCCATTATGTTGGATTGCAGTTCGTGTGTCAACACTTAAAAATGTTTAGTTCTTCACTGATGACACGTGATACAATTTCAATTTTTAAGGCTTTTCTGTGTCAAGTTAAATTTTGAATTATCCATTTAAGTTTATTTTTTTGCTGTGTGGCAGATGGATTTATGTTCATGTAATATTTTTAATGTTGATTGTGGTAAGGTGTAATCATATGTAAATGCCCAATAAAATAGATTGATATTTATATTTTTTGTTTCTGTATAATAATTCTGTAGCTTGGTGACCTGAGTTGTGTGTGTGTGTGTGTGTGTGTGTTTCATTATAATTTCATTCTTAGAGAGATGCAAGATCACGAATGGTATCTGTACAGATACCAGCTTCATATAAATTAGTAAGGTTTTTACTGACTATTATTCACCAAAGCCGACAAAACAGGCTGCATTTAGTAGTAGTAGTAGTAGTAGTAGTAGTACTACATAATGGTGATACTTCAGTACAACTTTGAACCCTTTAACTGGTTTAGATCAGCAGGAGCAAAGTATATTCTTCACGGTATGTTTCACATGCAACTAAGAAACCTTTGCCTTGAATGTCATGTGATTTTGCACTCTGCTGCCTAGTTTTCCTTTTAGATTTATTAAATTTCTTAAAGAGGCTTCTGTTACAAACACTAGCAATCCACATAGGTAACATGTGTGACTGATATTCCTTGTGTATCACAACCTTATTTCAGTTTCACTCTGTTGTTGCTGGTAACTGTTATGATGGAAGAGTTGATTTGTGCCACATTAAGGAAGGTTAAGAAAAAAGTCATTTACAAACTCGTAAAAGGAGGCAGGGTTCCCCAAAAGTATAAAGGTTGCCATAAGCAGTCACTTTTGTTGGATTACGTTATTTCCATATCCTTTCTGGATATTTAAGCCAGCTGCATCCTATTGTAGAGATAGACTAACCAAAAACCTTAGTGTTATATGAACAGAGCAGAAAAAACTTTATTAACTGCACAAAGGTCCTTCATGTATGGACTTTCCAAAAAATACACTGTGTCAAGGCATTCAGATTGTACATATTCTTTCTGAATATTTTTATTGTAGCAGGAAGAATGGGGATTGTTTAACTTACCTTTAACCTAAGGTACATTAGATTGTGTATAAAATTCATCAAAAGAGTAAAGTTGGAATACGGGCTCTTACTTCAACTGTTTACTATAACAAGAGAAATTAGAGTACAATATTATAAGAGACAGATGAAGACTAGGTGGGAGATAGACTAAGAGAATAATTTCACATGGTGATCGAAAGACCTGCACCCAAACAAGGCACCTGGAGTAGACATTCCCTCACATTTGTGGAGATCCTTCAGACAGCATAGTCGAACTATTCCATGTGGTATGCAAGATAAGAGAAAAGTGAAAAACATTCACATTTCAGAAGGAAGTAATAATTCCTATTCCAAGAAAACCAGGCACTGAAAGTTGGAAATATTACAGAACTATCAGTGTGGCAAGTCATGGTTGTAGTTTGACACAAATTAAGTAAGGAATAGTGGACAAACTGGTAGGTGCCAACTGACCTCAGGAAACATTACTTTGGTATCTGGGAAAAAGTAGCAACACATGAGGCAGTATTGGTCCTACGAAAAATCTTACAAGAGGATATAGAGAAAGCTTTTGACACTGTTGGCTGGACTATACACTAGGAAATTCTGAAGGTAGCAAGGATAAAATACAAAGACTAAAATTTGCACACTGATGTAACAGTAATGTGTAAAGACATGAAAAGTGTGCAGTCCTTGGGAAGGGAGTGAGACCGGGAGTGAAGTATTGTAGAAGGTGAAACCAGGACTTGCAGATGTATGTTTAAAGGGGTGTTGTTCCTATTGCAGAGGAATTAATTTAGTGTACAATCCTTACTGTGATCTGTATTACCAATGTTTTGAGGGGAATGGAAATATTAAAGTAACAGTATACAAATTCAACAAAGGTTTTTAACTAATCAGTATCATCTTCAAGCTCTGATTCAACATGCATTTAAAATGCTTGGCTGTATATCATGGCACTGTCTGTAGCTCTTGCCAGTTCATTACACACAATTCGAAGATTCAACAGTGGAACAAAAGACCTGACATAAAAGTAGCATTCATTGAGCGATTGGATATGACAATTGTTCTATCCTGACAATATTTTACATATAAATTATAGCCATACGAGTTGCTTATCAATTGAATTGGGTATACACAGGTATGATCAACATAATAAACCCATAATAAATATCGCTGGTATCTTTAAGTTCTCATCTTAGCAACTGAAACGGCTACACATCTATGCTGATAACTGAAGCCATGTTTAACATCCTCAGATGTATTTTACTACATTAGATTCAGTTCTCATTCTATAGACCCAAAAATGAGATGGGTTTCTTGGATATGGAATATGTCAAAGTACAACATAAAAAACAAAGACCATCTGAATATAACACTTCCCTGATCACATGTCAGGATACTTTAAAGATATGTGAATACATAACAGATAAACTGGGACTGCCAATGTTTACAGAATTAATACACTCAGAATGAAACAGTTATGCACTTTTAACAAATTTATCATACACACAACACCTAATCTTAACTGTTGTAAAACCAAATCTAAGACATTTTTACTTAAGCTGGTCTAACAGTCCCTGTTAAGATATTCATTTATAGAGGAGCCGCCTGCCTAAAAATCTTTCAAACTCTGTTTAAACTGTGCTGTTTCTGAAACAAACTTTGTAATGGTAGCTGGCAATTTATTGAAAATGTGTGTTCTCGTAAACTGGACTCCTCTTTGGACCAAGGTAAGCAATTTTAGGTCTTATTGTTGCTAGTATTTTACTATGTGCTGAGCTATTGTCTGGAAATAAACATGTTATTTGCAACCAATTTCTTTAAGGGATAAATATACTGAAGCATTGGTTAGAATATCCACTTCCTTGCTCAGATTTGTACATGATTATATGGAATTTACAACACAATTGAGTCTTATTACATGCTTCTGCAGTCTAAAAACTTTTGCTCGGTTTGACGAGGTACCTCAAAATATGAAAGCAAATGAAGTAAGCAAGTTTTTTTTTTTTTCTATCTCCTACATCTGACATCATTCCCATTGCAAATACAAACTTGTTTAGGTGCTTCAGCAATTTTGTGGCACACACCCTTCCTAACTAAATTTATTACTGAGTTGTAACCTGAGAAATTTAACACTGTCAACTGCTTCTATCTGCATGTCTTCGTACATTATACACATCCTGGAAACAAATTTCTTACAGGTTCTTATCTGCATATAGTGGGTCTTTCCAAAGTTTAATGACAGTAAATTACTTCTAAACCATTTATTGTCAGTGAAAATTTGATTAGTAGCAATTTCTAAATCTGTACTTGACTTGCTATTTGTTGCAATGTTTGTGTCATGTGCCAACAAAACAAACTTAGCATCTGGCAATTTAACAGATGAGGTCATTACTGTAGACAGGAATAAACAACAGATTCAGGATGGAACCTTGAGGAGCACCACATGTAATTACTTCCCAATCAGACGAAGACTATTTGCTTACTCTGCATGTATTTGCAGTGACACCCTTGTTTCCTTTTAGTTAGGTCAGACTCTAACAATTTTGCAGCACTGCCAGTGACATCACAATATTCTAATTCTCTTGAGAGAAAGCTGTGATTCATAGTCAAGGGCTTTTGACAGGTCACAGAGAATGCCAGTAGCCTTTAACTTGTTTTCTTATGAATTATTCCCACTGTATGTGCAAATACCCTTCTCTATATCAGTAAGCATAAGGAACCCAAACTGTGACTTGGATGATATATTGTTTGCAGTCGGATGCTTAAGAAGATGCTTAGACACAACCTTTTCAAATATTTTTGAAGACGTCAGCAAAAGTGAAAATGATCAATAATTTGATAGTATCTCTTTAATGCTCTTCTTGTACAGAGGCTTAACTTAGGCATATTTTAGCCAGTCTGGAAATGTTCCACTGATAAGAGATTGATTACACAAATAATTTGAGGTACAACTCAACTCACATGAATACACTTTGAAAAACTTCACTAGAATACTTTAAGGATTTTATGATGGATGCTGCTACTTAGGGAGAAGTGAGTGTCATTTCCAGTTTACTGAAGTTATTTGTAGGGAGTGGTCTCAGATGTTCAATTGCACTGTTAACTGAACCTGATAACTTGAAGCTGTCAGTAACAGATACAAAGTACTGTACCTATTTAAGAAGTTTGCAACACTACATGCATTTGTTACCAATGTCTCATTTACTTTAATTTGAAGTGTTACTGGAATTTTCAAAATTCAGAACCTGTATGTATCACAGCATCAACAACAAGTTTAAATAACACATGGCTTTATCTCAATAGGAAGTCAGACTGCTACTTAATTTACAGATGGCAGCAGAAATGATTTTCTTTCACTGTTACCTGTAAGGCAAACAGTAGCCTGTCTTCCTAATCACAGTTAATGTAACATAGCTGTTACTGTAGTCTCTTTAAATTTGGTCATCTTGTCAGACTGTAGTGTATAAGATTATCTTATCATTATTTACAGGATACCAGATGCATTAGCATTAGTAAAACAAGTGTTTTCTGGAGACAATTTCTTAATCAAAACTGTGTAGCACAATAAATACCTTACATCTCTCAGTATTTGAACATCTGAATCAAATCTACAGTTACTCTGCATTATGTGGTGCAAAATGTAGATGTATGCTCTCACAGTAAGAATGGTTACAAGAATGCTTTATGGAAAGCTTCATAGCGTTCTGTTGTTTGTAAATTTTTAGTAAAATTTTCCAAAACTGAAGTCACAGCCATATGAGAAGAAAGTCCACATGACCTGGATTCATATACAAAATGAAATATTTCATTCAGCTATGAAGTGTGAATAGTTAAATTGCCAGGAAAGTGAAAGGTTTAAGACAACACTCTTTGTAACACAGCCTGTCATTTACTCTTCTTTCTTGCTGAGTGAGCTATGCACCCCATAGCAAATTGCCTTGTTTCTTATGCAGTCAAGTTATTTACCCATTCTTCTTAAATCATATATAGTTTGTGTGACACTGCATGGCACAACACACAAGTATTCTTACTAATTTAACTGTGGTAAAATGAACACAGGAAGTAGTTTTTTAAAGAATTTTATGTTGCCCTTGGAGGTTTCTTTCATGATCCTTTAATGCCGCTTTTGCATGAACAAAATTCATTTGTATGATCATAGAAACTATGATTAATATAAAAGATTAGCTGTCCTATGTATAGCCAAACAACTACCCCTTAAATGTATAACAAAGCCTGCTTCTTCTGAAAAGTTGTTTTCACAATTAACTGAGAAGACGGCAAAAGGCATTAACTTCCTGTGAGGCATAATTTAGAAAACGTATCTATTTTTTTAACACAGGTAACAGCTCTTGGTAAACCAATATTTCATTATAACTGCACTGGAATCTTACGTATCCCAGGAAATGACAATTTATAGCCTTATCGCGACACTATTCTTAACAGTTTGTTTTTTTCCCCCAGTATGAGCTGCGTACTCGATAACAAAAGCTATTTCTCGTAAGCAATGGCAATGTTTAGTTTCTCTCAACGGTTATACATGATGGTTTATGCAATGTGTAACGGAAATACTGCATTTATTATTTAGGTGTATAACATTTTATGCTACTTATTTGGCCCTCGACAGAATAAGCAGATCAATCACAGCATGGTCAAGAAACAGGTAAAATCCGATAAGCTGAGAATCCGTACGATTTATTTACTTCTACGTAATTTATAAATACATTTCCATTTCTCCGCTACAGTGTACGTGCAATGACAGCGGATATGTTACTCCTAGAACGAGAACGAGAAAATGAACGACTTCCAACGTATAATGCAAAGACTTTAAGTTTCAGGTACCAGTGTAAACGTCTACAGACACAACTACAATTATAACTGTGTGTTATTGATAAAGTAGAAGTGTCTATAACTTAAAATGGATTACCGGTACCTAATGGTATTTACAACAAGCAGAACAAAAATCACGAATGATTTAAAATAATAAATGAAAGCGTAGTACAAACATGCTGTCTGTTAATTATAATGTGAGCCAATTACCATCAAATTAATCGCTTAATATAACGTGATCTTTCAGGAAAACTACACTTCGCAAATAATGTGGTTGGAAATGATAAGTATGTCGGTAATAAAAGCTTACAATGCCGCAGATGGCATCAGAGTTTATTTCTTTTATTCATCCAAAAAAATCTTTCCAGATTATAAGACACAGAACAAACACAAATCAAAACAGCAACACAGCACAGTAAAAATACTGTATTATGTCAATAGAGACATAAATGTAAGCTTTATCCACCAAACAGCTTGCACTATTTGCATTAGCTTCACTGTCTTGTTTCTAGTCTCTGTATCTTAAACATCCAAAAAATTCTGCTACTGAATAGAAGCAATGATCTAATAAGAACAGACAGGCCTACTTGTTTACAATGTCCTCAGTTGACTCAAAATCTTTATGTTTATAAAATGTAGCTTGACTCATCAGACCTAAAGAAATGAAGAATATAAAAATCATACTTATAACAAAAGCGTTATGTAGACAGCCGTATTTTCCATACATGACACACGAGGTATTTCATTATTATAGTATTTGTGTCTGTATGTAAAGTTAGAAGTAGGTATATTGCAACCTATGAATTATTGTTATAATTACCAAATACTTCAATGGAACGACTCATTCGCTTCAAAATTACGTACTATTTATTGGTCTACTTTCAGTTTATCTGTAGTGACTTAAATGTTGTGTGGGTGCAGGAGTGCCTTAAGAAGTAGGAGCTCTTATTTTGTATACTTGCTGCAGTGTCCGTTCTTGTTACGAAAATGAATATTTAGCGTTTTCAGTAATACTTTTTCTTAAAAGTAATTCGTTTATTAGAAATCCCAATACTCGCGACGTAGGCCGAAATTTTGTGTTACATAAACATTAAAATATCTGCTAAAGTTTTCTTAATAATTTAAATTTCGTTAAAACAAGGCAGCTGTTAGTTCCAGTAGTGTCTGTTCTGTCTGTTCTTACCAGAAAAGAGTAATTAAACGTTTTAATTCATTTTCATCAATACAGTTCGTATTTGTTACTGGTTAGACAGACGTGATGTAGGCATACAATTTCTGAATTGCTAATGTTTAAAAACATATCTAAACATTTTTTATAACGTGATTCTCCAAAACCAAAGCAATTAATTCTTCTGCCACTGTATCTCTAAATCAGAACGTAAACAGCAACAACAACACAAAACAATTTATCATCGTGTGTGTGTACTTACAGCCAATCTCACATCCTTGACAAATTTGAACTTAATTCTTCAATCGAATTCAATCATGAGTGAGAAATACAGGAGCTGTTACAGAATAGTGAGTAGGGTGATTTGTTGCCAGTCTTGTAGAAAATATTCTCACTGAGGTGGGAGGGGGTGGGGGGGGGGGGGGGAGATGCAGTGGGGAGAACACTGGGAAAACAAAAGAGGCTCACCCCTGGAAATGCTGAGTATGCAGTAGGAACATTTTGTCTGAAGAACAGAAATGGAAGCAAGTAGGAATTGATCAGAATCAAGAGAGATAAAGGGGAGGACAGTGGTTAAGAACTGGCAGTGGGTAGGAAGAAATAGAATGTGATCTGATAGTTTTATTATCAACGCCAAAAACAGGTATTTACTACTGCCAGAGTTCAGTGGAGAAGATCCTCGGGTAGGACTAGCAGCAGGAAATGTACAATACATTTCAACCGTGTGGTGGGGGTGAAAATTCAAAAGTGAAAATTGGAAATAAAAAATATCTTGCAGGCAGAAATTCCAATATAAATATAAGTACTAAGAACAGTAAGTTTCAGAACTCGTGTTTAACTCCAAACCTGACGGTATTTCATCAAAATGTACAATCCCTACCCAACAAAGTAAACGAATTTCAAATTTTGTTGGAAAGTGACATGAAAAACACCTCAGTATTATGTTTTACTAAACATTGGCTTGACAAAGAGAAATTTCATATGCTATGCATTCCAAATTTTGTATTGGGAAAATTGTATAAACATGGTGGTAGTTGCATCTATGTTAAAAATAGCATAAATTTTAAATGTATGCCGTATGTAGAAAAATTATCCATAGAGAAAGATATTGAGGTAAATGGAATTGAAATCACAGACGATATAATTGCCATAATTTGCCTATACAGGGCGCCAACTGGCAATATTAACATTATGTTAAAGAACCTTGAAAATATCTTACACAAGACTACACAAAAAAATAGAAAACGAATTATATGTGGGGATTTCAACAATGACTTTGCAAGTGAGTCTAATCAAAAAACTTCTTTACTGAACCTCTTAGTAACTTTCAATTTAAAGGCTACTATAGAAACGCCAACACACATCACAAAAACCGCAGCCACAGTCCTTGATCAAATATTTACAAATGTGCCCTTGAAACATACAACACAAACCCAGAATACAGGCTTTGGGGACCACACAGCCCAAGAAATTAGTATAAGATTAGGAAGACCGTTTAGTTCAACTGAATGTCTACTACATCTACGAAGTATAATGACCAGAATATACAACATTTCCTTAACTATCTGTGTAAAGAAACATGGGAAGACATTTATGAATGTGAAAGTACAAATGATAAGTTCAACAAATTCCTAAATAGTTTTACCTATTATTTTGAACTTTGCTTTCCACTCCATAAAAAGACAGTCACAAAAAAGGATCTGAAAATAAAATGGGTCACAACAAGGATACAAATATCTGTGAAGAAAAAGAAACTACTTCATGAAATATCTAGGCAGCACACCACATCCCCAGAATTTGATTCTTATTGTAAGAATTACAAAAAAATTTTAACAAAAGTCATAAAAGAAGCAAAAAAATGGCAAATAGTTCCTTCATAGCAAATGCACAAAATAAAATGAAAGCCATATGGGAGCTTGAAAGGCATGAAACAGGAGTAAAATGGAGAGAATACCATAATATCAAACTGAATGAAAACACTTCTGTAATATCTGATCCCCAGCAGATAGCAAATAATTTTAACTCATATTTCTCTGAGGCAGCTGAGATTCTGGTGAAGCAAAACTTTCAAAATGCTGTCACTGCAAATCAGATTAAAACTATCCCTAGTAACAAGTCTCTCTTCCCACAGATGAACAGGAAATGCTAAAAACAATAGGGGAGCTAAAATCAAAAATTTTCCTCTGGTCCTGACAACATACCAGACCATACCACTAAAAAATGTGCACCCTTAGTAGTTAAGCCCATGGTAGACATATGCAATAGTTCACTTTCTCAGGGAATCTTCCCAGAAAGGCTAAAAATAACTAAAGTGAAGCCATTGTTCAAAAAGGGTGAAAAAAACAGATATAACAAATTATAGGCCAGTCTCTCTACTATCTGTTTTTTCTAAAATAATTGAAAAAATATTTTATACAAGACTCATAGATTTCATTAAAAAAAAATTAAACTTTTCGCAGCTACACAGCATGGTTTCCGAAAATGTAAATCCACTGAGACAGCTATTATCAATTTCTTAAATGAAGCTTTAAATGCATTAGATAAAAAAGAACACACAGCAGCAATATTCCTAGATATTTCAAAAGCATTTGACATCATTAACCATGGTCTATTGCTTAGAAAGCTAGAAAAAATTGGTGTCAGAGGCCCAGCCTATGAATGGGTAAAGTCATATCTACAAAACAGACACCAAATAGTTGAAGTCTTGTACAAAGAAGGAAAAAATTTAACTTCCCATCAATCAGAAAAACAGTGTGTTAAATATGGTGTGCCGCAGGGTTCCGTACTGGGACCAATCCTGTTCTTGCTGTTTGTAAATGACCTGGAACCATCCAGCCCTAACTATAAGTACATTAAATATGCCAATGATACAAATATACTTATCAAAGGAAGGACCCCAGAAGAGCTCCAAAATGAAATAAAAAAGAGCAGTACACATGTATCAAAATGGTTCGCAATGAACAACTTAATAATAAAGACACATAAAACAAACACTATGCATCTACACATAGTGCAGAATAAACAGCCTTTAACTGCAGCCATAGAACTGTTAGGCGAAAGACTTTTAATTGTAAATAGCACCAAATTTTTGGGAGTTTGGATCCAACATGACCTAAGATGGCAGAAACACACACAACGCTGATGTAGTAAATTAAATACCATTTGTTATAGTATAAAAATTCTTGCTGGATGCACAGCTATGCAAGCCATAAAAATGTGTACTATGCCCAAGCAGAATCACTACTAAGATATGGTTTAATTTGCTGGGGAAATTCACCACCCAGCAAAAGCTGTTTTATTGCACAAAAAAGAATTATTGCTGCTATAGTGTTGACGAATTTGTATCTACAATATAAATACGTGAAAAATTTAGATAGTTTATACAATTAAGGCCAAAATAAGAAATGTGTACATGTAGATTTATCTGTGTATTATATGTGGTCTATTACATATATGTGTGTGTGTCTGTATAATCAAGGCCAAAAGTATGAAATGTGTGCGTGTAAAATTTATTTGTGAAATGTTATTCACATATGTTAGAGTTATATTGCTATATACTGAAAACCATACAACAGTTTTTTCTGTTAAACTTTATTGCAAATTATTTGACTTGTCCTATATCATTATGAACCCCTGTACAGTGTATGATTCACAGGACCAATAAATATACAATACAATACAATACAATACAATGTCAGGAAGCCTAGGAGCATACAACGAGTTGGGAAGAAAAAATGTGATGCTGCTAGGTAGTAGTCATGGGCAAGATGTAGGCCTCAGTTACAGAAAAAATTAGGGTAGCATACAAGGTCACGAGTATACTCAAACTAAATTCAGGGCTTTGTCAAATGATGGAGGACTTAAGGTCTTTAGCTACAGATTTTTTCAATAGATGACCATGTGGTGATGGTGGGTAGGGGTCGGAAACGGTTGGGACAGGAATGGGGCATAAGACATAGGTGGTGACCTGGACAAGACAGTTTCCCTGACACATACCACAAATGAACATTTTGACGGGTTGTCCCAGTGTCATGATCAGCCACACCTATATGGAACTTTGAGGCAGATTAATGTGGGGTTACAGAAGGCACTGATGGCAAGCAGGTTCACACATGTTGCTGTCATGCCAGTCGAACCATCATGGTGTGTCACTAGACATGGCCTAGTCCTAAGCAGGAAGAGGAAGAGAAGATTGGTACAGTAGATTCATCATAGTATACAGGGTGTACCTCGGGCCAAGCATGGTGAAATATTTGCTATCATACACAGGAGAAGCAGATCCTTTTTATAATAAATCCAGATAACAGATTTCCCCAACTAAAGAGTATCTGAAGCAGATAAAAAAATCTGATACAATAGTTTACAATATGGATATTTTTACTCGTCATAAGAAAACAAGAACCCATCGGAAGAAATATCATGGGACATTCCAGAGACTTAACAAATCATACAATCAATAAAACATAAAATACAACAGTCTGAAGGTGAGATCCAATCTCTGTACTGCACAGTAGTTTCTGTCACCGCGCACTGGTTTAAAGACACAGAAATCAAACATGTATTATTAGCATTGTATGAAAGGACAGACTCTTACTGCAGGGCTACTTCAAAACGGTTGAGGATTGTGCATTTATACAAGAAAAGAAATGTGGCTCAAATCAAGGTGTGTCCTTACTACAATAAGTGAGGACAAACACTTTGAAATATCAGCTACTGAATTAACAGGGCTTGATACAGCCAAAAAATTAATCATGTTGTGTGTGTATCAAATTCCTAGTAGTAGTGTGGGAACTTTTTTCAACAAATTAACAGAAGTTCTAAACTCCTCAGACACTAAAGTAAACAAGCCTCTCTGTGGAGACATAAACACAAATATCAAAACAAAACAAGTAGGAGTCTCATCAATATTCTTCAGAGTTTTCACATGTCCCTGTTGGTCAATGGTGTAATAAATATTACTGCAGTGACTCCATGGGTGACTGACACTGTGGCCACAAACATGGACAGGGAAAAGTGTGATGTAGCTGAAAAATGTCTTTAACTGTCAGAGCATTTTTGGCAAATAACAACTGTAAAATCCAGCATGGGAAATCCCCGAAACTGCAAGCTTGCGAAAGACATCTATCAGAAATAAAAATAGAAGATATTTCAAAATAACAAGCAAACCAAAGTTGAGATGAATTATATGGAGAAACTGATATAAATGTGAAAATCTCTAAATTCTCAACATTTTTAAATTGAAATTTGAAAAGACATTTCCAGAGGTACCTACATCACATCAAAGTCTCACAAAACAAATGGATAATGGCAGATATTAAAAAGTCCTTGTGAGCTATTAAGTACCTCAGCTCCATGAAAAAGAGTCATAATGATTCAGAGTTCTTAAATAATTATCTGAAAGCTATGATAAAACTATCAGGGCTCAAGTATCTAATGTATGGTTCTGATGATGGGAGAAGGGAGGGATCTTCTGAGAAGGTTTCCCCAACTCCCCCATTTTGGCCGAGCTGCTGTAGGTGGCGGTCGTGTGTGCATGAGATGTGCTTGCTTGTGTGAATGAATGATATGTTTCTCTTTATCTGATGAAGGCTGTGGCTGAAAGCTTGTATTTAAGTGTCTTTTAATTGTGTCTGTCTGCAACTTAACATGTAAACTTCATGGCAAGTACCAGTGTGTCTTTTCCTATACTGTTGATATCCTTCCCTGGAGTGTCTGTTGTTTGAATTTTGACAATATACTTTAATAATGGGCCTGTTTAATGGATATACTACTTATAGAGAAGGAAACAGCTCAGGCTGGCTTCTATGCTCCAAATAGTAGAAAGGGTAATATGTAGAAACCTCATGGACAGGATTTTAAAATATGAAGTAGCTTATCAATGGATCATGGATGCAGTACAAGTCACCAGTAGGAACAATAAAGACCTGGAAAAACTGTTACATTTATTATGATTTAGCATTCCTGCGTACCACAGTATGTAAACACAGGTAGTAATGTGTGCAGTGGTTAGGGCATTCATCATCAGCACCATATGATGTTTTAAATTGCACTAGTTGGGTCTTATGGTAATGACCTGCAAGGGTAAGACATCTTACAGCAAATATGTTGAGGCACACATGAAGCAGGCAGCATGTACCCCATTGGTCAGATTTGAGAAGTGATTACCCTATTTTCCAAGCAGAGAAAGATTGTAATAAGTAAAAATAATGAAAGGAATCACATTCAATGGACTCAGATTAATTGTAGGTCACCAAATCACAGCATTTGTGGCCTATGCTGTTACAGTGGTGAAGACAGTGTGGGGATGTCGAGCCACTGGCTCTACCCCCAAATAATGTTGCTGCCCTATACTGCAGCAAGAACAACTCTTTGCCAGATCAATTCTTTTTAGTTCACACTCTATGCTACATCCATTGTGTATATGCTGCAAGAATAAAAGTATTTGTAGCAAGTGCTGAGTGATTATTTATCATCATAATTACCAGTTCCTCACTGCCTACAACATCAACAGAAACATATGCACTAGCCAACTCTAAAAAAACAATCAAAATCTTCCACCTTCAGGTGATCTTGTCATAAGGAAATAAGAGTAGTGGTCATGGCAACTGGAAGGTTATGGAAGAAAATGTTTCAATGTCAAACTCTAGTGGCAGGTGTGCTACCCAAACGCCAAATGCTCCCCAACCCACACAACAACGATGCTTCCACATTCGCGTCTGTAAGTCCTGCTTTTCCTACCCCACGGATCAGTTGCCCACTGTCAAACAAAAAAGGTTCAAATGTGTGTGAAATCTTATGGGACTTAACTGCTAAGGTCATCAGTCCCTAAGCTTACACACCACTTAACCTAAATTATCCTAAGGACAAACACACACACTCATGCCCGAGGGAGGACTCGAACCTCCACTGGGATCAGCCACATAGTCCGTGACTGCAATGCCTTAGACTGTTCGGATAATCCTGTGCGGCCCCACTGTCACAATAGAAGCGTAGAAGAAACAAAGTAGATAAAATTGCACCCATGTAATGGGTTACAGAATTCACATAGAGGAAATGAAGCTCATAGTGCTGGAAAGACCATTGTGTCTCTGTTTGCAAGGAACATATTTGAACCTATTGACTCTCCTGTGGTGGTAGATAATAGCCTCCATTGAAGAGAAGACAGTACCAATCACAGAGCAAAATACGGGCTGGCTGTTTTTGTCAATGACATATATCAGCCTTTACAGCACCCTTAATCACATCAGCATAGGCAGTTGCTGTGATGGTACATGCGTATTTAATGTCACAGTGTCTTCCACCACATGATCATTGACAGTGAGACCCTCTAAGAAGTAATTGCTCAGTTTTCACTGATAATTCTCCTGCTAGAAGATTTTTTATGCATACAGTGTAGTGTGAGGGGAGTGGCACCTGGCTGAGGGCTTGAGAAACTGAGAGTGTCACACAGAATGACGATATCATTCTATGCTATGCAATGCATGCTACCTGCTTCAGCACCGCTACAGAGTCACCTACTACCATAGATCTATTCTCACCCTGCTTGCTCATCTTGACAGAAACTGCACATTGGGAAGTGGCTGTCAACCTTTGTATATGTGACTTCTTCCCCATCTGAACCGACACATCAGATAAAGTAGAGCTGACATAGGGAGTGCCCAAAATGGGTAACTGGGCAGTAGCCAGCCAGTTGGCTGTCTTTAAGCATCATGAAAGCATTTCATTGCTTCCATGTTCCACCAAGCTACTCACACATTCATCCTCATGAACTTTGATTAGCAAAGAAATGTCTGCTGACTTGAAGGAAAATAATTAGAGAGATTAAGTAGAATTTTTGAGTTCCTTCAACAGGTCAACTTTTGGAAATATTTGTTACTAAATTTTGATTGTTATTTTAAAATGATTAACAGAATTGTTTTTCTAAAGATGATGGATAATTCACATCAGTCTGGTGATTACTCAGTGACACTACTCTTGTTTATGTCTGATTATCTCATTACGTTTGTCTTAAAGACCCTCTGTTGTTTTCTTTCATGGGAGATTTTAGTGTGTTCACACGGTGGCTGGAGTTGGCCAAATATGTTCCACATTTACTAAGCAGCAAAATTATTCTGTTATATTTTTAATTATTTTACGCTTTTTGACAAGAGTTTATCTAATGACTCAATGTTGTTTAAATTTTGTTTCTCTGAACTTTTTTTTTTAATCCAAATCCCCCAACCACATATTGGGGTGGGTGAAAACTAACCATACATAAGTATTACATATTACTGTTTTATTTTGTATAATAGTATTATTGTACCATCTCTATTATACATACATACATAAATACTTGTTCCATAGATTATGAATAAGATATTTCGTAATGATGTAAGTTTTCTTTATACATAATTATTTTTTTTTATTGAGTTGTTGTTGTTGTTGTGGTCTTCAGTCCTGAGACTGGTTTGATGCAGCTCTCCATGCTACTCTATCCTGTGCAAGCTTCTTCATCTCCCAGTACCTACTGCAACCTACATCCTTCTGAATCTGCTTAGTGTATTGATCTCTTGGTCTCCCTCTACGATTTTTACCCTCGTTGAAAACCCTCAATCTAAAGTTAAAGCATCTGCTTTCATTTCTGATTTATATTACTACTCATAATACAGTTGTACATCAGAAACAACACACACTGAAAACAAAACAATGCATAACACTGTAAATCAGAAAGTTATTCATATCAGTTCATAATATATTTAGCTGCAGTGTACTTGTGTAAGTGTTATGTATCCTACATTTCATCAAACATCATTTCACAACAAAATCCTACAAAGACAACTACTACCATACCTCAGATCATAATAAGATTAGGTCGACATAGAAATTCTGGAGGTAGTGAAAGTGATTATATAATTGAATTTGCTGTGAAATTGACGTTTATCACAGTAATGCAAATTTCTTCCCATGAAAAGAATTCATCAGTCTCATTATAACACTAGATCCAGTATATTTCATGACTCTTGACAATAAATTTCTCAGTAGTTAGCTTACATTTCTTTCTTGAGGTCACTCTTGGTATGAAGTTACTAATCACAACTGAAAATGTAGCTATTCTATTATCCTCTGAAAAGTTTTGTATATCACCACGAGACTTCAAATATTATGTTATCTATAGTGTGAGACCCAATATTTTTATTTTTAAAGTGTTCTGCACAGAAGTACAAGTTTCATTAATTGCATCTTTATGCAGTCACCATCTTGGCTATTGGATGCATAACAAGAACCCCAGGGATTATGAGTAAACACACAGAACATTGAAAAGATTCTTGTACGGGCTTATACCCTGGCGAGAAAAAAGGGAGCAGACTCCATTCTGGCTCAATGTACCGTGTTATTAAAATATCCTGACTAATTGTTCAATACGTCCTGTGTATTGTCATGATATTAGGTGTTACCAGTTCTCAATTCAAGCAAGCATCACAACTGTGGCGCATTGTGGCAGCACTGGTCAGAAACATATTCCAAGGAACTCCAAGATAATGAGATTAATTGTGACTTAATTCCTTCATTTGTTTGTCACATCCCAGTTTTTCCACTATTAGACATGAACAATAACCTAACTTCAATGGAAGTGATGTACCAATTAGAACCATTTGTGATGTATACACCGCAAAAATGAAATCTTTCACAGTGCAGTGGAGTGTACTGTTTTTGAAACATTAATGAAACATGAAATTTATGAACCAGCCTGAATCTGAATCCAGATATCACACCACTTTTGTAGAGTAGCTCTCTTTCCATATCTTTCCAAACAAACCAGTGGCTCTCTCCAAGACCTTCCAGGAAGACCTTTATTGATTGAAATGATAGCGAAGAATTCTTACTCTCAGCCTAGGGGCTGATTTTCTGTTAAATGTAAAAAGATATGGAGGGAGGTGCTGGGGATAAAATTGTGAACCACCTGTGAGATTTGCTTCAGAGGCTCAATTTGTTTTCACCTTCAGTACATTCATATTACATAACACATTTAGGATGACTATTTTCTTGACGCCACAGCACAGAAAATAGCATTTAATTATGTAGGACAGGCAATGCAATAATGAAAATGAAAATTCTTCGGTGATATAATTTTATTGAATCATTAACTTTCTATAAGCTACTAACACAACAGAGTAAACAAAATGTAGGAAACAGGTGCATTTAGCCTGGGACTCAATGTCTGATGTTCCAAGAGGATACCATTATATTTGGGAGGGTAGTAATGTCAACAGTTAATCATTGAAAGAATCTCAAAGGTCACAAATGAATTCCTTTCACTTTGCAAACTACAGTCTCAGTCATAGATGGTTAAATTCTCTCACTGGTCATACAAATGATGTAGCAAACTATATTTGAATATTCAGGTAACTATATTTGAAAACACAATCTGTGTTATACTACATGCCACAATTTCAATTGTTTATTTGGATAGTACACCACATTAACATTTAAAAGTTGTACAATTTAGAACATTATGAAATAATTCCATACATACAGTATCAACAGTACAATGAAATTATAACATGATACATACATTGTACCTTGTACAAAATAAAAGTTTACTGAGTACTCTGACAATATACAGCCAATCATTTAATTGCAGATACATCAGTACAAAATGAAGTGTCATGAATAATAAAGTATTACAGAAACAGATTACAAGTAGACATACAAAAAACATAATTACATTGGGCACTTAAGGAGAAATACTGCTTCTACCATGATGACAGTGAACAAACAATCTTACATTACTATAAATGACAGACATAAATCTTAAAGAGTTGAAAGTACCTATTTGTCTTTACCTCCAGCAATTTTGATGTTGTTTTCAAACCTTTAAAAAACATGCTTGTGTAGGTCACAAGTGCAGTAGTAAGGACATGGTAAACATCCCGAGTATCTATCACCAGTGTCCAATTGGGACATTCTTATGTTTATGTCAATAGTCATGCATTAGAACACAACTTCTGCAGTGATACGGGAAATACCTAATTATTTCAAAAAGCTAAAATTAATAACATTTCCAGCTGTGTTATATTACAGCAAAATGTTTCAGAGGACACATTCATTGTGTGAGTTATGCTACAATAAATCTTGCGCAGTGATGATGTTACCATCATTTGTATTGAAATTGTCAGAAAGACAGACACACAAATTCCCGTCTGTTCATCTCAGAGTAGCACTTACACCCATGTCTTCAAAAATGGTTAAAATGGCCCTGAGCATTATGGGACTTAACATCTGAGGTCATCAGTCCCCTAGAACATAGAACTACTTAACCCTAACTAACCTAAGGACGACACATACATCCATGCCCGAGGCAGGATTCAAACCTGCGACCATAGCTGTCGCGCGGTTCCAGACAGAAGTGCCTACAACCACTCTGGCCGGCCCCCATGTCTTCAATATTTGCTCCAGGTATTTGAATTAAACCAGCAATTAATGGTAGTAAGTCAAATGAGTGCTTTTAAATGCGAAGTGTGTGGGCAAGAGTATAATTACAGAAAGAATCTCAGTCAGCATGTTTGCAAAAACCGTCAACAGGAGCTGCCTGTTGCCACTAAAGCTACTGTAGCTTCTTATAAGTGCTATGTGGGTGACAAAATTTTTTCTCTTAAAAATAATTTGTATCGCCACCTACGAAATATTCATGGTTTGCAGGAAGGGTGGTGGGGGGGGTTCTTCAAGTGTACATTGTGCACACTTGAAAGTAGTCCAAAACAGGGTTGGATAGATCATTTACAAACTGCTCATCAAATTCAAGTTAATTCCGAAGATCTGCAGTTCTCAAATGAAGATGAGTTTTAACAGTGGAAAGAAGACGCTGAACACACGACACATTCAAAGTTTATTAAAACGTATGGGTCAACTAGCTCTACACATTATTATGACTGCCACCGGTCAGGTAACTTTATCTCCAAAGGTAAAGGCACAAGACATTTTAAATTGATAGGCAGCAACAAAATGAATGGAAAGTGCCCTGCAGAGATGAAAGTAACTGTACACAAAGGTGGAACATACCAAGTACATTTTGTGTCGACCCACATTGGTCACAAACAAGATTTAACGCACCTGCCCCTGAGTCAAAAAGACCGGGAAACCATAGCAACAGATATTGCAATGGGACTTCCGTATGACAAAGTTCTAGATAACGTACGGACAAGTTTGCAGGATTCGGACTTGCAGAGAATCCATTTGACTACCAAGCAAGACTTATATAACATTGCAGCAAGCTATAACCTCTCCTCCAAGTTGGTCAGACATAAAAATGATGCAATCAGTGTCGAAGCTTGGGTAAAAGAAATGAACAAAAGTGAGAATCCGTGTGTGTTATTCTATAAACCACAAGGCTCGACTAGTCAACATCAAGAACTGAGGAGTGAGGATTTCATATCAGTGATAATGAACAGAGCACAACACGCAATGTTATCAAAATATGGAGAAGACTGTATCTGTATTGATGGAACCCATGGGCTTAACGGGTATGATTTCGAAGTGACCACTCCCTTAGTACTGGATGATCTCAGGCAAGGATTCCGATGTGTTTTTCTCATTTCGAACAGGAAGGATGCCGACGTTTTAAGTATATTTTTACAGTACGTAAAATCACAGGTTGGACCAATTTGCCCCAATGTATTCATGTCTGATCTGGCAGAGTCATACAGTATTGCATGGAACAGGACACTGGGTGCTCCTAAGATGAGACTCTATTGTACCTGACATGTGGACAGAGCATGGAAAACTAATATCAAGCGGAAAACTGCAGATCAGGATAAAAGAAATGAGGTGTAACGGCTCATTAAATCAGTGTCAATGCTGAGAAATGTGAGTATGTTTCAGGAATCACTGCAAAAAGCACTGCAGAAGCTCAGTAGTGACCCTGACACATCAGAATTTGCTTCATACTTCAAGACACACTATGAGGGAAATTTGGAGTGTTGGGCCTACTGTCACAGAATATATGCTGGTCTCAATACCAACATGCATGTGGAGAGTATGCATAGGATGTTAAAGGAGATACGTGGTAATGCAAGACAGATAAAACGACTGGACAAAGGCATATCTACACTAATGTTCCTAGTTACAGCCAAGATGTCTGACTGGCTTATAGCAAATGTAAAAGGGAAGCTTACAACCCAAGTTCAAGACATTCGAAGCACAAAACTAGTTTGTTAATGGACAAGGACCTCATGACTGAGGTAGATGGTGGTTGGGAAGTGCCATCCACATCATCTTCAGAGACGTACATTGTTAAAGATAACAGAGTCAACTGTGAGTGCAAATTAAAATGTAGTGATTGCAATGTGTGCATACATAGGTATTACTGTACATGTATGGATTACAGTATTAGATTCAATATGTGTAAGCACATTCACACTGTTTGCCGAGATGACAGTGTTGGTGAAAATCCCCTGCAAAGTCCAGAGGTACTGGGTACTGATGTTGATGCCACCAGTGAGAGAGCAGCAATATTAGCTAAAGTAAGCACTAAATCTGTTTCAAAAACGGTAAAATCATTGTTAGAAGGGAGACAGAAGCTTATTTCAGTGTTTTCCAATATTGTCAGTGGAATGACGGAAACTGAACTGCAGTTGGCCAAAAAAACTGTTATTCTTAAAGGAAAATGTAGAAGCTGTTCGAGCCCAAAATGGTTACTTCAGACAAACAGATAATGGCCAGAAAAGAAAGCCAATGCCACAGAGGAGGCTGTTTTCTACCAAGAAGAAAACAGCACGTAATATTTCTCTGGCTGTTCCAAATGCTGAAGAAAGCTGTGAAATAGTATAATCACTTCTGAATGAGGGTATGTATCAATTTTCAACTTACTGAGTAGGTGTGTGTGTGTTTTTAACCTTGGCAGAGTAAAATGTAATTCATGGTTAATATAGGAATTTGTGTTCAGTACCTGTCAACTTTGTGTGAATTATAATTTGAAGTTTATGTGCAGAGCTCGACAGGAATCATGATGTTCCTGCGGAGCACAGTCGTGCCGTGCCAGATGTACAGCACAGCAGAACAGGTAAAACTTGATGGGATCCATCATTCCAAGTATGTGTGGTACTACTATAATGTCCTGACACCAAATAAACATGTCACATTAAGTAAAATTTAGAATTTTGCTGTTCAGTAGCAATGCAGTGTGTTTGGAATCTGATGTAATAGTTACTTGCAGTACAGTATATGTATATACTATCTTTCAGTACCTATCAATTTTGCCTCAATTGTGATATGAAATTTATTTGCAGGGCTTGACACCAAAAATCACTTGCATGTTGTAGAACAACCACACAGTATGTTATGGCAGTCAGGTATTCATCATGGTGCATCAGGTGTGTGTAAAGTAAATCTAATGGAGATAACATATCTGAGTATGATAATAATCTGAATTCATATTAATGTATATTGATATCTTTAAATTCTATTTTAGTGTGTCTGTATTATAATATAAAATTAATGTACAGGCCTGGACGTGAACCACATTGTTGCTGTGCAGCATGGTTATGTCATACCAATTGTGCAGCACAGCACAACACGTAACAATCGGACCCATTATTCCCAATATAACTCATACTGCTCTAATGTCCCCATATGAGCTAAAGATGGCAGATTAAGTAATATTCACAATGTTGCCATTCAGTAACAATGTAGTGTGTTTGGATTCTGATTTAAAAGGTACTTGCAGTGGAGTATATGCCACCTTTTAGACCTATCAATTTTGTCTGTATAATAACACAAAAATTATTTGCAGCACTTGACATGCAGGTGCATGCTGAACAACCACACACTATGTCATGGCAGTAAGGTGTTCATCATGGTGTGTCATGTGTGTGTAAAGTAAATCCAATGGAGATAACATTATTTGATTATGATGAAATTCTGAATTTATATATGTAAAACTGAACTGTAGTTAGCCAAAAAAACTGTGTTATCCTGAGTGTGGACTTAAGATCAGAGGTCATCAGTCCCCTGGAACTAACCAACCTAAGGACATCACACATATCCATGCCCGAGGCAGGATTCGAACCTGCGACCGTAGCAGTCGTGCGGTTCTGGACTGAAGCGCCTAGATCCGCTCAGCCACAGTGGCCGGCTCAAGTTCCTTTCCACTCTCCTTCTGGCAGCCAGGCAAAGCTGAGTGGATCCTAGTCCTGGCCTTCTGAAGTCCACATGTTGTGGATACAAGGTCCTTCACTCTTGAGGCAACTTGAGGGGCCTGACTCGACATCAGTGCCAAGCTCGAAATGTTTGGGACTTCCTCCATTAGTCCTCAAGATGGCATAATGGCATAGTCCAAACTGCAAGTAAGCACATAATCAGAATTCAGATATATCACATTGCTCCCAAATAATAACAATTTACGTGGTGGATAATGGCATACTGGACTAAAAACCAGCAGCAAAACATCCTTATATTATGCCCTATTAACTGCAATACCATTACATACCTGTCTTGCCATTCACTAAGCTTGATGAAGCTGAATGGATCCGGATTGCCTCCTCTGAAGTGATGGAATTCCAAGGTCTTTTCCACTCTCCCTCTGATGGCCAGATAAGGCTGAGTGGATCGCAGTCCTCGTCATCAGCTCTTGTGGCAGCCGAAGGGGCCTCACTTGACATTAGTGCCAAGATCCAAATGATTTGGACCTCCCTCACTGCTCCTTGACATAGCATAATCCAGACTGCAAGTAAACACTGCATTGAAGTTCTACTGTTCAGGAAGAATATAATTACTACTACTCTGTGTTCTCCACAATTACCGCATTAGAAACTGTATAGGCCTAATGTGAGTAAAGTAGAAAGTTTGCATTATGGTATCTTCATATATTAGACAGGCAGTCATCAGATGAAACACTATTACTTTAATACATAGGATTACATAATTAAAAAAAAAACAATGTTACATACCTGACGTGCTGCTCACTCAGCTTCAAGGGATGGGGTTTCCTTTTCACCAAGTTGCTCATATTGCAAACTGAGACCGTTCTCATTCTGCTGTTGAGTGGATGTAATCTGGACTGTAAGTAAATTTTAAGTCAGAATAGAGCCACACTACACTAGTTACCTTTGCTGTGTGGCACATTTGATGTGGTGTAACCATGCTGCACAGCAACAATGTGGTTCGTGTCCACCCCTGTAAATTAATTTTATATTATATTGCAGACAGTAAAACAGAATACAAAAGTATCAATATACAGATATAAAATCAGAACTTCATTATCCTCAAATAAAGTTATTTCCATTAGATTTACCCTGCACACACCTGATGCACCATGATGATAACCTTACTGCCATTACATAGTGTGTGGTTGTTCCGCAACATGGACCAGATTGTGGGTATCAAGCCCTGCGAATAATTTTTGTGTTATCATTCAGACAAAATTGGTAGTTCTACAAGGTGGCATATACTCCACTACAAGTGCAGCAAATAAACAATTTTTTCAGCCGTCAGTTGCAAGGCAATTTTACTCGTTTACCTAGGTTTCGATTCCAGTAATGGAATCTTCTTCAGAACCTATAAATTAAACCACATACGGACATATATTACTCACTAAAATGCATTATCAGTCTAATGATTGAATAATGAATAAATTGTGATACTTACAAAAATTGAAATTATTTTGTGAGCCAAACACTGGCCATGTCACAGATCAAAAATAAAAATTAAAACATTAAAGATGCATAATCATAAGATTATGTCAGTCAAAATTAAAACCATTAGGGCGAACGTAGACGGAGCTGCGCCGGCCATAAATCAGGACCACACGTAAGCGGCTCGAAAACTAGGCGTCGTGAGCAGTTACGCGGCGAGGCTCGGCCACGGCCAAGCGCATGCGCAAGCGCAGGGACGAGAGACAAACTGTCTCAAAATTACTTAGAGCAAATATACATATAAACAAAATGTGACAAAGTTGTCCTACAATTGGACAAACCTATTTATTGGTATAGCAACATTAAACAATATACCTGAGAACAAACTACAAAGCCAAGGTATAATTTTTTTTTTCTTTAAATATTATAGTAAGAGGGCGTAGCCCCGCTACAGTAACTAAAAATTAGTGTCAAAACCATGCGTGCTAAGCATAAAATGTCTTAACATAAAAAGGCCTTAGCAACTATGTGTCATTAACAAGCATATAACGAAATACAAAGACACACATGTACAATCACATTATAATAAAGGGACAAAGCAGATAGGGAAACAGCATCGGCCATTCGAGGCGGACTGTGGGTCAACTCCACTGAAGTAAAGGTTGAAATCCTTCGAAATAACTTCTATTTTTTAATTGCAGCTGATCATTAAGTAAGTTGTCACTATCAATACTAAGATGTTTAAAAAAAATTTTTTTTTTTTAAATTCTTCGAGGGTGTCTAGCCTACATCCCTTTACTTCATTATGCAAAAGCTCTGCGTCTTTTAGAGGCTTGGGAGCATGCGCCTTTTGGACCAGATGTTCAGCAAATGTAGATCCTCAAGTTCCATCACCGCTTTTTGTCGGCAGGTGCTCTTTAAACCTAACAGACAGGGCCCTTCCTGTCTGTCCAATGTAATAAGAAGGACATTCAGCACACATGATTTTATATACACCTGACAGCGATGATTTATCATTACCTTTATCCAGAGAATGAACTAGGTTCTTTTTGAGGTTGTTTAATGGTAGAGTATGAAACTTTACACCCTAGGTTTTTTAATAAACGACCTATCTTATAGGATATGTTACCTATAAAGGTGCCTTTTAAATCAGAATCCAAACACACTACATTGCTACTGAATGGCAACACTGTAAATATTACTTAATCTGCGATCTTTAGTTGATATGAGGACATCAGAGCAGCATGAGATACATTGGGAATAATGGGTCCATTAATGTATTACCTGTTGCGCTGTGTTGCACATTTGGTATGGCATAACCATGCTGCACAGCAACAAACTGGTTCATGTCCAGTCCTGTAAATTAATTTTGTATTATATTGCAGACAGTAAAATAGAATATAAAAGTATCAATATACATACATATGAATTCAGAATATCATCATACTCAGATAATGTTATCTCCATTAGATTTATTTAACACACACCTGATGCACCATGATGAATACCTGACTGCCATAACAAACTGTGTGGTTGTTCTACAACATGCAAGTGATTTTTGGTGTCAAGCCCTGCAAATAAATTTCATATCACAATTGAGGCAAAACTGATAGGTACTGAAAGATAGTATATACATATCTGTACTGCAAGTAACTATTACATGAGAATCCAAACACACTGCATTGCTACTGAACAGCAAAATTCTAAATTTTACGTAATGTGACATGTTTATTTGGTGTGAGGACACTAGAGTAGTACCACACATATTTGAAATGATGGATCCCATCAAGTTTTACCTGTTTTGCTGTGCTGTACATCTGGCATGGCACGACTGTGCTCTGCAGGAACATCATGATTCGTGTCGAGCTCTGCACATAAATTTCAAATTATAATTCACACAAAGTTGACAGGTACTGAACACAAATTCCTATATTAACCATGAATTACATTTTACTCTGCCAAGGTTAAAAACACACACACACCTACTCAGTAAGTTGAAAATTGATACATACCCTCATTCAGAAGTGATTATACTATTTCACAGCTTTCTTCAGCATTTGGAACAGCCAGAGAAATATTACGTGCTGTTTTCTTCTTGGTAGAAAACAGCCTCCTCTGTGGCATTGGCTTTCTTTTCTGGACCTTATCTCTTTGTCTGAAGTAACCATTTTGGGCTCGAACAGCTTCTACATTTTCCTTTAAGAATAACAGTTTTTTTTGGCCAACTGCAATTCAGTTTCCGTCATTCCACTGGCAATATGGAAAACACTGAAATAAGCTTCTGTCTCCCTTCTAACAATGATTTTACCGTTTTTGAAACAGATTTAGTGCTTACTTTAGCTAATATTGCTGCTCTCTCACTGGTGGCATCAACATCAGTACCCAGTACCTCTGGACTTTGCAGGGGATTTTCACCAACACTGTCATCTCGGCAAACAGTGTGAATGTGCTTACACATATTGAATCTAATACTGTAATCCATACATGTACAGTAATACCTATGTATGCACACATTGCAATCACTACATATTAATTTGCACTCACAGTTGACTCTGTTATCTTTAACAATGTACGCCTCTGAAGATGATGTGGATGGCACTTCCCAACCACCATCTACCTCAGTCATGAGGTCCTTGTCCATTAACAAACTAGTTTTGTGCTTATCACGAATGTCTTGAACTTTGAATGTATCGTGTATTCAGTGTCTTCTTTCCACTGTAAAAACTCACAAGTATACTCTTGCCCACACACTTTACATTTAATGCCCTCATTTTAGTAACACAAACGCTATACTGTAATTACAATCAGTTCTATATATATATATATATATATATATAAAAAAAGACGCACAAAAAAAATACTACGCGCACTCCGCACTCACAATGATTTAAAAACAAACTAAAATACCACGCGCATTCCGCACTCACAATGATTTAAAAACAAGCGAAGCACAAAACCAAAACAGCGCGTGCACTCCGCACTAACAAAAACGGCTACTGCGAATACAGAAAACAACAACACCACGCGGGCTCCAAACAGCAAATACAGGTACTGTACCTGGTCTTCCGTTGCGAGGGAACTATAGTAGAGGTGGCAAAAAATAACGTAACTGATACAAATAATCGGTTACTGTAAAGTAACGGTTACTGCGATAACCGTTCCTCTGATACAGGCAGTTATTTCAATAACTGTCTAATGTCAACAGTGCCTCGCGCCATCTGTTGACCGAAGATCGTACTACGCTTTCCCGTCAACTCATCGGAGATCTGGCTAAGAACTAAGGAGAGGGTAGACCATTTGGAAGGCGTTCTATAGGCCATTGGAACAACTGTGAGACTGCGCGCCATCTGTTGATAAGAACTGTGTACTATATCCTGCGCCTTCGTTACTTTTAGCACAAATAATTAAATAAGGTTAATGTCCGAGCGGTGGCTGATAGGAGCTGCAGTACAGGCATTAACAAGTATGGTCGTTCCCTTAAGCCACCGCCTCATATGTCAATTTAGCTTGGACAGGTTGTATAAAGAGAGGTACCATAAGGAATTCGAGCGACTATGGAAATAACTGTCAGAGATCGGTATTTTCCTCTGGCAGTTATCGTTATTGGCTCACAGTTCTCGCTCTCTGGTAGTTATCGGACTACCATTACAAGTAACCTGGACGTTGGTAACGGAATAACTGTGTGTCTGTGTTCCTGATACAGTGACTCCAGTCTTAGACCCCGGTGATATTACAGAGACGATAGTTACTGGAGCGAACAAATATTTACGTACTTCT
Organism: Schistocerca cancellata; assembly: GCF_023864275.1. Classification (NCBI taxonomy): domain Eukaryota; kingdom Metazoa; phylum Arthropoda; class Insecta; order Orthoptera; family Acrididae; genus Schistocerca; species Schistocerca cancellata. Next base: position 448,789,354 of record NC_064634.1, on the reverse strand, counting down.
TCGGAAATAGCCGCTGGCCATCGCGAATGACAAATAACATGTCAGAAAGTATAACATAATACAGTGGAATATAATAATCATTATCCTCATCATTTGTCAGGAGATTGTCAAAATATGTGAATATATCACAGTAACTGCTAATATTTACAGAATCGATACACTGTCAGAATAAAACACAGTTACGTACTTTTAATAAATTTATCGTACACAGAATACCCGATCTTGACTTTTGCAACCAAGTGCTGTCAAAACTGAAATATAGCAGAATTTTTACCTAAGCTGGTCTATCAGTCTCTGTTAAGATATTCATCTACAGAGTAGAAGGAGGGTTCAATGGAAGCGTCTGATTCCACCCGTCTGCTTCGACGTAAAGGTGTTGTGGTGTGTGAATGTCATTACGGCACGGTGTTTATGAGTTGGTTTTTTTTTGTGTGAGAGTGTGTGTGTGTGTGTGATGGCGGGAGGGGGGGGGGGCGGCTGTCGATCTAGGTTGCAGTGCCGGAATTTGCTGGTGGTAATTAATTTTTTTTTTCTAGCTGTGATGTTTTGTGTATTTATGAAGTATTGAATGTGATTTAATTTATGTAGGGATGATTGATTTGTGGACTTTTGGGATTGTGGTTTTATTTTTCGCAGTTGTAGGTGTTGGTTTTTTGGCATCAGTAGCTGTGGTGGACCTATATAGGTCACCGGAAATGACCGATTCCCATTTTCATAGTTGTGTATGTGTTGATGTTTTAGTATCGTCATCTGAGGTTGACCTATGTAGGTCAAGAGAAATCTCCGATTCCAATTTTCGTACTTTTAGTTGTGGGTATTGGTGTTTTGGTATGGTCACCTATGGTTGATCTATATTGTTCAAGGGAAGTGTCCGATTCCTGGAGATTTTTGTTGGTGTAGCAGAATGCTGTTTTTTTTTTTTTTTTGTTCTTCATTTTGTGTTTTGGGATCATGGTGTGTTTTTTTTTACTAGCTTGTCCTCACCCTAAAACCCCCAACTTGCCGCAGTTGTCCCGTTGGTTTGATTGTATTTTTGGTGGGAAATGTTACTGTATTATTTATATGTATCTTCGCGTTTGTTGCCATGTGAATGTAGTGACGTCATAGACACACTTAAAATAGCCATTTCCGGCATATTGATGACGGGTGGAATCAGACACTTCTGTATCAAATAGTCTTTCAAACACACTGTAAACCGTGCTTTATCTGAAACCAAGTTTTTAATGGTTGCTGACTTGCTGGCAGTTTATTGAAAATGCATGTTCCTGAATATTGGACCTCTTTTGGACCAAGGTAAGTGATTTTAGGTCTTTATGTAGATTGCTGTTCCCATTTCTAGTACTGATATTATGTAATAAGCTATTGGTTGGAAATACTTGTAACAAATTTCATTAAGGAATAAATATACTGGGAAGCAGTGGTTAGAATACAAAGTTCCTTGAACAGGTTCCTACATGATGTTCTTGAATTGATACCACAAACGATTTTTATTACACGCTTTTACATGCGAAAAACGTTTGCTACGTTTGATAAGTTACCACAGAATATGTGGTATGCCCTCCCCAACTGAATTTATTATCGAGTTGTAGTCCCAGAAATGTAACACTGTCAACCTTTTCGATCTGCATGTCTTCATATGTTATAAACATGCTGTAGCTGGAGAAATCGAGCAGTTTCCAAATCTGACATAAAACTTGGATTAGCGTACTCACACTTTCCCCAATAGGACTAGCTTTTACAGCACAGGAGTAAACGAATGTCACATTACGTATATTTTTTGTTGTATTACAAGGCTGTACACTTTATTCTACAGGGTGATTCAAAAAGAATACCACAATTTTAAAAATGTGTATTTAATGAAAGAAACATAATATAACCTTCTGTTATACATCATTACAAAGAGTATTTAAAAAAGTTTTTTTCACTCAAAAACAAGTTCAGAGATGTTCAATATGGCCCCCTCCAGACACTCGAGCAATATCAACCCGATACTCCAACTCGTTCCACACTCTCTGTAGCATATCAGGCGTAACAGTTTGGATAGCTGCTGTTATTTCTCGTTTCAAATCATCAGTGGCGGCTGGGAGAGGTGGCCGAGACACCATATCCTTAACATACCCCCATAAGAAAAAATCGCAGGGGGTAAGATCAGGGCTTCTTGGAGGCCAGTGATGAAGTGCTCTGTCACGGGCTGCCTGGCGGCCGATCCATCGCCTCGGGTAGTTGACGTTTAGGTAGTTACGGACAGATAAGTGCCAATGTGGTGGCGCTCCATCCTGCTGAAATATGAGTTGTTGTGCTTCTTGTTCGAGCTGAGGGAACAGCCAATTCTCTAACATCTCCAGATACTGTAGTCCAGTTACAGTAGCACCTTCGAAGAAAAAGGAACCAAAAACTTTATTGGGTGAAATGGCACAGAAAACGTTCACCTTAGGCGAGTCACGTTCATACTGAGTTGTTTCCCGCGGATTCTCGTCGATTCACTTCTGCTGTACACAATAACACAAAAAGCTTTCTGTTGAGCGTTCGCCATCTTAGCATCATCTGACGCTGACGCCTGGTCAACAGCGCCTCAAGCGAACAAATGTACAACTAAATGAAACTTTATAGCTCCCTTAATTCGCCGACAGATAGTGCTTAGCTCTGCCTTTTGTCGTTGCAGAGTTTTAAATTCCTAAAGTTGTGGTATTCTTTTTGAATCACCCTGTGTTATGTGAGCAGCTTCGAATTTAACCTACAGTACTCAGTTTACATATTACTTCATACTTAAAAACGTACGTTGTTAACATTTTACTTAAACAGTGCTTTGGCGAAGTTCCGCGTACTTTCTGTCGCAGCTGCGAAGATAATATTTCTAATAACGGCCGATAACCAGAAACATATAATATGAAACACTAATAATCGTTCTAACATCAACTAAAATGTACCCGGAGTTAATAAGGTAAGGTTATGACACGATTCATAAGACATTCCTGCTATTTCACACTACTCGCAGTTATACTGATAACTAAACTGATGGATCCCAAATTCCCAACTATGTCGTTATTTAACTGTCGGAGTATTCGGTATTCGCTAGCGAAAAATAACTTGGCAGTTATTAATAACCGTTAACGATAACGGTTATCAAAGAATAACTGGAACTGTGATAACGGTTACTCCAGAATAACCGTTGGGCCCACCACTAAACTATAGGGGGTGGGGTGAGGAGCCGTCGTGAGCGAGCTATAGGGGGTGGGGTGAGTGTCGCAGGGAGGTAAAGTGGGGGGGATCCTCGCTGGGATCTTCGCAGGTTTTAACGTTTGCTGAGGCTCCCTGTCTCGCCCCGCCCGCCACAAAACTCCAACAGCGCGGCGACACAGTGTCGTCTGCTCCGTGCCTTTGTGCGGGTGCCAGTGTTGAGTGAAAAGCAGAGTAAGCAAAATCAAAAAGAAAATAAATACTCCCCTTCTGCCTAGAAAGTGCGAAATGAGCCGGCAAAAACACAATGAAAAAACCTACGGCAAAAATTTCCACAAGCCAATTTAAATAGTGTCGTTAAAAAAAAAAAATCCTTTCTCTCTTCAATTTCAAACCAAATGTAATGTTGCTTCGTTTTGATTTACCTTGTTTTGGTTTGTTGTGTGCACAGTCCCTCTGGTAAAAATACGTTCCACCAAACCAACATAAATTCTGCACGCGTGATTTTCGGTGTTCGGGAGATTTCATTTTTTAAATTATTCATAAAAATATGTTGAAATGTTGTAAACCATGGTATAATCATAGTTATATTCTTTATTTACATATTTTAACTGTGCCACCAAACTCACAACTAACTAAAAACGCCTAAGGTAAAAAAAAGGAACGAAAACCTTTTCTCGTAAATTTCCGAAGTGCAAGACTCATAAAATAGTTAAAAAAAAACTTCTTAAATCTTGTTACCCATTTTATAACCATAGATTGCTGTTGTTTGTATCCGTTTTACATTATGTTTAAATGGGTTAACAAGCTTACACAAAATTAGACCCCCAAATATTAATGGATGTCATACCAAAAACCGACTTAGAAAGGACTCCATCTAAATACAGCGGAACTGTGGACTGTCGTTCTAACTCTGTCATAAAATTTTACATTTGTAATAATATATGTTTGACACCATAAAACATGTAACTTGATGACATTAATCGTGATAAAAATCTAAATGACAAAAAGGACTTTCGGTAAAAATGACAAATAAAGGGACTTTTTAATAGGGAAACAATGAAACGAAATGTAAATGGAAACTTCTCTCAACTATGTTTATTCGTATGCCAATAACCAACTGAATAAAGCTTTATGAATGTTAAACAAAAAAGGTGCTCTTGGCGCCCTTGATTTTTTTCTTGCGTCATCCCGTCACCCCCTCTTTTCATACTACCCTTCTGATCCTTTATAATCATTAAATCACTGTAATAAACGTATGACACAACATTAATGATCTCAATTTGAGGAATAATATGCGAGGGAAAACTGCCAAAAACGCCAGGAAAATAAGGAAACTGTGCGATTCCGCAGATGTTTTCTCAAATATCACACACCCCATTTTTGGTAACTGTTATTTTCCGCTGCTTCGCCGTGTTTAAGCCCTGCGCCGCACAGCAGGAACAAGATGTATCCTTCGCCAGTGTCGGAAACTAATGGCAGGCGGTGCATCGATCATCGCCTCACCCACGCAACGTGGGGACGCGCCTGGTAATCGGCAATCGCTTCTCGGACGTCGGGCGTACGGTGCCTCTCGTGGACCAAGTCGAAGCCTTCTAGGACTCCGGACGTACGCTAGGCGACGCATTCGCAGCAAGTGGCCGCTGTGCGCGCATAGTGGCGTTACGACGATCTCGCCTTAAATATGGCCCGATGTCGGCCGAAAATTGCAATTGTGTGTGTCTGGAGAAGAGCCACACGCAACTTACGACGTGCCATTAAGTTACACCGTCGTCAACGGCCATACGATGTCGAATACACCGGTTCTCGTCCGATCCCCGAACTTAAGCAACATCGGGCTGGGTTAGAACTTGGATGGGTGACCGCCTGGGAGCACGTGTGCCGCCGCTCCACTGAGTGCCAGGTAGCTGAGGGTTGCGGGCCGCCCCGCCGTCGCCGGCAGACAGACGGACCGACCCCGCAGCGCGCCAGCCACCTGCGTGTTCGCAGCACGAGCTGCAGCACTCACCGCCTTTGCGAGTACTGGTCTTTAGATAGAAGGGACGGGAATAAAAGTGACTGTTTCTGGAAGCTATGGCAACAGTAAACTGTGGTGAAACCGTGCAATGCATGTTCGACCGGAATTACGAAAGGGCAATTGCATTTGAAATTCGTAACTTGATATTACACTACTGGCCATTAAATTGCTACACCACGAAGATGACGTGCTACAGACGCGAAATTTAACCGACAGGAAGAAGATGCTGTGATATGCAAGTGATTAGCTATTAAGAGCATTCACACAAGGTTGGCGCCGGTGGCGACCCCTACAACGTGCTGACATGACGAAAGTTTCCAACCGATTTCTCATACACAAACAGCAGTTGACCGGCGTTTTTTTTTTTTTTTTTTTTTTTTTTTTTTTTTTTTGTGGTTTTAGGGCGCACAACTTCAATGGTCATTAGCGCCCTGACTACTCTAAAAATGCACCGCGAGGCACAAGTTGACAACAACAACTAAAAGGGAAAACACAATAAAAGACAGACGGACAGGCAGAGGATTGAAAAACATCATCAAATGTCCTTAGCGAGGTTTGTCAAATTGATAAAACAAAGAACACGAGCAGCTGCTCGTGGGTCATCCGCTAAAATGGCATCGAAAGTATGAGGCAGGTTAAGATCGAGGCGCAGTGTGGTAAGATCTGGACAGGACATTAAAATGTGCCTAACCGTCAGCAAGTGCCCACATGGGCAGAACGGCGCCGGCGCAGCCGTCAGCAGATGGCGATGGCTGAACCGGCAGTGTCCAATTCTTAACCTTGCTAAAACGACCTCCTCCCGCCGAGAAGGGCGTGAGGAGGATGTCCAAGCCACGGGAAGAGGTTTTAAGGCCCGAAGCTTGTTGTCGGTAAGTGCAGCCCAATCGGCATGCCACAGCGACACGACGCGCCGACAAATGACCCTGCTAAAATCGGACGAAGGGACACAACAAGAAGCTGTCCGAGGCTGGAGGACCGCAGCCTTGGCCGCGGCATCTGCAGCTTCGTTCCCAGGGATACCGACATGGCCAGGAACCCACATAAAGCTAACCGGCGTACCGACGTCCACCAGCTGCTGGAGAGAGCGTTGGATCCGGTGTACGAAAGGGTGAACCGGGTACGGATCACTGAGGCTCTGGATGGCGCTCAGGGAATCTGAGCATATGACATAAGCAGAATGTCGGTGGCGGCAGATGTAAAGAACAGCCTGGTAGAGGGCAAAGAGCTCAGCTGTGAAGACCGAACAATGGCCATGGAGCCGGTATTGGAAACTTTGTGCCCCGACAATAAAGGAACACCCGACCCCGTCATTGGTCTTAGAGCCATCTGTATAAATGAAAGTCATGTTGATGAACTTCGAACGAAGTTCCAAAAAACGGGAGTGGTAGACCGAACCGGGGGTGACCTCTTTTGGGAGCGAGCTGAGGTCGAGGTGAACGCGGACCTGAGCCTGGAGCCAAGGTGGCGTGCGGCTCTCGCCCACTCGAAAGGTTGCAGGGAGTGAAAAATTAAGGTGTTGAAGGAGGCGACGAAAGCGAACTCCAGGGGGTTGCAAGGCAGAGACATACAACCCGTATTGACGGTCGAGAGAGTCGTCAAAAAAGGAACGATAAGACGGATGGTCGGGCATTGACAGTAGCCGACAGGCATACCGACAAAGCAGTATATCGCGCCGGTAGGTGAGTGGCAATTCGCCAGCGTCAGCATGAAGACTCTCTACGGGACTGGTATAAAATGCTCCGATCGCAAGTCGTAAACCCCGATGTTGTATGGAGTTGAGGCGGCGTAAGATGGATGGCCGTGCAGAGGAGTATACGAAGCTCCCATAATCCAGCTTGGAGCGGACGATCGACCGATATAGACGAAGTAGGACGGTTCGATCCGCTCCCCACGACATACCACTGAGAACACGGAGGACATTTAAAGAACGGGTACAACGGGCGGCCAAATATGACACATGTGGAGACCAGCTAAGTTTCCTGTCAAAGGTAAGGCCTAAAAATTTGGTTGTCTCCACGATTGGGAGAGCAACGGGACCGAGTCGTAAGGACGGTGGGAGAAACTCTTTGTAGCGCCAGAAGTTAATACAGACCGTCTTCTCGGTAGAAAAACGGAAGCCATTGGCGACACTCCAGGAGTAAAGACGGTCAAGAGAACGCTGAAGACAGCGCTCCAGGACACGTGTACACTGCGCGCTGCAATAGATGGTAAAATCGTCCACGAAAAGGGAGCCTGATACATCAGCTGGGAGGCAATCCATTATTGGATTGATCGCGATGGCGAAGAGAGCGACGCTCAAAACTGAGCCCTGTGGCACCCCATTCTCCTGGCGAAAGATGTCGGACAGGACAGAACCCACACGTACCCTGAACTGTCGATCCAATAAAAAGGAACAAATAAAAAGAGGGAGGCGACCGCGAAAGCCCCATGTATGCATGGTGCGGAGAATGCCCGCCCTCCAACAGGTGTCGTAAGCCTTCTCCAAATCAAAGAACACAGCCGCGGTCGGGCGCTTCCGCAAGAAGTTATTCATAATGAAGGTCGACAAGGTAACCAGGTGGTCAACAGCAGAGCGGCGCCTTCGAAATCCACATTGTACATTGGTAAGTAGGCGTCGAGACTCGAGCAGCCAAACCAATCGAGAGTTAACCATTCGCTCCATCACTTTACAGACACAGCTGGTAAGCGAGATAGGTCGATAACTGGAAGGCAAGTGCTTGTCCTTCCCCGGCTTAGGAATCGGGACAACAATAGACTCGCGCCAGCATGCGGGAACATGTCCCTTAATCCAGATGCGATTGTATGTACGAAGAAGAAAACCTTTACCCGCAGGAGAAAGGTTCTTCAACATCTGAATATGAATAGAATCAGGCCCTGGAGCGGAGGACCGTGATCGGCCAAGTGCGGTTTCGAGTTCCCGCATGGTGAATGGTGCATTATAACTTTCACAATTCGAGGAGCGGAAGTCAGGTGGCCTAGCCTCCTCTGCCTGTTTGCGGGGGAGGAAGGCAGGGTGGTAATGAGCGGAGCTCGAAACCTCGGCGAAAAAGCGGCCGAAGGCATTGGAGACAGCCTCAGGGGCCACAAGGACTTCATTCGCGACCTTCAAGCCAGAAACTGGGGAGTGGACCTTAGTGCCAGATAGCCGGCGCAGGCTACCCCAGACAACAGAAGAAGGAGTAAAACTGTTGAAGGTGCTTGTGAAAGCAGCCCAGCTGGCTTTCTTGCTTTCTTTAATAATACGACGACACTGAGCACGTAATCGTTTATAATTAATACAATTCGCCACTGTAGGGTGGCGTTTAAAGGTGCGTAAAGCACGTCGACGAGCACGTAAAGCGTCTCTACATGCTGCGGTCCACCAGGGGACCGGTACGCGACGTGGAGAAGAAGTAGGGTGAGGGATGGAATATTCAGCAGCAGCGAGAATGACTTCCGTGAGGTGTGCGACCTGACGATCGCAGCTTGTGAAGGTTTGATCCTGAAAGGTCGCCCTGGAAGAGAAGAGCCCCCAGTCTGCCTTGGAGATGGTCCAACTAGAGGAGCATGGAGAGGGAGTATGCTGCAGGAGATGGATAACACACGGGAAGTGGTCGCTCGAATATGTATCAGCAAGTGCATACCACTCAAACCGGCGTGCAAGTTGGGGAGTACAGATAGAGAGGTCTAAATGGGAATAGGTATGAGATGTGTCCGAAAGAAAAGTAGGGGCGCCAGTATTGAGGCAGACAAGATTGAGCTGGTTGAAAAGGTCTGCTAACAAGGAGCCCCTCGGGCAGGACAGTGGAGAGCCCCAAAGGGGATGGTGGGCATTGAAGTCTCCAGTTAACAAAAATGGTGCAGGTAGATGAGCAATAAGTTGCATCATGTCTGCCCTAGTAACGGCAGATGACGATGGAGTGTAAACGGTACAAAAGGAAAACGTAAAGGTGGGGAGAGTAATGCGGATGGCAACTGCCTGCAGGCCGGTGTGCAACGTGATGGGATCGTAGTAAATATCATCCCGGACCAGCAACATAACCCCTCCATGAGCTGGGATACCTACCACAGGGGGTAGGTCAAAACGCACAGAGGTGTAGTGTGCCAAGGCAATTTGATCGCATGGGCGTAGCTTCGTTTCCTGGAGGGCTACGACGAGCGGACGATGCAAGCGGAGCAGCAACTTCAAGTCCTCTCGGTTGGAGCGAATGCTGCGAATATTCCAGTTAATAAGTGCCATCGTAAGAAAAGGAAGATGAGAGAAGGGGTCACCTCGAAGGCCGCTTAGGGCCTGGCTTCGAGCGAGCACTGCCGCCGCTATCAGTAGGCGGACAGTCATCGTCCATGGGGTCTATAGGGTCATTGGCCATCTCGGGAGGATGGCCGGGAGGGGGAGCTTCCTCCGCCGGTGAATGGCCAGATGTTCGGCTACCAGCGGTGCGGCCAGGCGAAACGGATGACGGCCTGGGGCGGCAACCGCTGGGTGGCGCAGGAGAAGAAAGGCGCCGTGGCGGGGAAGGAGAACTGTGCTTCCTATGCGCCTTTTTAGAAGGACGTTTGGTGGAAGTACCGGTCGAAGGCTGGGAGGTCGAGGGACGGAGGAAGTCTGCACGGGATGGTTCCTTCTTGAAGGCCCGTGCATCTGACTTCGGGGTCTTCGACTTAGCAGAAGCTGAGGAAGTGGCTGGTGTCTGTGGGGTGATGGGAGGAAGAGGAGACGTCGACCGCGCGATCTTAGCACTGGCCGAACGGACGACCGTGGTGCTGAAGGTCAGATCGCATGTCTGGGTTGCTACCTCCCGGGTAGTCCGAGGAGAGGCGAGGACAGTGCTGTATTTCCCCGCTGGGAGCAGCGTGGGCTTCCTACTAGCCAATAGCTTGCGAGCAGCCGAGGTGGACACTTTCTCTTTGACCCGAATTTCTTGGATACAGCGTTCTTCCTTATAGACAGGACAGTCGCGGGAGGATGCGGCATGGTCACCCTGACATTTAACACAACGAGGAGACGGAGGTGGACAGTCACCCTCATGGGCATCCCTGCCACAAGTGACACATTTAGCCACATTGGAGCAAGACTGTCGAGTGTGATTGAAACGCTGACACTGGTAGCAGCGCGTAGGTGTCGGGACATAGGGGCGAACAGAAATAACCTCGTAGCCCGCCTTGATGCGCGATGGCAGCTTAACACTATCGAAGGTCAAGAAAAGTGTCCGGGTCGGTACAAGGTTATTGTTGACCTTTTTCATGACCCTATGGACAGCCGTCACGCCCTGCTCAGCGAGGAAAGATTGAAGCTCCTCGTCAGTCAATCCGTCGAGGGAGCTAGTATAGACTACACCACGAGACGAATTCAAAGTTCGGTGGGCCTCCACCCGGACAGGGAACGTGTACAGGAGGGTGGCCCGAAGCAGTTTTTGTGCCTGAAAGGCACTCTCAGTTTCTAGTAATAAGGTACCGTTACGCAACCTGGTACAAGGTTTGACAGATCCGGCTATGGCATCTACGCCCTTCTGAATAACGAAAGGGTTGACAGAGGAAAAATCCTTTCCGTCCTCAGATCGAGAAACTACGAGGAACTGTGGGGCAGGCGGTAGTACTTTTGTCACTGGTGGCTGGTCACGTTTCCGTTTTTGGGCAGAAGTCGAAAGCGATGGAGTAGAATCCATTGCGGAGGAATCCCCCATGATTGCCAGCGTCTCCGATGGCGCGCTCCTTCCTTGTGGGGACCCTCTCAGAGGGCACTCCCGCCTTAGGTGAATGTTTACACCTCAGGTCACACCTCCCGAGAAACAGACGGAGGGACCATTCGGCATGGTCAGAAGGTATCAGCTCAGGCAATCACCCCTCCCCAGGCCTGGCCTTTACCAGGGGGTACGCGCGTGCCTTACATGTCTACCCAGGGCGGGGACTTACGCGTTACCCCGTCACCGGCTACGCGTGGGTCGGCCTTAGACACGCACAGGGAGGAAGGAAGAAGAAGAAAAAGAAGAGAGAGAGGGAGAAAGAGGACAGACTGTCTCAAACGCCGAGGCGGAGACCAGAGAAGGCAAGGAGAAGAAGGCAATGAGGAAGCAAGGAGAAGAAGGCAATGAGAAGGCAAGGAGAAAAAGGCAATGAGAAGGCAAGGAGAAGAAGGCAATGAGAAGGCAAGGAGAAGTCAAGGGAAAGAGTAAGGAAGACAGTGAGGTGGAGAAGAGCAAAGAAAGGAACCAACAAAAGGAAGGAAGAAACGAGAAGTGAAAAACCAAAAGGACCACGATTATAGGTCGGAAACCGTCCGTCTCCGGACGCAGGCGCTAACTACCCCCGTGAGGGGGATGGACTCCTTTTAGTCGCCTCTTACGACAGGCAGGAATACCTCGGGCCTATTCTAATCCCCGGACCCGCAGGGGGAAGACCGGCGTTGCCTGGTGAAACGTTATTGTGATGCCTCGTGTAAGGAGGAGAAATGCGTCCCGTCACGTTTCCGACTTTGATAAAGGTCGGATTGTATCCTATCGCGATTGCCACATTGCTGCTCGCGTTGGTCGAGATCCAATGACTGTTAGCAGAATATGGAATCGGTGGGTTCAGGAGGGTAATAAGGAACGCCGTGCTGGATCCCAACGGCCTCGTATCACTAGCAGTCGAGATGGTTCAAATGGCTCTGAGCACTATGGGACTTAACATCTGAGGTCATCAGTCCCCTAGAACTTAGAACTACTTAAACCTAACTAACCTAAGGACATCACACACATCCATGCCCGAGGCAGGATTCGAACCTGCGACCGTAGCAGTCGCGCGGTTCCGGACTGAGGCGCCTAGAACCGCTTGGCCACCGCGGCCGGCTAGCAGTCGAGATGACAGGCATCTTACCCGCATGGCTGTAACGGATCGTGCAGCCACGTCTCGATCCCCGAGTCAACAGATGGGGACGTTTGCAAGACAACAACCATCTGCACGAACAGTTCGACGACGTTTGCAGCAGCATGGACTATCAGCTCGGAGACCGTGGCTGCGGTTACCCTTGACGCTGCATCACAGACAATGGTGTACTCAACGACGAACCTGGGTGCATGAATGGCAAAACGCCATATTTTCGGATGGATCCAGGTTCATCATGATGGTCGCCTTCGTGTTTGGCGACATGGCGGTGAACGCACATTGGAAGCGTGTATTCGTCATTGCCATATTGGCGTATCCACCCGACGTGATAGTATGGGATGCCTTTCGTTACACGTCTCGGTCACCTCTTGTTCGCATTGATGGCACTTTGAACAGTGGACGTTACATTTCAGATGTGTTACGACCCGTGGCTCTACCCTTCATTCGATCCCTGCGAAATCCTACATTTCAGCAGGATAATGCACGACCGCATGTTGCAGGTTGTGTACGGGCCTTTCTGGATACAGAAAATGTTCTACTGCTGCCCTGGCCAGCACATTCTCCAGATCTCTCACCAACTGAAAACGTCTGGTCAATGGTGGCCGAGCAACTCGCTCGTCACAATACGCCAGTCACTACTCTTGAAGAACTGTGGTATTGTGTTGAAGATGCATGGGCAGCTGTACCTGTACACGCCGTCCAAGCTCTGTTTGACGCAATGCCCAGGCGTATCAAGGCCGTTATTACGGCCAGAGGTGGTTGTTCTGTGTACTGATTTCTCAGAATCTATGCACCCAAATTGTGTGACAATGTAATCACATGTCAGTTCTAGTATAATATATTTGTCGCGTGAATACCCGTTTATCATCTGAATTTCTTCTTGGTGTAGCAATTTTAATGGCCAGTAGTGAAGATGGTGTGAAAATTCCTGTCGAAAACATAACCGGTTTGCAGTTAGATTTTGTGCTGCATTCAGTTTTTGTAAGAGTAGGCAACCAAGACGAAGGAGTGACAGTACTGAAGACAAACAATGGGATTTGGAAGCTCAACAACAGGGATGAGACCGTCAGTAACGTTACGATACAGGAATCTCGGTGTGGTATTAGAAACGTATCTACAACTTGTCGTTTGAAGTGCCGGATGAGGGAATCATGAAAACTTTCAGACTATAAGGAAACGTAATCAGACTAACAGGGGAAAAATGATGCAGTGCATACAGGATACAACTAGAGTCGGGATTGCATACCGTACAGACGGACTTACGGAAGCACGTCTCATTTCCCGTGTCAGTCTGTGGACACAGAGGATTCGTTGGATACAGCGGACAACTTCAAACGAGTTCGATATGCCGTGGCACAGGCCGCAAGAGAAATAATAACCCACGTAGACGTCCAGTGCAGTTACCAAGGGAGAATTCGTATGCAGGGGCAATAACGTACCTGAGCGCCCAATTCCCTAGGCTCCCACTCAGGGATGCAGAAGGTCAGTGGCAGATGAACAAGGAGACGGAGGAGGTCACGTGCCCTGCCAGCCATCAGCAGCAGCAGGAGGAGGAGTAGGAGGAGGCGGCAACTCCGCCACCTGCAGCGGAAGCGGCGCCCGCCCCCGCGCTGGCTCTGCACCGTCAGAGTGCCGTTTACCTGCCGTACTCCCACGAATCCCCCGGTCTTCCATATACTGCATTTCAATCCACCCGATGTCGATGAGTAAGCGATGTCCCTCCCCCAACCCAGTTAAAGACCCTGCCAATGCTCTCGAAATTCCATCACATTCCGACAGCACGGTTCCATTAGTTAGAAGGCTGACAGGTGGAGAGCTAACACCTGTGGCGGCCGCTGAGGCATTCCAGTGGCGTTGCCAAAAAAACTTACAAAACTTACTATGGTAGCATCAAACATATTACGGAATTTTATTAATAATTCATGCATTTCATAAGATATTATGTCAAACAAAACGTATAGGGAAATAGAAATAAACACTTATTACAACAGCGCCCTTCTTATCCACGTAAGAGTCTGATATATTCTTGGAGGATATGATGGCAAGCGTTTGTATAAGAGAGAGAGAGAGAGAGAGAGAGAGAGAGAGTGGTTGCTTTAGCTATCTCCTTCGCATGGCCGGCCAGCGTGACTGTGCGGTTCAGCCTCGCGCATGGATTTGTGTGATGTCCTCAGGTTAGTTAGGTTTAAGTAGTTCTATGTTCTAGGGGACTGATCGACTGATGACCTCAGAAGTTAAGTCGCATAGTGCTCAGAGCCATTTGAACCATTTTCTTCTTCGCATGTCTGCATGAGATATAAGACGTAACACTAACTCCTAACACTAACTCCGAAACTCACTCTCGCACACGCGCGCTCACACCTATCAACAGCACAATCCTTCACTGCTCACAGGGTATGTGTGATTAGTTTTACGTAGCAGTCGCAAGTATAGGGTGTTTTGATGAATGGTTGTTTCAGATACCGGTGGAGATAGGGCCTGAATTATCACGTTAACGACGCTGCCAACTTCAGCTACCAATTGCGCTCTAGCCGTTACGGAACCGTTTATGTGCTCCGCTTTGCCTTGAGTTGTGTATGCTGATTGCTCTCTGCCCTCATTTGAAAATAAGGAAAGCAAACAATGTTGCTCTATCACAGGGTTCGAATACAACTCCCTCAACACCAGACGGAATCAGCGATCCATACGTCCATTGTTACATCGGTGCTGCGTCCCCAGGGGCAGCCCTGTGAGAGGGAGGAGTGACTTTTCCCCCCACTCTTCTCTTCTCCCCTCGACAGCCAAAAGTCCTCGTTTCTTTTACGTTCGCAGCCGACTGCCAGAAAAGTGTTCGCTACAACATGACTGCCAGTACGAGAAATAATAGAGCGTGTATAAATTATTCGAACTAGTAATCTGGATTTTGCGAACCAAATTTAATCAAATTACCTACATTTAAAACTAAAAGCATTGTACTCACCAAAAGCATCAACTCCATGACTTTGGAAAGACAGCTAATTACTAGGAACCGTGCTGGAAATCCATTCGTCACTCCTTGTTGGTAGATAAATCTGTCACTCTCAAATTGAAATCTTCAGTGTTACACACGAATGACTTTTCATAGGATGGCAAAGGCACTCAGTCGCTCTTCTTTCATGGTGATTCGTGGGTATGTTTTAATTCTCTTCAGCACTGAAAAGCACGCACCTCACCCTTTAACTTTCTTTTTTCCAGAAATGTATATGTGTGTATAATTTCAAGGTATTTGTCTGGAAAATTTGTGAAACTGATTTACATCAAACAAGTTGGCTGCAATCAGGTGTCCACTGAACTGAAAACATAATTTTATTTCAGGAAGGATGGCGTCGCACAATTCCAAAGCATCCCTTTCTTTATGCCCATCAAGAATCTGTGGCTTCTTGGCAGGCATCGTTTCGTCATTTTCGTAATTAACCTCGTTAAGGATGGAGTCTATGTCGTCTCTGATGTTTAGCATTACCGCTTCACAGTTCTGGACGTCTTGGTTTGTTATGGTCGGCTCGGTTATCTTCTTCTGAAGCTGATTAAAAAGTGCGTCTGAGGCATTATCTTATAGAAAAATGATAGACTGCAAGATAACGAATTCATTTTCTGGCTTTGTTTGTGTGAACCAGCTTTTTCAACAGTAGAAAATAGGTTCATACTCTCACTTGTTTCAGCGTAATAAGATAGCCACTGTTTCAAAAACATCATTTACTACTCGCGAATCGTAATTCCATCTCTTGACGCAAACACGGGGCAAGCTTTCTTGAATAATGCTACGCAGCACTTTTGATCTCTGTGGAGAGTTAAAAAAGAAAGATGATATACCTGGTAGATGGGCAAAAAAAGACGCTGGCTTTGCGATTAACAGAGGCTGCCGCAGACATAATAAGGTTGAATAAGGTTGAACTGCTGCGAATAACAATGGATGTAGTTTGCACTTGGGTATTTGTCTTTAATTAATATCTGAACCCCATTCGACTTGCCACTCATAACGTTTGCCTCGTCGTAACTCTGAGCTATTAGTTTTGCTCGGTCACCAGCAAGTAAGGGTTCAATTTCTTTTAGAATACTCTCAGCTGCAGTATGAGCATTCTGACTTTCTGGATTAACAACGTTCCGAAATCTTTCTACAGGTTTTCGCTCAACAACATAATGGAAAAGAATAACCAATTGAAATTCGCAGGACACAGATTTGGTTTCCTCTGGTTTGCAACATACTCGGCATGTTTTATTAGTCTTTACGAACTTCTTCATGGTACACTTCCAACATGCGTTCAGTAGTTGTTTTTGAACAGTCTTAGAAACGCCTTTGAACACTGATGCTTGACTGAAATGTATTAGCTCACGAGAAACTCCCTTATTTTGAGAGGCATCAGATTCATCGTGGCCTCTGGGAGCCAGTTTCAAAGCACCACAGCTCTACAATAACTTTATTATTTGAGATATTTTCACAATGGTTTGCACACACATACAAAAACTCAAAAAGTTTTTTTAGGCATTCACAAATGTTCGATATGTGCCCCTTTAGTGATTCAGCAGACATCAAGCCGAATAAAAAGTTTTACATCACCTCGGTTCCGAGAGTTCCAGAACATTGGAATAGAGATCAACATAAACATCATTTCCGCCCTTTTTATTGCTCATGAAAACCACACATTGCATGTTGTACCACCATACAGCGGGACCTTCAGAGGTGGTGGGTCCAGATTGCTGTACACACCGGTACGTCTAATACCCAGTAGCACGTCTTCTGGCATTGACGCGTGCCTGTATTCGTCGTGGCATACTATCCACTAGTTCATAAAGGCACTGTTGGTCCAGATTGCCCAACTCCTCAACCAAGGTGATGCAAAACTTTTTTTAATGTGTCCATATTCTTTTCTACACGCTTGTTGTGGCTGTCAATTGTTTTTGTCTATATTGCGAATCTAATTTCTGCTGAATGTTGGTTTTGCCTAGATATGGCAGGTTAAGTACACGATTCATGTGTTGCTTTGACATTTCATGTACTTCCATTTTAAACAATATATGCCCAATGTCAGTTATTTCTGTCTTACACCGATGAACATTTCCCCCAAATAACACACACGGAAAACAAAAAACAGTGTTGCTTTCTTCACAGCCACAAATCCATTTCGTCTTTTGGTAAATTTCTGGATCGAACTTACGGCATCGTGTTTTTGTTTGTTGCTGCAGACTCAGATTCGAGAGTGGCCTACATAGTGTTTTTTATCTGAATTTTTATCTACATCTATACTCCGCGAGCCACCTTACGGTGTGTGGCGGAGGGTACTTATTGTACCACTATCTGATCCCCCCTTCCCTGTTCCATTCACGAATTGTGCGTGGGAAGAATGACTGCTTGTAAGTCTCCGTATTTGCTCTAATTTCTCGGATCTTTTCGTTGTGATCATTACGCGAGATATATGTGGGCGGTAGTAATATGTTGCCCATCTCTTCCCGGAATGTGCTCTCTCGTAATTTCGATAATAAACCTCTCCGTATTGCGTAACGCCTTTCTTGAAGTGGCCGCCACTGGAGCTTGTTCAGCATCTCCGTAACGCTCTCGCGCTGACTAAATGTCCCCATGACGAATCGCGCTGCTTTTCGCTGGATCATGTCTATCTCTTCTATTAATCCAACCTGGTAAGGGTCCCATACTGATGAGCAATACTCAAGAATCGGACGAACAAGCGTTTTGTAAGCTACTTCTTTCGTCGATGAGTCACATTTTCTTAGAATTCTTCCTATGAATCTCAACCTGGCGCCTGCTTTTCCCACTATTTGTTTTATGTGATCATTCCACTTCAGATCGCTCCGGATAGTAACTCCTAAGTATTTTACGGTCGTTACCGCTTCCAATGATTTACCACCTATGGCATAATCGTACTGGAATGGATTTCTGCCCCTATGTATGCGCATTATATTACATTTATCTACGTTTAGGGAAAGCTGCCAGCTGTCGCACCATGCATTAATCCTCTGCAGGTCTTCCTGGAGTACGTACGAGTCTTCTGATGTTGCTACTTTCTTGTAGACAACCGTGTCATCTGCAAATAGCCTCACGGAGCTACCGATGTTGTCAACTAAGTCATTTATGTATATTGTAAATAATAAAGGTCCTATCACGCTTCCTTGCGGTACTCCCGAAATTACCTCTACATCTGCAGATTTTGAACCGTTAAGAATGACATGTTGTGTTCTTTCTTCTAGGAAATCCTGAATCCAATCACAAACCTGGTCCGATATTCCGTAAGCTCGTATTTTTTTTCACTAAACGTAAGTGCGGAACCGTATCAAATGCCTTCCTGAAGTCCAGGAATACGGCATCAATCTGCTCGCCAGTGTCTACGGCACTGTGAATTTCTTGGGCAAATAGGGCGAGCTGAGTTTCACATGATCTCTGTTTGCGGAATCCATGTTGGTTATGATGAAGGAGATTTGTATTATCTAAGAACATCATAATACGAGAACACAAAACATGTTCCATTATTCTACAACAGATTGACGTAAGCGAAATAGGCCTATAATTATTCGCATCTGATTTATGACCCTTCTTGAAAATGGGAACGACCTGCGCTTTCTTCCAGTCGCTAGGTACTTTACGTTCTTCCAGCGATCTACGATAAATTGCTGATAGAAAGGGGGCAAGTTCTTTAGCATAATCACTGTAGAATCTTAAGGGTATCTCGTCTGGTCCGGATGCTTTTCCGTTACTAAGTGATAGCAGTTGTTTTTCAATTCCGATATCGTTTATTTCAATATTTTCCATTTTGGCGTCCGTGCGACGGCTGAAGTCAGGGACCGTGTTACGATTTTCCGCAGTGAAACAGTTTCGGAACACTGAATTCAGTATTTCTGCCTTTCTTCGGTCGTCCTCTGTTTCGGTGCCATCGTGGTCAACGAGTGACTGAATAGGGGATTTAGATCCGCTTACCGATTTTACATATGACCAAAACTTTTTAGGGTTCTTGTTTAGATTGTTTGCCAATGTTTTATGTTCGAATTCGTTGAATGCTTCTCTCATTGCTCTCTTTACGCTCTTTTTCGCTTCGTTCAGCTTTTCCTTATCAGCTATGATTCGACTACTCTTAAACCTATGATGAAGCTTTCTTTGTTTCCGTAGTACCTTTCGTACATGATTGTTATACCACGGTGGATCTTTCCCCTCGCTTTGGACCTTAGTCGGTACGAACTTATCTAAGGCGTACTGGACGATGTTTCTGAATTTTTTTCCATTTTTGTTCCACATCCTCTTCCTCAGAAATGAACGTTTGATGGTGGTCACTCAGATATTCTGCGATTTGTGCCCTATCACTCTTGTTAAGCAAATATATTTTCCTTCCTTTCTTGACATTTCTTATTACACTTGTAGTCATTGATGCAACCACTGACTTATGATCACTGATACCCTCTTCTACATTCACGGAGTCGAAACGTTCCGGTCTATTTGTTGCTATGAGGTCTAAAACGTTAGCTTCACGAGTTGGTTCTCTAACTATCTGTTCGAAGTAATTCTCGGACAAGGCAGTCAGGATAATGTCACAAGAGTCTCTGTCCCTGGCTCCAGTTCTGATTGTGTGACTATCCCATTCTATACCTGGTAGATTGAAGTCTCCCCCTATTACAATAGTATGATCACGAAACTTCTTCACGACGTTCTGCAGGTTCTCTCTGAGGCGCTCAACTACTACGGTTGCTGATGCAGGTGGTCTATAGAAGCATCCGACTATCATATCTGACCCACCTTTGATACTTAGCTTAACCCAGATTATTTCACATTCGCATTCGCTAATAACTTCACTGGATATTATTGAATTCTTTACTGCTATAAATACTCCTCCACCATTGGCGTTTATCCTATCCTTGCGGTATATATTCCATTCTGTGTCTAGGATTTCGTTACTGTTCACTTCCGGTTTTAACCAACTTTCCGTTCCTAATACTATATGCGCACTATTTCCTTCAATAAGAGATACTAATTCAGGAACCTTGCCCTTCAGGAACCTGTCCCTAAATAGCGTTTTTAGTAACTCATTTATTTTGTGCAGTTTGCTATTTTCGCAGTCAACTGAATTTTCCCTTGGAAATAATACTGTGCACACAGCTATATACGGTCAATTAACTGGCCTTACAATAATTACAATGCGTTTGTACAGAACTGTATTACACGAATGCAACGATATAAACAGAAATACTACACCGTTGTTTGGAAAACAGATGCTCAACAGGTGTTGAATACGTTAGTTTTTTGTTCTGTACCAATAAACCTGCTGTTGTGAAATATACCAATATTGAAATACTGCTTCTTAGTTTCAAAGTCTAAGGGCATAATTGTGTTCAAATTATATATAGCTATTTATAACGATGTTTAAGTGTATTATTTCTGTATTAGATTTAATTGAGCATTAATTTGCGTTTAGGAATGCATTAGCATTAACTTGTAGAAAGATTGTAAAACTGGATTACAAGAAGTTTGCGCCCCCATGTATCGTGCTTCTATAGGTTCTGCACTTAACTGCTCTCTGGCGGAAGCAACGTAAAGCTCTGAGCCAGACCAGCTGTGGCTCCTTCCCTGCCATAAGAAGCGTAAAGCGCATACAAGCCGACGGCCGAGCCTTTCACACAGTGCTTACGAGGCCAGACAGGGCCAATCAGCTTCAGAAAACTACCACGAGTGTGCGCGCGGCGAAACGCGCCTCTTCAAATCAGAAAATACATACCCCAAAACAATGTTTTATGCGCAATTCCATAGATTTCTGATTCTTCCTTTTTCAACAAGTGGTGCCTTGGCACAGCGGTACTACCTCAGAAGCCGCCCACGGCTATCACAGTGAGAAAAACAGCACCCTAATGTACAGGGGGGAAGTCATAAACATGCAGAGTATACTTGAACAAAGAAATTCTGGAGCATAACATATGCAATTCATTGATATCGAATGACTGTTAATATCCCTTCCTTACGTGGACTAATCTCCTTTATCGTATTACTATGATTACCATGCTAGAAATACGACTGTGTAATTGTGTCTGAGTCTTCGCTGACAGCACAGTCTCTCTCTCTGCCCTCGTTATTTTTGTAACACACAAAGACACACCGGAGCGCGGATTTTATGGTGTTGTAGTCCTCTAAGGTTCGTGCCGTCAGTTTGACTTATCGCCTTCTCCTGATTTGGCCTGGAAGTGATCGCCACCTAGCGTGTCTTTAATGGTGGTGTATCGGTCTTTGTATGTGGTGGGGAATGTGGCAACTATGGGTGGGAGTCGGACGTTTTTCGGCCGCTGTGTAGCAGTCTGTCGTGGGGTTGGGGCAGGTGGATTGGTGTGTATTCTCCTCCCTGTGAATTTTCCGCCCTGTGAAATTTCCGCCCAGAAAAGGTCGAGGAAGGGTCCAGTAATCCCCCGTGTGTTTTCCACCCTGTGAATTTTCCGCCCATTAAAGGTCAAGCAAGGGCCTACTAATCCCCTGGGGACGCGAGCTAGCATCCTCAGGCCTTACGGTTCTAGCCATACTATATGTTGCATCTAACAATTTCAGTGTTATCAGTTCTGATATGTATATGTTTTTACGTACAGAGTTCTTACTGATTAAAATAAAAGAAAAAGATTCAATTAATTTATGCAGAAATTTGGTTTAGAACAAATACACAGCGACATTGCCCAAGTGGATCGCAAAATAAGTAAATAAGTAAATTACGGTCAGGTTTTTGAAGGGCCATTTGTTGGTTGGTTCAGTGCTGAAATTTGTTAAACTTGCGTCAGAGAAGCACTCGACCCAAAGAATATGAAAGAAGGCGCAAAAATATTATAGTTCAAGAGGGCATTTGCAGATGATCAAAAAACTGAGGAGACTAACAAAAGTGAAGAACCTATTAAGGAGGCCATTCTTGCTAAAACTGAACGACTTAAAGAAAACGTAGAAAATCTTGCACATAACTGTCATGCAAAAGAAGACAGTGTATTAGTTGAAGAAAGAGCAAATGAAGAAGAATCCAATGAAAGTAGTAGTAATATTTTCTTTTCTGACATCTGTCAGTGGCCTTTGACTGTCTTGGAAATCTAACAGTTGACTCATCAAAATAGCAAGTGACAAAAAATTTAGAAACAAACATTACTCATTCGTTCCTGTTTAACAGACAATGATTTAAAAAAGAGCGTTAACTAATAGTTAAGGTCTGACTCCTTCTGTATCAGCCACTGCTTGCGAATGTTTTTAGAACTTGGATGGCACATTCATCTGAAAATCACAGTTTGTAGTGTTCTTGTTGTAGCCTCTTTACCACAGGCACGAGTTTGAACAATGCATATAAATTTGTTAAAAGTTTTCAAGCGTGGAACAAGTCTAACTGTAAACAGAACTACCTTACCTAGACAGCACCTCAAACGGAAGAATGGTCCTATCGGAATTAGTAAATAAACAAATGATTTTGTGAGGATGGTAATTGGTGAGGATGACAGAAGTCCGCGTTGGGTCCCAAAATACGTAGCTAAACCACTGCGTAAATGTCAGTCTGCAGTAGAACAAAATATGTGACGTGTTGGTAACAAAATAGAAAATTAATACAATTCTGTGTGAGCTCGAAATTGATCACGACAAATATCGCAAGTCATTAAATAACTTAATATTTAAATACCTCAGGAGCCTCATCTTAGCATCATTAGTGCGCGTCTTTCTAAAGTAAAGGGGAACTCACAAAAAGCAAGTTTACATTCCAAAGATATGCTTAATTTTAGCTCAGTATACGATCATTCATCATTACAACCTAGAGAAAACCAGTTTTGCGTTTGGTGTTTCATGTAACGTCCACAAAAAAATGGTTCAAATGGCTCTGAGCACTATGGGACTCAACTGCTGTGGTCATAAGTCCCCTAGAACTTAGAACTACTTAAACCTAACTAACCTAAGGACAGCACACAACACCCAGCCATCACGAGGCAGAGAAAATCCCTGACCCCGCCGGGAATCGAACCCGGGAACCCGGGCGTGGGAAGCGAGAACGCTACCGCACGACCACGAGATGCGGGCTAACGTCCACAGTTGTGGTCATTTCGCTCGGATTATTGGTTACGGGAGAGGTGGGAATGGGGAATGGGAAGCTACCATGACCTCTTTACGGAACCTTCACAGCATTTACTTAAACAAGGAAAACCAAATACAGTAGACTATGGACGGCCAAATGATTGAGCCCTGGTTAGCCACTGCGCTAATCTCGCTTGGTACGATAAGCAACAAATAGGCAGTAGATAGAACAAAATAAGACTTCACAGAGATTTTAGAATATTTCAGTACAGAAAGAAGATTCGGTTCTTTTCCAGCACCAGAGAGCAGTCATTGTCAATAATTTTCATAAAAGTGCACTTATTAAATACACGGAAATATTAAGTGGCATTATGTTCACATATGTGTAGTGTAGCTTAATTTTAACTGTTAATTTGTAAACACTACTGAGGCATGGGACTAGTGGGGCTTTGGGATTAGATGCGTTAGAAGCCACATACCTAAAATTTTAAAAATAATCGCACTTTATCCAAGCTTTGGACTGGCTAAATGACAAAAGTAATTTTGTTTAAAATCAGCTTATAAGCTTCGTCAATTTTTTTTAATTTTTTGTTTTTTGTGTTTTTTAAGATTGCTATTTACATTTCATATATTTTTTTATTTATATACATATTCTGATACATTATTTAGACTAGTTTTTGAAAGGTATGAGATAGCCTTCAGGCAAACCTTTATGTCACCATCCTCCTCGTACTTTTTCAGTATTTTCTCCAGCCTTTCATCCCGTTTCATGTACACTGTTTTTTTTTCTTTTACCTTCTATACTCAGCTCTGTTCTCATTAATGCGCACGCTGTATTTTCTGAGACTGTTTTCATGCAAGTGATTACATCACTAATTTTAGGATTTTGTTTGGAAAGCATGTTATTAATTTTGTTATTGCAGCTCTCTACGGAGTTAGTTGTTCGATGGAGCTGTTTGTAGCAGCTCCAAAGGCTGGTAGGGTTTTCTTCATTTTCCAACCATCTCTCTACAAAATACTAGAAAAAGCCAGAAAGCCAAGGAACATCCGTTGTCTGTGAATGTATCTCCAGCCAGCCATCACATACATCTTCAGGCCGTGGAAACGCCAGCGAATCACACATGCGAATTTGTTGTCTCACATCTTCATTTTCTTTATATTCGCGAGTGAGTCTAAGATCCTCTGCTTTCTTCCAGAGAGACTTTCTCATGTAGAAATAGCATCCAAGCACTGAGGAAGTTGGCAACATGTGTATAATTGCAGAAATCACTGCTGACTCAAAATGTTCAGTTACACTTGCAGGGTTCCATTCTGGAATATTTTCCAGCACATTTCTGAAAAGTCGAATGTATGTCTCTCTCCTTTTATTTGGTAATAATGCAAATGCAACTGGGTAGATATGAGTCTCATTTTTATTACTTCCAAAATCTGCATGAATTGTATATATATGTGAAAACTGTTTGCTACAGCACTTTAACGTACCACCATAAAAAAGTCTCGTTTACCTCTTAGAGCCTCTCTCCCTGTTCTTCCTCAGAAAACTATTATCCTGTCTCCTGATTTATCGTCGCTTAACAGGAAACTGCGGCCATCATTCATAGTTAATAGCTCTGCTTTAAGTTCAGTCTCTTCTCTTGTATCTGGATCCCTCTCACTTCCCTGCGACTTTGCCCTTTGCTTGCATAACGTCCTCTACGTAGTTCGCTGCTCTGGCATTTCTGTCACAGTGTCGTACCCCCGATTATGCAAGCTACCTAGCTCCTCTGAATAGATTTTGGAAGTAGACGTATTTTCCTCTCGTGTCCTCTTCTTTGCCTGGTTCAGAGTCCTCTGTAATTCCAACCTTGCGTCATCCGGAGCTCCACATTGATGCACGCGCGAAAAGAGCACTGTAGAATCCTCGGTTTTAAGCTTTCCTCGGCAATGCTTCTCTTTCTGTTTTGAACAGTGCCAAATCACAGTCGCATCTTCCTTCGTTTTTTTCACTGTGTAAGATTAACCTTCATAGTGGCAACTAGGCTTACCACGAATTGTCGTTGAAACTTCCATATCACAACTACTGAGATGGTAATATCCAAGTGGCACGATGTGAAGTCTACGAAAACTACAGCGATACTAACAGGCAGACGGGACTGTGCGGGCGGAGTTCAAATGGTTCAAATGGCTCTGAGCACTATGGTAGTTAACATCTGATGTCATCAGTCCCCTCGAACTTAGAACTAGTTAAACCTAACTAACCTAAGGACATCACACACATCCATGCCCGAGGCAGGATTCGAACCTGCGACCGTAGCGGTCGGGCGGTTCCAGACTGTACCGCACGGCCACTCCGGTTTATTACCTGACACCGATGTTGAAGTCACGGTAGAAAAACAAAATGTATAGCTGTGTGCACAGCTGTAGTCTTACACTGCTTCAGTGTGTTACAGCGAGAAACAATGTATCAACTGCTTATGAAACAACAACACAAGAACCCTCTCCTTGTGATTAATAGTGTGTTGGATATGATCTTCCTCCAGCGCAGGTGACAGAGCTTTACGCAGGTCCGTAGAAGCGACTTTTATCATTGGTCGCCTGCTCCAGTGGACCAATACAAGTATATTTAATGGGAAAGTATATTTAATGGGACCACCACGTATGATCGATGTCAACACACAGACAGTATTTGTTTCCGGTACATCTGAAGAGGGGGATGCAGTAAAATGTTATTGTGTTTTCTACCAGGTGACGTTAGAGAAATTTTCCTAGTCTGTAGTTTTATTCCGTTGGATGTTACAAAAATAGCGAAAGAGAGAGAGAGAGGGGGGGGGGGGGGCGGGGGGTCACCGTTCTGTCAGTGAAATTAGGTCATTTAAAGGAGGGATATTTATTGTCAGGCATTCGACACTGATGAATTGTACATGTTACGCCTCTGAATTTCTTTGTGCAGTCTGCGAATACTCTGCATGGTTTTGAATTTCCTCCTGTACATTAGTGTGCTATTTTCCCGTTGTGATAAACCTCTCTGGTCAGTCTTCTAACTAATGGAACAGTGCTGTCGGAACGTGAGGGGATTTCGGGAGTGTTAGCAGGGGATCTGCAACCTGACTTGGGAGGAATACCATTTACTCGTCGAAATCAGGTGGATTCAAATGCTATATATCGAAGACCAGAAGATTCGCGAGAATACGGTAGGTAAGCGATACGGTGACGAAAGACGAGTTGAGAGGTGAGCTCTATGCCGTTTCTTCTAAGTAGTGTGGGCAAACATATTACAACCTCTCACATAGTCTTGCGAAGTAACTTCAATAAGAAAAATAGGGGCGAATGCGAAGTTTTCTGCAGAGAGACAATCAGCAGCAGTTCTGTCTTTTGTTTCCTCAACAAATCAGAGACAACATTCTTCCGTGCATTTTGTGTGCCTATAAATGGGTGGACCGACATCTTAATAGGTAGGCTAGATATACATCTATATGATTACTTCATAAGCCATCGTAAGGTGTCTGGTGGAGGGTATCCTGTACCACTACTTATCATTTGCTCTGCCATTCCACTCGTAAACACAGCGAGGGAGAACGACTACCTGTATGTTTCCGTATGAGCGCTAATTTCTCGTATCTTATCCTTGTGGTGCTTATGCGAAATGTATGTTGGCAGAAGTAGACTACTACTGCCGACAGTTTCAAAAGCCAGTTCTCAGTACCGTTCCTTGAAAAGAACATCGTCTTCCCTGCAGGGATTCCCATTCGAATTCTCGAATCCCCCCCCCCCCCCCCCACTAATATGGCAGGAAGTAATGGGAACGCTTCTATAGGTCTGTACTCTGAGGGAAACCTACGTTTGTAGATGTTTGGAATGTAACGGTGCCGTCCACTGGGGCCGAGCGGTTCTAGGCGCTTCAGTCTGGAGCCGCGCGACCTCACCGGTCGCAGGTTCGAATCCTGCCTCGGGCATGGATGTGTGTGATGTCCTTAGGTTAGTTAGGTTTAAGTAGTTCTAAGTTCTAGGGGACTGATGACCTCCGATGTTAAGTCCCATAGTGCTCAGAGCCATTTGAACCATTTTTGAATGTAGCGGTCAGTATGCTGGTATTTTGTTATAGCTCACTGTGTTAGCATTTCCTCGATATTTCGAAAACACGTCTCAGATCGTTTTGGTTTGCAGAAGGGATGACGGGAAGCATATTGTTCAGCGACATTTAAATTGCCCAGTCCTCCTGGGAAGGAGGGACATCTTTTGTGAGTCTGGAATCATTAACAGCTGTCTGGCATGGCCAATGGTGGGTTGTCGGCCGAGGATAGAAGTTTGTGCTCCGGTGACAGCTGTTCACATGCAATCCAGGGGTAGAAGAGAGAGTGAAACATCCTACTGTCCCATAGACCGAGAGGTCTCAGCAGGATTAGTTCCGGAGTAGTAAACCAGAATTCTAAGTGACTTACTTGCACTGGCATGACAATACAACTAAGAGACATAACACAAATAGCGTTGGATGTCTTCAGCTATTTGATGACAGTTACCACCCATTTTAGTATCAGAGGGAGTGTTTACTTTGACTGTGGGAAGCGTCCAGAGACACTACGGAAACGTCTGTAATGGTGACCTGGTGAGTGTTATCCTACTGCAGCAAAGAAAATTATTCATCATGCAAAGGGGCTCTCATGATCGCATTAATTAATTACACTATCAATTTTGTATCAATGACGTGCTGCTCGACGATTGGATACCAAGTTGAGAGTACCGTGGCTATGATCCGAGAGTTGGAGCATTAACCAGGAGTTTTTTCGTTACTGTGAGATCTTTTAACGGAAACCTACACTGGGCGAGAAGATCATAATAATAAAATCAGCTATATTATAGATTTTATAAAGTGACACATAATGTAAACCTGATATTTACAACTTCTCTGTGCTTTTATTTTGAGAGGACTTCGTATGGGGCGAGACATTTGTTTACCTGAAGAGAGGGTTTGAGAGCGAGGAGGCATCTTGTGACAGAGGTAGAGCATGCTCTTAGCACTCCGTCATCAGCCAAAAATGAGTCTAATATTCTAGTCCTGTTATGCAGAACGTAACAGACAAGAAAAGATATTTTTCTACCTGATGAGAGAATATTTAGAGGAAATATAGCCTATGCCAAGGATTTTCACAATAAGTATCGATACTTTAGCGATGTGAAAACGCGTGTGTGGTTCGAGTTGTTCTATTTTCGAAAATAGCTCATATAAATGTGGGTATCTAAATTTCGCGTGAACTATTCTAGGTGTATTGAGAAAACAACATCCGTATTTTGGATTTTTTTAAACTGAGGAGTCTGTGTAGGGGATGGGTCTTCAGTTAGCCAGTGAGGACTCAATGAACAGTGGCTGGCTGCGGAAGTGGTACAGGTGATAGGACGTAGAAGATAAGCCTGGCCTCTGACAAGCTGTGGTTTCCTGGCTGCCCAGATCTTCAGGTACACAAACTGGTAGATGGCGCTAGACTACAGTGGAGGTGATTGGTCACTATTCTTTTTCATCTTGAGACACCATGTTCTGGTAAGATAATGGGCACTCCATCTGTAAAAAATATCATATTGTACGATATATTTCCCATAGTGGAATGCGAATCGCAAAGAGATATAAGTGAGTTTCGTTCTCAAATGATGCTGTTACAGGACTCTTGTACACAGGAGCACGCTGTTACAGCGCAGTGGGACAGTGGGTAGCTCTTCTGATATATTATTACCCATCCTTATGTTCTACTCAGCAACAGTTACTCACTTTCAGTTCGGCAGGAGGCTACTTCCACTGTATTTCAGTGATAGCCTGTTCTTGTACGAGGCGTGTTTTTTTAAGTAAGTACTGTTTTCAAATTTAAAAAAGACGTGCTAAGATATCTCAATAATTTTATTTTTACATGAAAGCCTGTACTTTAACTACTTTCCTACATAATTTCCGTCAATATTGAGGCACTTGTCATAACGTTGTACCAGTTTTTGAATACCCTCCTCATAGAAGTCGCCCAGGTGTTTCTTCAAGTGCAGGAAGAGATGGTAGTCACTGGGCGCAAGATCGGGGCTGTACGGATGATGATATAGAGTTTCCCATCGAAAAGATGTGATGAGATCTTTGGTCTGATTCGCCACATGCGGACGGGCATTGTCTTGCAGCAAAACGATGCCCTTGCTCAACTTCTATGGACTGTTGCTTTGATTCTGGTGTGACGTAGGCCACCCATGTTTAATCGCCCATAACAATTTGGCTTAAGAAATCATCACCGTCGTCAAGGAAAGTCAATGCACTGTCTAAACGTTTGGTTTTGTGCACATCCGTCAACATTTTCGGTACCCAACTTGCGCACGATTTTCGGTAATTCAAGTGCTCGGTCACAATGCCATACAAAACACTACGAGAAACATTAGGAAAGTCATCCCGCAGGGAGGAAATCGTAAAGCGTCTGTTTTCTCCAACCTTATTGTCCACTCTGTTGTTCATCATGCACATTTGTGCGGCCATCTTTACATGCTCTCACCCACTTTCTTACCATTCCATCACTCATAACGTTTTCTGCGTAAACTGCACAGATCTCACGATGAATATCGATCGCTTTTAGGCCTTTAGCACTATGAAATCTTATAATAGCTCGTACTTCACAGTCGGCGGGACTCACGATTATCAGAGGCATCTTAAACACTCGGTACACAACGTAAACAAGGAAGAATCGGACTGTAATGGTGTCAGTGTGTAGATTAAGGTACGGTACAGGCTTTCATGTAAAAATAAAATTATTGCGATATCTCATCACGTCTTTTTTAAATTTCAAAACGGTACTTACTAAAAAAAAACACGACTCGTATTACCACCATTAACCATTCTCCCCATATAGGGCTATTGAGTACATTGGGTGAACTGGCTACAACAACTCTGCAGTGCGGGACTAATAGGGGAAATGTCCACTCTACATCTAGTGGTTACTGACTAAACTGGATGGAGCTACTGTTTAGAGATCAATCAACTGCAGCTCAAGTTGTTTAAATAAACAATATACTGCACTGTGTACAAAATAACGAAGACTTACATCCGTCCTATCTGGCAGCACAGTACACACTGAATCCTTTTCCCGCCTATTTCCAGATGGAGATGTGTAGGGGATGTGGGATAGTGGGAGAGGGCCAACAGTGCCTTCTGGTGGTGGTGTTGTGAACTAGCTCGAGGTGAACATACACAATTTGATTTCCCACCAATAAATTGAATTTCCCGCCATTTTTTCCCAGACCGCCAACTTGTATTATGTCACGGGAGGGGCAGTTCCCTGAGGGGACCCACGTGCTGACTGGGGTAACCCATAACATCATGACGGGATGGGGTAATTAATTTATCAATTAACTAATTTACATAATTAATTTCATGTCAAAAGTTGGTCAGAACCCACTTTATTCTACTAGTCTCGCACTTTTACAGTTATGGACACTGTAGATGGGATAGAATTTGTATTTCCATAGAATTAAAGTCTCTAATTCTCCAGGCCGATATCTTCTCGGATCATTGTGGTTGCTTCTGTACTTTACACATCCCATATGTACCTCCTGAACACAAAGATACGATACGGATGTTGAACAGTAACATTCTAGATGACGAATCCCTTGTCGATCAAGTGCATTCAACGTGGCAGCAATTGCAACATTGGCGTTTGCAGGCGCTTTATGAATTTGAATGGTAGCTTTACCATGGCAAACCTGCCTCCAGAACCTTTTAATTAATTATAGATGTGACAAAGCCCATTGGAAAAGGATGATGGTTGCATTTTATCGAGAATGTTTAAAAGATCTCAAGTGTAAAGTTATCGATCCTCCAGACCTCCCAGCATTACAACAAATCAAAACAAAAATTTTGAATAATTTGTGTCGGAAACCGAAAGGCTGAGTTACACGTAGCAGGGCTTACAACCCTACAATAACTGAATCACAATCAATGTACCATTTATAATGGTAACGATTACGGTGTGTGAAACTCTTATAAAGGAATGGATTACGAATGCCAGCGCCAAAGCATGAAATCATAATGACATTCAAACAGAAGTTTACGACCTCTTCAAGACGCTTTTTCTGTACAGGCCTCTGGATGACAATTCCCTTCAGTTGTTTTTATGGGAAATTCCAGGTGTTTTATCGAGAACTGATAGATTACGTTTAAATGAAATGTTTACAATGGAAATGGCTCCATTGTGATTAAAAGTAGCGCTTAGGGTAAGATCTGCTGACAATGACGGTGGAGGTTTAAAAGACACGTTTGTTGCGATGGCCAAAGATCTCCCATAATGACATCGGTGTTCCGTAATAGCTTCTGGAGGGTCTCATTATTCTAATACCAAAAACAACAGCGTAACCTTGCCGATCACCTTATTAAACACGGACTGTAAAGATATTGCTCGCTGTTTTTCCAACCGCTTGATGCTTGCTATGAAGACTGCCGTTAGTCCTCGTCAGACATGTGGTGCTCCTGGAAGGAATATATACGATGCAGTTCTTGCTTACTGCGATCGTATGGCTTATCCTACCTCCCGTCGTGGATCGTTTCAGTTGAGTTCAAGACTGCTTTTGATAGGAAAAGCCATGAGAAATTGCGAAAGATGATGGTGCATATGAGGTACGGCGTTAAATTTCCAACTTGATTCAGAACATTTGAAAGGCGGCGACATTTAGAATACTCTTCAATTGGCATCCAGGCGCTAATGTTAAAATTAACAGCTCCGTCAGGCAAGGGTACCCGCTGTCTATGAACCCCTTCGCTGTATCTCTTGACGCACTGCTGCGGAAGATCACCAACGTCTAGACATCGCGTTACTATTGGTGCGGGCTCACTGACTTGCCAGGCTATGCAGATGATTTAGGCTTTATTATGGAAAGACTGGACGGCACTGATGCCCTACATTCTATTCTCGAACAATTTTAAAAGATGTCAGGGCCACTGGTGGACTCAGGAAAATGTGTTCTGTTACATCCTACCAATAATATGAGGACTGTTCAACGCAACTGGTATATCATCAAAGACAAACATAAAATCCTGGGCGTTTTAATGATGGCAAACGTCCAGCGTATGGAAGCCTTAAACTCGCGTGCAGTGTTTTACTCCATTAGGGCGTTGACTCGAGCAAATGCCAAACGCAATATGCCTTTAATGGAAAAGGTCTCAGTCGCAAATACACAAATCCTGGCGAAGGCGTGGTTCCTGACTCAAGTTTTGCCAGTGGCAAAGGAACTCGAAAGGGATTTTCAATATGCCACCTGCTGGTTCACCTGACGATGAGAAATCCTTAATGTCGCTTTGCGGACGCGCACACTCCCTCTGGAAGGCGGTGGAATATCACCGACAGGTTTTCATCCGAAATGATCCGCGCTTTTTCTGCGTCGAATAAACCGATGCAGTGAGTCCAACATTGACACCATTTACATCGTATCAAACTGAATCCCTACGGGCACCAGTTTCAGTTTAGTGTATTTCCTATGAAGTATATCTTGTTCGAAAATATTATCTTCATAGCAGTTATCTAGTGGACGCCGACGTGTGTCAAAAATACTAGTCTAATCGCAGGTGCTCTCCGCGATATTTTACCTAAAAATAAATGGGACAGAGATTGCCGCATTTTGATTGGCAGGCAGTGTGGAATAACATTTCCAGTTCATTGTTAACGCAAGATAACAAAACTGCGTGGCATAAATCTTATACCACGGAGCCTATGCGATGATTGACCACGATTCAGGAAGGTTTGTGTTACTGCCTGGGTATGCTGCTAGCCCCATGAACAGAACTGATATACAGGAGATACAGCCTCTCCATATTGTGGTACTCATTAGCGGCCCTATCTAGTAACATACAGGAATGCAAATGTCTGGATTTGTGCTCACACTGCACATGCAAATTTCGCCCTTCGCTTAACGGGTAAGCTGAATTTTTTAACCTATGTCTGGGATGCTCACGAACGAAACAGCACCCTAACTATCAGGACCTTTATGCCACATTTCTGCTTATCCCGATACGGAAAGCATTTGACAAACTTGGTGTACAGTTTGGACTTTAGCATACGCCTCCAAATTTGCTTTTACGACAATAACAACTGATATGAAGCACTAAGTCTTTCTCGCGTTATTGCGAAGATGTGAACTCATTTCAAGAAGTGACCATTCGTTTCAACACTGACTGTAAAAATTTGAGTGAAAATTTTGAATCTATTTGTGTCCATAAATGCAGTCATTAAGTGATGTGTGGAGCTACAGTTACTACTGGTCGCAACGTGAGTATAAGTAAGGCATTATTGGAAACTGCTGACATTAATTACGGAGAAGATAGTTTCATTTCACTGGAGACAGGGCTTCTGCGTAATCACGTTGTTGGCTGCAGTTTAGTATTTTATGTTTCTTCTAATAAGATGATTTGTTGCTCTGATTTCGTTTACAGACTTCTTTACCCCGATGGAAATGCCTTTTATTCTTTTTTTTTCTATGTTTTCATCACGGTGGAACTTCATTTCGCTTTCTACATCAAGGAGATGAATTTGTGTTACCTGTTAATTTAAATTGGACATTTGAACAATTGGTGTCTGCTGAAGAAAATTTTCCATAACTCTGATTTTTTTCCTTCTATTTCCTTTACTGATACGAGTTTTTTTTTTGCTCGAGACAACGGTGCTGTATTCCGAGAACGCGGAAGTTATTTTTCCTACTGCCAGTTTCGTTTCGAATAAAAATAGGTGCTGCTGGCTTCTTCAATTTTTCTCCCTTCTTTCCGCCACCGTCCTGATGCTTCCATAAGCATTAAATTAATTTTGTATCATTCGTTTATTACAGTAATGATCTCAGTATGAGGAATAATATGCGAAGAAAAACTGCCAAAAACATCAAGAAAATAACGAAACTGTAGAATTCCACAGATATTTTCTCAAATTGCACAGATCCCATTTTTTACAGCGCTGTGATTATCCAAGTTTATAAATAATAATTTGTTATCAAGGAAGAAAGGTGCATCTGGTTACCTTCTTTTCCGTCTTCCCCAGCTTTTCATGGCTGGCGCCTCTCGCAAAAGTTTCCCGTGCCGCTCCGGCCATATGGGCCAACACCGAGAGGCAGTCGGGACGGAAGGTGATGGACGCGAATTCGGTGTGCAGTTTTCGCAGATTACTCAGATACCTGCAAGTGAAACCAGCGGCACTTCCCAGCACCACAGTCTCACGTCTCTCAGGCAGCGCTTAAGCCGTCGGCACACGGACCGTGCATCCGAACGTTGAGCATTGAGCGTGCCGAGTTTCTGACGTCATAGCGTGGAATAGCACGTTCGGGAGTCTTTCCGAACGTCCACAGCAATATCTGGCACGTCAGATATTCTGAGCGTGCGTCTGAGCGTTGACCAATGAGATGGCACAACGCCAACTACGTAACACGCACGCCGTCTCCCTTCAGTACAGAGTTGTGAGGCGCCATATTGGCATCCATTTCAAGCTTATATGTATATATGCCGTTTCTGAGCACCATCAAATTGAGAATCACTGGAAAAACCGTTGTTAACTGTGTGATTCGTTCCAATAAAATAATGATAAACATCATATTCGTGGCAAAAGAATTATTGTAACTTGCGTATTATGAGAGTAGGCTATTTGAAGGCAGCGACACACTGAAGATCCACCCAAAACGCATTGTTCTTGGTTCAGTTTGTTGTAATTAAATTTCAATTAGTAACATATGTACGATAAGGTTTTTTGCAAGGGGGTAACATACTATGATTACTTGTAATAGGTGTGTTTTTGGTTTAGCGTAATGAGTAGTGTCACTGTCTTGTATTGATTCAGTCCGCCTTTAGCCGCGGAGCAGCTCGGACTTGTTTACGTCCCGGGTGCGAACGTTTGCGGAAGAAGCGGTGTTTACACCGTCGTCACTCGCGTGTGTTACTGTTTGAATCGAACGCAATGGCACACAATTTCCGAAAAACCACGATATAGTTCACGTTCTGTAACGAGTATGCAAGACCGAAAGCTTTCGAAATCGAACGTTTCTTGAGGGACGAAGTGCATCTTAATTACATCAATCGTGAGCAGCACTCTTTACGTAAATATGATTGACGACGCAGCATGCGACAGGATCATTGAAGCCGCCAAGCGAGGATTCCAGTTCCGACACTCCGATGGTCATATTGGCGAAGTTTTAGTCGCT
The DNA here is from genome assembly GCF_023864275.1 of Schistocerca cancellata. Lineage (NCBI taxonomy): Eukaryota > Metazoa > Arthropoda > Insecta > Orthoptera > Acrididae > Schistocerca > Schistocerca cancellata. The sequence goes on along the minus strand of NC_064634.1, from coordinate 448,754,138 downwards.
CATTCGGGCCTGGGCATGCGTACGATTCGAGTCTTCGAGCTGCCTTTCGAGGTATTCAAATCATTGGTCACTGAATTACTCCAACCATATGGCAGAGTTATTAGTCATACGGCCGTACATTGGGCAAGTTTTAGCACGTATCCAGTGCTCAATGGCGTCCGACAGGTGCGAATTGCCCTTACGAAACATGTGCCATCGTACATAAACATCGGCGGCTGTAGAGCTATTGTCATCTATGATGGACAGCCCCGGACATGCTCCGGGTGTGGTGGTGAAGGACATCTTCGATCTGCGTGTATGCAGAGGAGACTCGCGCAACTCCCCAGCGGAGACTTCCAGAATCCGACTACACCAACGTCACTGCCGATGACTTACGTGGCGGCGCTTCGCGGGGAGGTGATGCCGAGGTCGGGGCGCACTATCGAACCGACGCCGCAGTTGATTGAGGCGCCTTCGGACCCCACTGAAGAAGGAATGGCTCCGACCAACCTCCAATCCCAGACACTACAGGTGGTGCCGAAAGAGGATGACAGCATCACAATAGGCATGATAGCTGAAGTGGAATGGCCCCAGGGCGTTGTGGCGGCGGCGAGAAGGCAGGAGATGCAAGATTCGCCAACAGAATCGGTTCTTGGGAGCCCAGATGAATCTAACACTATGGACCTGTCTGACTTGGAACCACAAGCTTCGGATGTCGCAGACCATATGAATACGGACAGTGAAAAGATGTCATGTCGTTCAGACGACGCATCCGCTCAGGGGCCTGATACCCCTTCTGCGGCGGAGTCTAAAGCTGCGAAAGAACAACAGATGTCTTCCATCAATGCCGCACAGGAAAATCTGGAGCACCCCAATAATATCAGCTGGTATGTTGCAGGACGACGAAATCGCCGATGCGGACCATTCTATTGGTGAGGACTCGCATCCGTTCGCATCTCAAGACACCTAATGCCGCAGAGACACGTCCGTCGGGCGACCCTCTGCGGATGTGCAAAGGAACTATCGATACGGTGAAACTTTGTCATTTTAACAGCTACCCGACCCCAGGCATACAGAATAGTTGAGTTCCAGGAAGTAGATGAATACATCTCCTACACCTCGCCGCAGTCTAACAACGACAGTGGAACGGCGATATTGGTACGGGACGGGATTCCGGTTCGCGACGTGTCTTATCTACCCTCGGCACGAGGACTGGCGATAACTGTTAATGGAATTCGCATTCTCAATGTTTATTCCCCTTCTGGCACAGACAACAGACGGGCGCGTGCGAGATATTATTCGGAAGAGATTGTGCCCTTATTTACCGGCAGATTCGATCATTTCATTATAGGTGGTGACTTCAATTGTGTTTTAGCCCAAAAAGACCAGACTCCACATTACAATACCTGTCGTGAATTGCATTTGGTATGCCGGGATCTGGAGTTATGCGACATATGGGACATGATTCATAGGAACCGTGAGGGATATACTTTTTTTTACCAGTCACTCGGCGAGCAGACTCGATCGAATATATGTTTCGGTTGGCCTACAGGATACGGTGGTCGACGCGGAACGATGGCCTGCGGCATTTACTGATCATCTGGCTTACATTTGTACCATATCACTCCCTAGGCAAAGTGTGTGGAGAAGCCGCGGGACATGGAAGCTCAATTCGTCACTTTTGGAGGACCCCGAATGTCGTCAGAGAGTCGAGGAGGTATGGCCCGCATGTCAACACCGTGTACCAACATATACCTCCGTGCTTCAATGGTGGCTCAAATGTACTAAACCGGCAATAGGAAGAGCTCTAATACAGTATGGTCGGGATAAGACGAGAAGGCAAAGAGAAACTCTTGATTATTATTACACCATGCTTCGTGAGCAGTCATTCCAGATGCCGTCTGCAGAACATCATGCGGAAGTTCATCGTGTCGAGGCACAAATCCTATCGCTCACGCGACGACGACTGGGTGGAATCCCAATACGGGCAAGATGCCTCGACACCATCACTGGGGAACGTACTCGATGCACCATGTGTCGCGGGAACATAAACGTTACCGCCGGGCATTGGTAACAGTGCTCCAAGGTTTAGATGGCCGTCAACTGACAACAGTGGTGGTGGTTGTTAGTGTTTAACGTCCCGTCGACAACGAGGTCATTAGAGACGGAGCGCAAGCTCGGGGTAGGGAAGGATTGGGAAGGAAATCGGCCGTGCCCTTTTAAAGGAACCATCCCGGCATTTGCCTGAAACGATTTAGGGAAATCACCGAAAACCTAAATCAGGATGGCTGGAGACGGGATTGAACCGTCGTCCTCCCGAATGCGAGTCCAATGTGCTAACCACTGCGCCACCTCGCTCGGTAACTGACAACACAACAGGACATTGCAAATGAATTTTTAGAGCATTTCCGCCACCTCTGTGCCAGTACACCGCCGGACCGTCCAGTGGGGGAAGAGATACTGCAACATTTGCAAACGACACTGACAGAGACGGATAAGGCAGCGCTTATGGAGCCACTCACAGAAGACGATATAAGGGTGGCACTCACAAAAGGAGCGGCCCATGAATCACCAGGGCCAGATGGGATTACGCTAGAGTTTTATCGAGAATTCGTGGACATGATGATGCCACAGTTGGTGTCGATGTACACTACTGTCATCTGTCGGCACCTCAGATGACTGCCTGTGAGGAGTGGGGCGAAGAACGGGGAAGCCCAGCCGCAGCGCAGGTAGTCAGTGCACTGTCTGTCTGCGACCTGGTGGCCGAGCAGGGCTCTTGCTGGGAGAAACGGGCTTTTCCCGGATTAGGGCGGAAACAGCCCACAGACACCCTAAGAATTTGCTACCTGTTCTGCTGTGCTGTTCTGAGCAGTGCAGCCTGGAGTTTTATGCGAAAATCGTTTTCGTGCCCCTATCTTTCGTTACTTGTAAACGAAACGTCATAAGTTTTGAGATAACATCAATGAATTGGTTGTCAAATTTCACAGTAATTAAGTAAGGTCATGGATACACCTCACACGTCGCTGGAAACTGTGCACAGTGCCAAGCAGTTATCTCTGTACTCGTACCAAAAGAAGCCATTGTCGCAGCAAAGAACGTACACTGATTTCAAACGAAATTCTGCCGTATTTCAAAAAGGCAGAAGAAAAATAATTGTTTTGTCGGATAAGTAATCCGAATGAAAGAACTGTAGTAGCCGGCCGCGGTGGTCTAGCGGTTCTAGGCGCCCAGTCCGGAACCGCGCGAGCGCTACGGTCGCAGGTTCGAATCCTGCCTCGGGCATGGATGTGTGTGATGTCCTTAGGTCAGTCAGGTTTAAGTAGTTCTAAGTTCTAGGGGACTGATGACCACAGCTGTTAAGTCCCATAGTGCTCAGAGCCATTTGAAGCCATTTGGAACTGTAGTACTGACCGTTCGAAAAAAAAAAAAAAAATAGCCTCACTAGTGGATTTCATTGTCCACCTAGCTGGGTTATGTTTCATTGTTAGCACTCACGACAATGTTTCCAGAACGGCGTGAAGTACTCTGCTCAGAACGAACACTTGTACTAGTTTCGCATTCACGTCGTGCACATTTTTCTTGTGACATAGGGCATAACCCTGGCGTCCAAATTATGAACCCGCCAGTTCATTTGAAGCGTATACAGTCTGTTAAAGTCAGTGTAATCGCATTACATGGGGATCCGCGGGTTGACAGGGTAATAAAACGGCATTTTTGCAGTTACGCAATATAAGTGATTATTACTCTGATGAACATAGCCTACTAAGGCTAAAAGTTATAACATGATTACGTTCAGTTCATGCGTACAAATGTACGGAATAGTTAATACCTGACTATTCAGTTTTGAAATTGTCAGAAGTAAGTTGTTTACAAATCTGATATATTAGAATTAACGCATATCGCCTTCGTAATTTTGAGAGTTTCTGTGTGTGACATTCTGTTGTTGTTGTAGTCTTCAGTCCTGAGACTGGTTTGATGCAGCTCTTCATGCTACTCTATCCTGTGCAAGCTTCTTCATCTCCCAGTACCTACTGCAACCTACATCCTTCTGAATTTGCTTAGTGTATTCATCTCTTGGTCTCCCTCTACGATTTTTACCCTCCACGCTGACCTCCAATACTAAATTGGTGATCCCTTGATGCCTCAGAACATGTCCTACCAACCGGTCCCTTCTTCTAGTCAAGTTGTGCCACAAATTTCTCTTCTCCCCAATCTTATTTAATACCTCCTCATTAGTTATGTGATCTACCCATCTAATCTTCAGCATTCTTCTGTAGCTCCACATTTCGAAAGCTTCTATTCTCTTCTTGTCCAAGCCAGTTATCGTCCACGTTTCACTTCCATACATGGCTACACTCCATACAAATACTTTCAGAAACGTCTTCCTGACACTTAAATCAATACTCGATGTTAACAAATTTCTCTTCTTCAGAAACGCTTTCCTTGCCATTGCCAGTGTACATTTTAAGTCCTCTCTACTTCGACCATCATCAGTTATTTTGCTCCCCAAATAGCAAATCTCGTTTACTACTTTAAGCGTCTCATTTCCTAATCTAATTCCCTCAGCATCACCCGACTTAATTCGACTACATTCCATTATCCTTGTTTTGCTTTTGTTGATGTTCATCTTATATCCTCCTTTCATGACACTGACATTTTAAACGTGATCTTCAAAAGCTGTATGTTCTAGGATATGTTATTGAGATAGGATTGCGGGAAGTGGGACGCCAAACGATTGCATTTAGCACCATAATCTATCATTAATACCTGCACATTCATTTTTATTAAAATATCGATATTAAAAAGAAATATTAGGTTTATACCGCTAACTCCACCCGCGCCCCCCTTGCAACATCATCACGCCCCCCCCCCCCCAGGGGGGAACCTCTGATCTAGCATGTCAGATACTCGGGAGTGCATGTGACGTAGGCGGCGTTGTGCCATCTGATCGGTCAACGCTCAGACGCACGCTCAATCTCGCTTCACCACAGAGTTGTGAGGCATTCATTTCAAGCCTATATGTCGTTTCTGAGCACCGGAAAACTGAGAATCACTCGAAAACCCGTTGTTAACTGTGTGATTCGGTGCAGCAAAATAATGAGAAACGTCATATTCGTGGCAAAATAATTATTGTAACGTGACTAGCATATAGACAGTGGGTAAATGTGCGTTTTAATAGAGCTAACGTGGGGATTTTACGCGCGCCCTTTCACGAACCAGAAACATCCCTCAACTGCCGCTGGACTGCGTCGTGATGGCGTATACCACGTTGGGGCCCACGTACCGTATGCACAAGTCGCATCATTTCAGAGCGTTCAGTAGCACGTTGAACTCGGCACTCTCAGCAGCACGGCCAGTGTGCCGGCGGCTTTAGGCCGTACGTTCCGCGTCTGTGTGTGTGTGTGTGTGTGTGTGTGTGTGTGAGCCCCGCGCCACACAGCAGGAACCAGGTGTGTCCTCCGCCAGTGTCGGAAGCGAATGGCAGGCGGTGCATCGAGCACCCGTCTCAGGCACGCATGTGCCGGCGCTCTTGCTGCTTCGGCATTCGCTTCTGGAACGCCAGTATTTCATTTTATTCTTGCTTATCGCTCCGTTAACTGATATTCCGACACCAAGCCTGCCTATACAAAATTACGTAAACTTGAATATAACAGAGGTCAGACTTTCGTAGGCAATCCAATGAAATAAAGAGTATGTAAAGAGAATAAAATAATGGCTTTGCATTTACTTTTTGTTGGTGGGTTCGCTTTTATCATAAGAGGCGCCTAAACAATTTATTCATTTTAAATTTCTTTCGTTTATAGTCAAGGTCAAAGCTGCTGTATCTAACTTGGATCTAAAATACTGTAAATACTGACACTGTAGTAAAATAAACTCTTTGCTATGCAAGGTATTATTAAATGAAATTTGTTTCCCCACAGCAGCAGCCACAAAGCAGTTTAACGCATCAGATACGTCATAATATTTATAACTGCCGCGTAATGGCGGCTGACTGTGGCACACCAGCGTAGCGATGTTCTGTTCCTGGCGGCGCGGCACCTATAAATTGCTAAAATTGTTTAAATGTAGACAACATTGACATGAAGGTTCGGAAGGTCACTTTCAGTAACAACAAGGCTAACATTTCACGCATATGTTAACAATTACAACATACACACCTCCTCAACGTGAATGACTTTCTCCAAGAACAACGAAAACAAAAGTTAGACAGAAGTCGTAGCTACTATTACGACCGCTTTTTTTTTTATAGAACAGAAAAGATATCATTATCTGTAATTGCAGTTGTCAGGGTTGGTACGTATACTGTTCACACTGTGTCTCTGAAGAAAAATAATTACTGTAGACTTCAGACATTTTAGTAGTAAATCACAAAAAGCATTTAGTCTTTAATGTCCGAATTTGGAGACGTTATATTTCGCCCACTGAATACAAGGAACACACCTGTTCGTAGTTTATGAGTCGCAATCCATTTATGCGTTCAGTGTCACTTTATTACAAACATGACTTCTTGTTTTCAAAAGTGCGAAAATTCACATACATCACTATGTTCGTACAGATCTTTTGAAAAGTATTTGAGCTGATAGTGTCTTTGACAGAGCACTGAAAGCCCTAAGTCGAAACAAGGCCCCGGCAGGGGACAATATTCCATTACAACTACTGATAGCCTTGGGTGAGCCAGCCATGACAAAGCTATTCCATTTGGTGAGCAAGATGTATGAGCCGTTTAATGTTTTTGTCTGCCATACGTCACGGTGAAATTAAAACAGTTTACAGAAGCAGTATTGAAAATACAACAATGATTAATGCAAAAGTTATCATCTCTACATTACATGACATTATATGGCACATGACAAATGTTTTAAGTTTACAGTGTTTAAATTTAATTTTTCTTGGTTTTGGTTTTTGTTTTGTGTTGGCCGTATATTCAAAGCGTATTACTACGGATACAAATGTGGTCACTATGTTTTCAAAGTAAAGATTGTTTGTTATTATTTGTTTCCCAAAATTCTTATAGTGAAAGACTAATTTTGTCTATGAGCTTCTGCACACCGGTATATTTAAATATTTTCTCGAATGCCGTCGTCTTGACGAGTCGCCGTAGTCGTCGTGCGTCGCCGTAAGTCTACGCTGACTGGAGTGTCGGTGCGTCAGTTGGAAACCGATGTCGCCGGTGAGGTCTACGCCTGGCCGCAGCACGCGGTCAGGTCTGGAAGTCGGGACCCGCGGACAGCTGCTGCTGCTGCTGCTGCTGCTGCTGCTGCTGCCGCCGCTGGCCTGGAAGTGTAGGCCCACGCCCTCCGCTTCGGTGCTCAGCACGACATATCGATCCGGCACGAAAGGGTTCGTGAAAATTAATTTTAACACGGTATAGATTTCTAACTACACGCAGACGTTATTTCGCTGCAGGGTAGCATTTGATTAATCTGCTATTTATTGTTCCGTACAGGCCCAGTTTCTGTCACTGCCTCTTACACTACACTCGCGTGAGCACTTAGTGCCTCAGTTTTCCTGAACATGGTTGCCTTAATTCGTACGACGTAAGTCAGTTCACAAATGGTTCACGAAACTGATTGTGAAACAGTCAGTAATTCGTCAGAGGAAAGCTTAGTAAGTGCCTACGTAGTGACGTGCATCATCATAATTTCGCAAACCTAAGTTGACAGTTTGTATCCTACACACAGTTCCACAAACATTCCCACCTCCCGGTCGCCGTCCATTTCAGCTCGAGTCCGCAGCGAAGCAGAAATTTACATTGTTGATGCGCTGCAACTCGCGTCCCTTCCAAACACATTGACTTCGGTGGTTTTGTTCCACATTCATATCACCGTTTCAATGTGTCGCGTCTTTTCGTGCATACTGACGTCTTTCCACCGTTTGTACATAGTACGGCTAACATTCAATATTACACTCTCTCGTCACTAACTATAGTTAATTCACAGTCACCGTTACCACAAATGTTTTCTATTTAACAGCTTTCACCAGCAATTTTGTTTTAAAGTTCACGTCAGCTTAGCAAGTTTGGTTATGTTCCTTTATGCACCATAGTTCGGGTTTTCAGTGCATCTTGTGCGTGAGCATCCAGGCACATATTTATTTATATTTCATTGTTATTACTTATAGCACCCCATGTCAACGTTTTGTGATCAATTGATCATTAAGGCTGGTAACAATATTCTGGTCTGACCTAACAATATTTTTACTTTACTTTCAAACCAAGTTTTTATTTTTATAATTACATTTATCTTTACACGACCGCCAAGCATGCTCCTGTTTTGTATTCAAGTAGCAAATCGCGGATCCTATCGTGAAGTTAAATTCAGATTACAGGGCCAAAACTTAGCGTGAGGTCAGTCGCTTGACGGCGCGTTTCGGTGCGGGCCCGCCCGTCACCGGCGCGCCGTAAGGCACGGAAGCTCGTACTGGAGCGTATCGCTTTACGTCGAGCGTGCCGCGGCAGTCCTCACTTGGGGAAGTGATGCGTCTCACATAGCCTCTCCTTCCCAAGTGGCTCTTTCCGCCTTCCCGTGGTGCCAGACGTCAAGCTTGGCATTCTGCCTTGCGTCAAAAGGGAGAGCTGCGACCCAACCCGATGCGAAAGCGAAGGGTGCGTGGCACAGGGGGAGCTGTGTCGAGGGACCGAACACCAGTCCCTTTCTGTTCGCAGGGCACAGACCAGCAGGTGCTCTGCATGCCGGCGACCTCGTTTGTCGGCGTGGGATCACGGCGCGAGTCGGCAAGGGTGCTTCGCCGCGCCCCTGGGTAACCGGGGCGTGTTCTGCCAAACCCAGGTGGTGGTGACATCGCCTGGGCCAGGTTAGATGGGCCCAGACCGCTGAACGACTGGGGGACCGACCCACCACCTGAGTAGGAGTGGGTCCTTGGCCTTCAGGTGGAAACTCGGGCAAGTAGGCGGCGAAGGGCGAGAGGTGCATCCGCCTCTCCGGAGTGCGGGGTGCACTTGCCGAGGAGCGTCGTGTGAAATCGTCGGCGACGAGGCCATCGATGGGGACCAGTGCGCTGGCGACGGCGTGCTGAACCCGGCAGCTCTGGAGTGCCCTTGACCTAGGGGCGAGGTCGGTGGGCGAGCTGCAGAAGTCCCCCCCCCATGCCAGAGGAGCCGGTCCGGGGCAAGAGACGGGCTCCCATCTTTCATCACTCGTTACTCATCATGGCGGCAACCGAAACGAGTGATTCTTGTGCGACCAAACGCGCTTCTATTGCGCCTGATCCCTCTCCCCAGGACGAGCTGGGACAGGCGGAAGGTGAATCAGTGACACAAAGGCATGGAAGAATTTCACTGCTCTTAGAGCAGAATATCAAAAACGGGAAAATAAGCCAAGCGGCTTTAACAATTATTAAAAATGAACTTGCTGCATGAGCCATCGCCCACGCTAAATTAGAAGGACGAGTAGAAGAATTGGAAAAAGAAAATCAAAGATTGAGAAACCAACCAACTAAGACTTGGGCGGCGGTGGCTGCGCAGGCGCCAACCAAGCCGCATACTACAAAAGAAAGTATTGACAAAGCAGTCAAAAGAACAGACACTGCGGTCTTCCTCAGGACACTGCCTGGGCAAGACACCAGTGTCAAGAAAATACAAGAGTTGTTTACGAAAACCATAAACCCGACCAAAGATAAGATCAGAATAAAAAGAATTAAACCTAGCAGAAACTCAGTGATAGTGGAAGTGGCCTCAGAGGAGGACAAAGAAAAAATATTAAATAATCAAAAACTAAACTCACTAGTCAAGTGCGAACCTCCCAAGAAAAGGAATCCACTTGTAATTCTTTACGACGTACCGACCATCATGACAGATGACGAACTAACAAATACAATTAGAGAGCAGAATTTTGATGACATAGATGAGGAAGAATTCCGAAAGAGCTTTAAGTTGAGATTTAAGACGGGGCCTCGGGGGCGTGATGTGGTACATCACGTAGCTGAGGTCTCGGCACAGATGTGGAAAAGAATTACAGCAATGAGCAGAGTATATGTAGGTTTTCACTCAATCAACGTAAGAGACTACATCGTGGTACCTCGCTGCCACAACTGTGGTGACCTGGACCACATCCTAAGGATGTGTACCAGGGAGTCGGCGTGCACGAAGTGTGGTACAAATGGACATAACCGCAAAGACTGTAAAGCAGCAGCGGTTTGCATCCCCTGCAAAAACCGAGGGAAGAAGTCATGCGGAGCCTCGGGACGCAGTTGCCCAACATACAGAATGTTGGAGCAACGACTTATCTCAAAAATAGACTATGGCTGATCACAGCCCAAGAAATAGGATGCTAAAACATAAATCCCCAAGTAAGAGGAGGCGGGATGCCATGAGGGCAACTAGATTCAAGAGTTTCCTAATGGCGCTTTCAAGCGCCACTAAAACGGAAATAATAGATAAGGCCATACAAACGGAGCCTTATATGATAGACAAAAACATACAGACAGATCCTCCAGTGCTAAACATGGATCCCGCCCCTCGACGAAGGGAAACAAAGCCGACATTCCACCCAAAGCGGCAAGAGCATCCTACAACAGAAATATCTCCGATAAAACCTGGAGTAAAACCCATACAAGATAGTGCTGTCACAAGCACAAGCTCGAAGCCCACAGTGCATAACCCCCCAGTGGTCAGATTGCCACCCGTGGACCCGGTAAGGGTTTATCCCAACATCGAGTACACGATGCAACTGGCCAGACTGGAAGAGCCGATTACCCTGGCCACTGCCTTACGGCATGTGGTCCGTGTAGGACACGAAGAGGGAAGAAAGGTAACCTTCTCGGTAATGGAGGCTGTAGATAGAATACAGCTCAAGTCAGTGAATCTCCCAACCGATTTCGGAGCCCTGCGAGACTTACTGAAAAAAGTTTTTGAGAGACGATGTGAAAAGTTTGACCTTCAGGACATCTACGAACAGGCCGTACTGGCAAATGGACGAATTGCTTTCGACTGGAGTAAGACCTGGCCAGACGACCATATGCACACATACTTCCCATGACGACAGAAATAACAATTGGACAACTGAATACGCATAACAGTCGACTTGTTATGCAGGAGCTCCGTAAAGAGGTGGAGGAGAGGAGACTAGATGTGCTCTGCCTGCAGGAGCCGTACTCCCAAGCTGGGAAAATAGCCTTTGCTGCTACAACATGGCAGATTGTCAGCAGAGATGAGGATCCTAGAGCAGCAATAATAATAACAAATAAACTCCTAAGGGTAACTACCCTCTCACAATTCGCAACACGTCACTGCAACGTCGTGGAGCTCCAGTCACCAATGGGAGTAATTATACTCATAAACATGTATTTCCAATATGGAGATGAAATAGAACGACACTTGGAACATCTGGCAAGAGTCACCACGGCGTTGCGAGGACGAAAAATAATAATAACAACTGACATCAATGCTAAATCCCCCCTATGGTACAGCGGCACCAGAGATGTGAATGGAGACAAAGTGGAGGACTTTCTAATGGCTTCACAGCTTGTGGTGGCAAACAAGCCGGGCAATCCTCCTACCTACACAGCAGGAGGAGGACAAGGCACGAACATAGACGTTACCTTAACATCACATAACGCAGCCAATTTAATAAAGAACTGGAGAGTTATAAGCAATGCCACCACGAGCGACCACAACCTAATAACCTTCACCTTGAGTGAAAGAGAGTGCCGCTGGACCATGGGATGGGAGGTGCAGTATAATTACAATAGAGCGGATTGGGAACTTTTAGCGAGGGAGTGCGACATTCCTGCATTACCAGAAGGTGACGTACACGAAGACTTCGACATAGACAAAAGAGCTGAGGAACTGGTGGGTGCAGTACAGAGAGCGGTGAGGGCCGCCGTACCAACCAGGAGGAAGGCCGTGGCGGCCTCGCCTGCACCATGGTCGCCTGAATTAGAGGAGTTACGTCAATCTGTTAGAAGGCTAAGGAGAAACTACCAGCGCAGTGTCGTCTGGCTGGAAAGACAAAGATGGCAGTTGCAATACAGGGAGGCTAAGCAAGGTTTTCAGAAGGCATTACGAGAAGTGAGACTACGTAGCTGGGAAAGTTATGTGCTGAACCAGTTGGCTGTAGATCCGTGGGGTCTCCCTTATAAATTGGTACGGGAGAAAATCCGCTCTCCTCTGGAGTTATCAACTGTCAGGCGAGGGGATGGGATGACGGAGTCTTGGCGGGAAACTGCTGAGGTCCTTCTCCAGTCCCTGCTGCCTGACGACAATGCGGACGAGGAAACTGAAAACCAAAAGCAACTGCGGGACGCATATTTAACAGAATACAACAACAACACGGCAGTCTACCCATTCTCGGAAGAGGAGGTGGCTGCACAAATAAAATCCCTGAAAAGAGGGAAAGCTCCAGGACCAGACGGCATTGTGGCTGAGGTGGTGCAATTTCTGGCACCCCAGTTGGTCGCGCCGCTAACTCGCCTTTTCAACGAGTGTCTCCAACAAAGAAGGTTTCCCAAGAAGTGGAAAACTGCGAATGTGATTATAATTAAGAAAGGACCAGAGAAAGACCCAACTGACGTCAAATCATATAGGCCAATCTGTTTATTGGACCTATTTGGAAAGCTCTTGGAGAAACTGCTGGCTGACAGATTGACGGCTCACCGGATGCTATGGGGGATGAGCAGCAGGCAGTTTGGCTTCAGGCCGGGACGGTCGGCATCTGATGCCATCGCTCTGGCGGCTGAGGTCTGCGGCTCGACCCTGCATAAGTATGTCGTTGGCATCATGGTGGATATCAGTGGCGCCTTTGACAACCTGTGGTGGCCTTCGCTCTTCTCCTGCCTACGGGAGAATGAGTGTCCAGGGCCGCTATATGGGTGTCTGAGGAGCTATTGTAAGGATAGGGAGGTTTGGCTATCATCCCCTAGCGGGAGAATTGGAAAAACAATCAGTAAGGGATGTCCCCAAGGCTCTGTACTGGGGCCCCTGTTTTGGGACATCCATATGGAACCCTTGTTAGACGAACTGCAACAAAGTGAAGAAGTGCTAGAGGTGATAGCCTACGCAGATGACCTCCTCCTGCTGGTCGGCGGTCGTAGCCGAGAGGACATAGAGCCAAGAATCGAAAGGGCCATTGAAAGACTGCACCAATGGTGCCTTAAAACGAAAATGAAAATTTCCCCTACTAAGTCTACCTATCTGTTACTAAAAGGTCAGCTCATTAGAAATCCTACAGTGAGAATTGATGGCTCACCAGTTCTTCGGCGACGTGAGGCGCGATATCTGGGAGTCATAATTGACGAGAGATGGAACTTCGGAAGGCACATAGAAGCCGTAACGCAGAAAGCTTTACAAATATTAAACAATCTCATTTCCATTGGACATAAACGTTTTCATCTCCCCCCTCATCTCATTAAACTTTATCACAATAGCATCCTCACATCAGTAGTGGGTTACGGCTCGGGAGTCTGGGCGCACAGGCTCACGCGGGTCGTGCCCGCCATGACAGTGAGAAGAGTCCAGAGAAACATGATACTAAGATCAGTGGGGGCCTATAGGACGTCACCGGGGGGAGCTCTGTTAGTTATAATGGGGCTCTGCCCACTAGACATCAAAATCAGAGAACAAGCGGCATGGTATTGGGCGAAAAAAGGAAATGGGGAAAAAATAATAGATATTATGGGTGTGAGAGTAGAGGATAAAAGGGAGATAAGAAACAGAGGGGAGGAACTGTGGCAGAGGAACTGGGAGGAAGATGAAACGGGGAGAAGAACTTTCGAGTTCTTACCTGATGTTAAAGAACGCGGTACCATGAAGTATTTTGAACCCACACGAGGACTCATCCACTTTCTCACTGGTCATGGACCCTATCCGACATACTTATGTCGGTTTGGGAAAAGGGCAACCCCCGAGTGTGACTGTGGCGCGGCGGAAGGAACTCCCGAACATGTGGTTTTCGAGTGCCCTCTCTTCAATGACGTGGCAGAAACTTACAGAGACAGACTTCCACATAACGAGACATACGACCTTCTACGGCAGGAAGACACTTTTCATACCTTGAATGCTCTGGCAGAAGAGGTATCACGGAAGGTTTTAACAGAGTACCTAAGGGATCTAGGGTAAATACAAAATACCAAATTTTGACCAACCAACCGATTAAGACTTGATCTCAATCCCATACCGCCTGTGCGTGGAATGGCCGACTTCTGTTAGTTGGAAACCGCCACGTGCGGGATTAGGGGGATGGGATCAACCGAACCGATTATGACAAAAGCACCAAATAAGACGTAGGTTAAGTTAGTAGAGTAGGATTAGATTAGAATACTAACATAGGAAGCTGCAGCGATTACTAACCTTGGCCGGCCCAGTGCCAGGGGCACGCTCCTCGGGGTTAGCTCGGGGAGCCTGGCCACTCCAAGTAGGTTTATACTCACTGGCACACCTGTGACGCTGCAGTTAGTAGTCATTTTAGATTAGAAATAGGTAAATTAAACTGCTCATTGCTACCGTAGGAAACTAACACTAGTTTAGGAACTTAAAGTAGTACTTCATAAATAGAAATCATAGGTAAACTAAAGTATTATTGTTGTTACTGTAGGAATTTAACATTACTTCAAGAACTTAAAAAGTAGCTCACTAACACAAACTGTAACATTAGCTGCAAAATTGTATATAAATTATGTAATAATCATGGCCCACTAATCATGTTAGGAGGTGGGCTAAACATGTATAATTAATATTGTTGTTAATAAAGAATTTTTTTTTTTTTTTTTTAAAAAAAAAAAAAAAAAAAAAAACACCGTGAATGTCTGGCGGGAGGTCAGTCGCTTGACGGCGCGTTTCGGCACGGGCCTGCCCGTTGCCGGCGCGCCGTAAGGCACGGAAGCTCGCACTGGGGCGTATCGCTTTACGTCGAGCGTGCCGCAGCAGTCCTCACTCGGGGAAGTGATGCGTCTCTTACTGCCTCTCCTTCCCAAGTGGCTCTTTCCGCCTTCCCGTGGTGCCAGACGTCAAGCTCGGCATTCTGCCTTGCGTCAAAAAGGAGATCTGCGACCCAACCCGATGCGAAAGCGAAGGGTGCGTGGCACAGGGGGAGCTGTGTCGAGGGACCGAACATCAATCCCTCTCTGTTCGCAGGGCACAGACCATCAGCTGCTCTGCATGCCGGAGACCTCGTTTGTCGGCGTGGGATCACGGCGCGAGTCGGCAAGGGTGCTTCGCCGCGCCCCTGGGTAACCGGGGCGTGTTCTGCCAAACCCAGGAGGTGGTGACATCGCCTGGGCCAGGTTAGATGGGCCCAGACCGCTGAACGACTGGGTGACCGACCCACCACCTGAGTAGGAGTGGGTCCTTGGCCGAGAGGTGGAAGCTCGGGCTAGTAAGCGGCGAAGGGCGAGAGGTGCATCCGCCTCTCCGGAGTGCGGGGTGCACTTGCCGAGGAGCGTCGGATGAAATCGACGATGACGGAGCCACCGATGGGGACCAGTGCGCTGGCAACGGCGCGCCGAACCCTGCAGCTCGAAGAGTGCCCTTGGCCTTGGGGCGAGGCCGGTGGGCGAGCTGCCTCATGTCCACCCCCCCCCCCCCCCCATGCCAGAGGAGCCGGTCCGGGGCAAGAGACGGGCTCCCATCTTTTATCACTCGTTACTCATCATGGCGGCAACTGAAACGAGTGATTCTTGTGCGTCCAAACGCGCTTCTATTGCGCCTGATCCCTCTCCCCAGGACGAGCTGGGACAGGCAGAAGGTGAACCTGTTACACAGAGACACAGTAGAATCTCACTGCTCCTAGAGCAGAACGTGAAAAACGGTAAAATAAGCCAAGCGGCTTTAACAGTTATTAAAAACGAACTCACTGCATGGGCCATCGCCCACGCAAAACTAGAAGGTCGAGTGGAAGAACTAGGAAAAGAAAACAACAGATTGAGAAACAAACCGACCAAGACTTGGGCGGCGGTGGCTGCGCAGGCGCCAACCAAGCCGCATACGACAAAAGAAAGCATAGACAAAGCAGCCAAAAGAACAGACACTGCGGTCTTTCTCAGGACACTGCCTGGGCAAGACACCAGTGTAAAGAAAATACAAGAGCTGTTCACAAAAACTGTAAACCCGGCCAAAGACAAAATTAAAATAAAGCGAATTAAACCCAGTAAAATCTCAGTAATAGTGGAAGTAGCCTCAGAAGAAGACAAAGACAAAATATTAAATAATCAGAAATTAAACTCACTAGTCAAATGCGAACCACCAAGGAAAAGGAATCCCTTAGTAATTCTCTATGACGTACCAACTATAATGACAGATGACGAACTGACGAACACAATAAAAGAGCAAAATTTTGGTGACATAAATGAGGAGGAATTTCGAAAGAGTTTCAAATTGAGATTTAAGACGGGGCCTCGGGGGCGTGATGTGGTTCATCACGTTGCTGAGGTCACGGCACCGATGTGGAGAAAAATCACAGCAATGGGCAGATTATATGTAGGATTTCATTCCATCAACGTCAGAGACTACATCGTGCTACCACGCTGCCACAACTGTGGTGACCTGGATCACATCCTAAGGCTGTGTACCAGGGAGTCGGCTTGCACGAAGTGGGGCACAAGTGGACACAACCGCAAAGGCTGCAAAGCAGCAGCGGTTTGTATCCCTTGCAAAAACCGAGGGGAAAAAGTCATGCGGAGCCTCGGGACGCAGTTGCCCAACATACAGAATGTTGGAACAACGACTAATTTCGAAAATCGATTATGGCTGATCACAGCCCACCAAACAGGATGCCAAAACGTAAATCCCCAAGCAAGAGGAGGCGGGACGCTATGAGGGCAACCAGGTTCAAGAACTTCGTAGTGGCACTTTCGAGTGCCGCTAAGACAGAAATAATAGACAAGGCCATATAAACAGATCCTTATATGATAGATATAAGCATACAAACAGATCTTCCAGTACTGAACGTACATCCCGCCCCTCGACGCCGGGAAACGAAGCCGACAATCCATCTAAAGCGGCAAGAGCATCCTAGCATCCTAGGACAGAAATATCTCAGACAAAACCCAAAGAAAACCGACCCATCCAAGACAGTGCTGTCACAAGCACAAGCTTGAAGCCCAATGCAGAACACTCCAGTGGTCAGATTGCCACCCGTGGACCCGGTAAGGGTATTATACCCCAACATCGAGTACACGATGCAACTGGCCAGACTCGAAGAGCCGATTACCGTGGCCACTGCCTTACGGCATGTGGTCCGTGTAGGACACGAAGAGGGAAGAAAGGTAACCTTCTCGGTAATGGAGGCTGTAGATAGAATACAGCTCAAGTCAGTGAATCTCCCCACTGATTTCGGAGCCCTGCGGGACTTACTGAAAAAGGTTTTTGAGAGACGCGGTGAAAATTTTGACCTTCAGGACATTTACGAACAGGCCGTACTGGCAAACGGACGAATTGCTTTCGACTGGAGTAAGACCTGGCCAGACGACCACATACACACATATTTTCCATGACGACAGAGATAACAATTGGACAACTGAACACGCACAACAGTCGACTTGTTACGCAGGAGCTCCGCAAAGAGGTGGAGGAGAGGAGACTGGACGTGCTCTGCCTACAGGAGCCGTACTCCCAAGCTGGGAAAATAGCCTTTGCTGCCACAACTTGGCAAATTGTCAGCAGAGATGAAGACCCTAGAGCAGCAATAGTAATAACAAATAAACTCTTGAGGGTAACTACGCTCTCACAATTTACAACTCGTCACTGCAACGTTGTGGAGCTCCAGTCACCAATGGGAGTAATTATTCTCATAAACATGTATTTTCAATACGGAGATGAGATAGAACAACACCTGGAACATCTGGCAAGAGTTACCACTGCGTTGCGGGGACGAAAAATAATAATAACAACTGACATCAATGCAAAATCCCCCCTATGGTACAGCGGCACCAGGGACGCAAATGGAGACAAAGTAGAGGACTTTCTAATGGCTTCACAGCTCGTGGTGGCCAACAAGCCGGGCAATCCTCCTACCTACACAGCAGGAGGAGGACAAGGCACGAATATAGACGTTACCCTTACATCACACAACGCAGCCAACCTAATAAAGAACTGGACAGTTGTAAGCAATGCCACCACGAGTGACAACAACTTAATAACCTTCACCTTAAGTGAAAGAGAGTGCCGCTGGGCCATGGGATGGGAGATGCAATATAATTATAACAAAGCAAATTGGGAACTTTTAGCGAGGGAGTGCGACATTCCTGCATTACCAGAGGGTGACGTACATGAAGACCTAGACATAGACAAAAGAGCTGAGGAACTGGTGGGTGCAGTACATAGAGCGGTGAGGGCCGCTGTACCAACCAGGAGGAAGGCCGTGGCGGCCTCGCCATCACCATGGTCGCCCGAATTAGAGGAGTTACGTCAATCTGTTAGAAGGCTAAGGAGAAACTACCAGCGCAGTGTCGTCTGGCTGGAAAGACAAAGATGGCAGTTGCGATACAGGGAGGCAAAGCAGAGTTTCCAGAAGGAGTTACGCGAAGTGAGACTGCGTAGCTGGGAAAGCTATGTGCTGAACCAGTTGGCCTTAGATCCGTGGGGTCTTCCTTATAAATTGGTACGGGAAAAAATCCGCTCTCCCCTGGAGTTATCAACTGTCAGGCGAGGGGATGGGATGACGGAGTCTTGGCAAGAAACTGCTGAGGTCCTTCTCCAGTCCCTGCTGCCTGACGACAATGCGGATGAGGAAACTGAAAGCCAGAAGCAACTGCGTGATGCATATCTAATGGATTACAACAACAACACGGCAGTCTACCCATTCTCGGAAGAGGAGGTGGCTGTACAAATAAAATCCCTAAAAAGAGGGAAAGCTCCAGGACCAGACGGCATTGTGGCTGAGGTGGTGCAATTTCTGGCACCCCAGGTAGTCGCGCCGCTAACTCACCTATTCAACGAGTGCCTCCGACAAAGAAGGTTTCCCAAGAGGTGGAAAACCGCGAATGTAATAATAATTAAAAAAGGACCGGAGAAAGATCCAACTGAAGTCAAATCTTACAGGCCAATCTGTCTATTGGACCTATTTGGGAAGCTCTTGGAGAAACTGCTGGCTGACAGATTGACGGCTCACCAGATACTGTGGGGGATGAGCAGCAGGCAGTTCGGCTTCTGGCCGTGGCGGTCGGCATCTGATGCCATCGCTCTGGCGGCTGAGGTCTGCGGCTCGACCCCGCATAAGTACGTCGTCGGCATCATGGTGGATATCAGTGGCGCCTTCGACAACCTGTGGTGGCCTTCGCTCTTCTCCTGTTTACGGGAGAAGGAGTGTCCAGGGCCGCTATATGGGTGTCTGAGGAGCTATTGTAAGGATAGGGAGGTTTGGCTATCATCCCCTAGCGGGAGAATTGGAAAAGTAATCACTAAGGGGTGTCCCCAAGGCTCTGTATTGGGGCCCCTATTCTGGGACATGCACATGGAACCCTTACTAGACGAATTGCAACAAAGTGAAGAAGTGCTAGACCTCCTCCTGCTGGTCGGCGGTCGTAGCCGAGAGGACATCGAGCCAAAAATCGAAAGGGCCATTGAAAAACTGCACCAATGGTGCCTTAATACGAAAATGAAAGTATCCCCTACTAAATCTACTTATTTACTACTAAAAGGTCAGCTTATTAGGAATCCCACTGTGAGAATCGATGGCACACCAGTTCTTCGGCGACGTGAGGCGCGATATCTGGGAGTCATAATTGACGAGAGATGGAACTCTGGAAAACACATAGAAACCGTAACACAGAAAGCCTTACAGTTACTAAATAATCTCATTTCCATCGGACATAAACGATTTCATCTCCCCCCTCATCTCATCAAACTCTATCATAATAGCACCCTGACATCAGTAGTGGGTTACGGCTCGGGAGTCTGGGCGCACAGGCTCACGCGGGTCGTGCCTGCCATGATAGTGAGAAGAGTCCAAAGAAATATGATTCTAAGATCAGTAGGGGCCTACAGGACATCACCAGGGGGAGCTCTGTTAGTCATAATGGGGCTCTGCCCGCTAGATATTAAAATACGAGAACAAGCGGCATGGTATTGGGCAAAAAAAGGGGACGGGGAAAAAATAACAGATATCATGGGTGTGAGAGTAGAGGATAAGAGGGAGATAAGAAACAGAGGGGAGGAACTTTGGCAGAGGAATTGGGAGGAAGATGAAACGGGGAGAAGAACATTCCAGTTTCTACCTGATGTTAAAGAACGTGGGACCATGAAATATTTTGAACCCTCACGAGGACTCATCCATTTTCTCACTGGTCATGGACCCTATCCGACATACTTATGTCGGTTTGGGAAAAGGGCGACCCCCGAGTGTGACTGTGGCGCGGCGGAAGGAACTCCCGAACATGTGGTTTTCGAGTGCCCTCTCTTCAACGACGTGGCGACAACATATAGAGACAGACTTCCACACAACGAGACATACGACCTTCTAAGACAAGAAGACACTTTTCATACCCTGAATGCTCTGGCAGAAGAGGTATCGCGAAAAGTTTTAATAGAGTACTTAAAGGATCAAGAGTAAATACCAAATTCTCAACCAACCAACCGATTAAGACCTGATCCCAATCCCATACCGCCTGTGCGTGGAATGGCCGACTTCCATCAGTTGGAAACCGCCACGTACGGGATTAGGGGGATGGGATCAATCACACCGATCATGACAAGCACCAGCTATGACGTAGTTTAAGTTAGTAGAGTAGGATTTAGATTAGAATACTAACATAGGAAACTGCAGCGATTACTAACCTTGGCCGGCCCAGTGCCAGGGGCACGCTCCCCGGGGTTAGCTCGAGGAGCCTGGCCTCCAAGTAGGTTTGTACTTACTGGCACACCTGTGACGCTGCAGTTAGTAGTCATTTCTAGGTTAGAAGTAGGTAAATTAAACTGCCCATTGTTATTGTAGGAAATTAACACCAGCTTAGGAACTTAAAAAGTAGTAGCTCACTAATATAAATTTGTAGGTAAAATTAAACTGCCCATTGTTGTTGTAGGAACTTAACACCAGCCAGCTTAGGAACTTAAAAAGTAGCCCACTAACACAAATTGTAATATTAGCTGCAAAAAACTTAGACTTATGTAACAATTATGGCCCACTAATCATGTTAGGAGGTGGGCTAAATATGTATAATTAATATTGTTGTCAATAAAGAATTAAAAAAAAACCACCGTGAATGCTTTATGATACTATGATAGTAAAATACGTAGGATCATCCGTTTTAGTTACGTCATGCCATTTGAGCACATGTATTTGCTATTTCCATTGCATTACACACATGATCATTTCTACACTGATCTCATTAAAGTCTCTGTGTTGCAGTCATGTTAATGAAAACAGAAAGATACTTGTAACTACGAGTAATGAAAATCTACCACAGCTTCTATATCTACTGTTTCAAAGAACTAGAACTACATTTGAAATGGAAATAATAAGCAAAGAAATTTCAGAACAAACATAAGTTCCCTTTTACTGACCGACTTCTTAATCCTCAATAGTAACTACTACTTTCCAAGATAATATGCGATTACCTCTCTAAAAATCATTAGAGCTTATGCCCACCTGTCCGTTGCAAACTCACCTGCAGAAATACACGAGGCAACTGACTCAAAACAATTCATGAATAATGAGAACTTACAACTACAGTCAAACGATGAAGGTTTATTGAATATGTATGTACAAAATTCATTGTATACACATTTTAAGATCCTTATATGGATGCAAGCCCTCCACATTTGCTAGCACATAACTACAATTGCGTGACATATGACGATTTTGTAGGTCCTGCATACAGCATTTGCCACTTCTTATTTCTATTATTCGTTAAGGACGACTTAGGGTGATTTCTAAGTAAGACTAAGTCGCCTACTTGGTAGTTAATAGTTTTTTACGCAGTCTTATCATATTCAGCTTGCCTCTGTTGAGAACAACTGGTCAGACTGACTAGAGCTGCTCTCACTTTTTCATATCTTGATCTATTTGGTCTTGGTAATTATGGCAATGGCGTTAACCACTCATCTGGTTCAGTTACATAAGCAAATTGGGAGTGTAACTGGTTGCTGGGTATGGTAAGTTATTTTATATGCTTTCAAATACAGGCATCAATTCAGACCACCCGGTGTGCTGTTTAGGAGCATAAGTGTGTAGAAAGTGACTGAACTCACAGAATATTCGTTCCACTGGGCTTGCTTCTGAGTGGAATCTGGCAATCAGAATGTGCTTCATGCCTTGCTTGTCAAGAAAAGGCTTCCATTTGAAGCCATATAAAATGGAATGAGGTTTACCCACTTTTGGGTTCAAATGGTTTAAATCGCTCTGAGCACTATGGGACTTGACTGCTGAGGTCATCAGTCCCCTAGAACATAACTTCTGAGGTCATCAGTCCCCTAGAACTTAGAACTACTTAAACCTAACTAACATAAGGACATGACACACATCCATGCCCGAGGCAGGATTCGAACCTGCTACCGTAGCGGTCGCGCGGTTCCAGACTGTAGCGCCTAGAACCGCTCGACCACTCCGGTCAGCCCACTTTTGGGATATAATCTCTTAAGGTCTTAATTATTGACTTCGCCATGGTGGTTTCCACAGTACAAAGATTCAGGTACTTGGTGGAAGTATAATAGACTGCCAATAAATATTTAGCTCCACTCCTCGCTGTGGATAGGGGTCCCACGACACCCACGGATGTTAACTGATGTGAATAAGCCAGAACAATGTACTGGATCTCAGTTTTGCACGATCTGTTGATTGATTTTGCCTTTTGACAGACTGTACAAGTTCTTACAATTTTATGTACGATACGTTTAAGGTTTGGAATACAGCATTAGCTTTGAATGATGGCTACACCCTCTCCAGCTCCTATGTGATCCCACATGTTGTGTGTATAACATTTTCTGTGCACTCGTTTGGGATGCACACACACCAGATTTCCCAATTCGTGCCCTCCTATAAAATAGCACATCGTTTTCTACCTCGTAATGTGGACTTCAGTTATTACTTTGGTTGCGTTTAACAGACTTATTTGATTTTCCCCCCGACGGAGTCTGAGTCTTGTAATAGAACTATGTTTCTACATAGGTGTAAATGTGCACATCCGTGTGACTGGTCCGTTACTAATAATACCTTAAATTCTGACGATCGCTCTACTAGTTCCACACACTCTGGCACGCCCTGTGGCGGTCTAGACAGGTCGTCCGCTATAACATTGTCCTTTCCGTTTATGTACATTATCTGGAAAGTATATTTCTGCAGGGCTAGAGCCCACCTAGCTAGCCATGCAAGTAATAGTTTGCGTGTTAATAAAAAGCTTAAGGCTGATGATAAAAAATACTTTTATTTGTTTGCCATAAACACAATAATCAAATTTTCTTAATGGCCGTACGACACTCAAAGCTTCTAACTCCGTAACAGAACACAATCTCTCTCAGATTATCAAAATTTTGCTGGTGAAAGCTATGACTCTAATTTCTTTGTTGTCAGCCCCTTCTTCTGCTTGAAAGAAATGCTCCCCCAAACCATAGGAAGACAGATCCTTCTCCTTATTAGTGGGGTACATTATGTCTGAATTTATCAGTGCCTCCTTAATACACTTAAAGAACTTTCTGGCATTTGTCCGACCAAAGCCATGTTGAATTTTTACATAACAGGTTTAGTAAAGCATCGCTGTCAAGCAACTAGTCTGGCACAAATCTTGTAAAAATGATACAAGACTGGCAAAACGCCTGTAGTTGTTTTCTTAGTGCTCGGCCTTTGGGAATTCCTAAGTTGCTTGCATTTTTTTACTATTGGGAAGTATTCCTAGCGGGGACATGATATACATACGAACTTTATTTGTTCCCTGTCAAGCTTGGATTTTTCTAGATTGGTTGTTATTCCAGTACCTGCAAATTTTCTCAACACTCTTTCTGAAATGTCAGCATGTTTCTTCCACGTAGAGGCGGCCACTAACAGATTGTCCAAGTACAAGGTCACACTGTCGAGTACATCTGGTACTGACATCATATCCAAAGGGGTTATAAATACTCCCGCACTCACACTGAGGCCAATGGGGAGTACCTTCAATTGATAACTTCTACCTCCAGAAATAAATGCAGCCTGGATTCTTCCAAAAGTGGGATGTGCCAGTGACTGGATTTTAAATCAGTCGAGGTGAGATATTTAACGCCATATAATTTCTGTATCTGCTCTCTTCTAAATTCTCGGGCCTTGTACGTACAGGTACAATAATCTTGTTAATGTCTCTGGCGTCCACCACCAACCAAAGTTTTCCTCCAGACTTCGTCACAGCGACTAATGCACTGCTGTATGGCGATAAAGATGGCTCTATTATACCCCGTTGTATCATTTATCTTATTTCTTTGGTAGCTGCGTCTTTTTTTGTCGACGGGACAGAGAAAGTTGCGTGACAAAATGTTTTGTGGGGCACCACCTCAGTATTATAGACATAACCTTTAATTATACCTGGTTTCTCTGGATAAATATCTAAATAACTATATAATAGCTCAGTCATTTGCTTTTGTTGTCCGATTATTTCACTTTGGAGTTAATCAAATTTGTCCTACCAAGAGCATCATCTTCCATAGTATCTGAGTAATGAAATTCCTAGCCTGTTAAGTCGCTGCTAATTGTAGTATTTGCAGCCCCCTGCACTTTACTTGGATACTCTGGCAGTTTTTGCGGTGTAAATTTCTTGGTTCCCACGAAACCCAGAACAACTCTCCCACCTCCATTCACTATGCTGAATTCTCAGTTCGAGAGGTCAATATGCGCCTCTCTCTCGTGTAAAAAGTTACACCCCAGGATACTGCCCACCTTTAATCCCTTGACCAAAAGAAAAGAGCATTTCATGGCTTCTTATCCTATGAAAATATCTACGTGCACATAGTGCTTAATAGTTTGTGCCTGTCAATGGCGGATACAGAAAAACCTCAAGGAGGAGGCGCTAAGGGTATCTTGGGCTACCTTTACTTTTACCGCGATAAAAAACATTTACGAGTTAGCTATGGGAAACTACTGTTACGTTATTAGTAAAAGTATTGTGACGAGTCTCGTAACAATATTTTTACTAAGACATTACTATGAGTTACTATTATTCGTTCTTCACAATCAAGTGATGATTCTCACTCTTGACTGATCTTCACACTTGCACTTGCTGCAACTAGGACTTTTTACTTATTCAATCTCCAGTCTTAATACTTCTGCTTCTGAATGTAAACTAGCTTCCTATTTACAAAGCTACGTATTTAAGGTTCTCTGTACAAGAAAACAATAGAATATTCGCGACTTTTGTCGAAAAAGTGCCAGATAGAATAACGTATCGAGATCACTAGAACGGTCGCGACTTTTCTCTAAGCTATCTATGTGCCAGACAGAAACGTAAAAAATACGATGACGCGGACGCACGTTCTTCATGGAAAAGTACAACTACTCGATAACTCGATTCAGTCGAGTCGACTGACGAAAGAAACGAACGAATAGCGTACGGGCTGACTGGCGGGGGCGGCGCGGGTGGCAATGCCCCCCCCCCCCTCCCGTATGTCACCGCCACTGACGCCTGTGCACCAATGGCTCCAATCACCTTACAGATGCGTGGGCGATTTATGTGCATTACTTATGGCTTTAAACAAATCATACCTCAGGACACTGGCTGTTGCTCCTGTGTCGATATATGCGTCCACAGTTATATTACCTACACGTACTTTGACTATTGCTTGCACTACCTCTGGTCCCGTGTTCTCCCACCTACTTGACTCCATTAGTAGATCTTTCTGCATATGCGTACCACACTGTACCTTAGCATTTGTATGCTCGCGTTATTGTCAAGAGGTGTGGTCCCTCTCAGCCCGTCTACCGACAATGAGGAGTTTATTGCGGTCGATTCTAGTTTGACGGCCGCGAGGTGTCGCCTCGACAATTCTTGCGTTATGATTCGGACCAGGCCAGGGTTGTTGCTTATGATTTAGTTTCTGTCCTGAATTCCTACTGTCATTTCGATAAGCAAGATTATCATCCTGTGGTGGTGGTGCTGGTCCCGTGCTCTGGATTCACTGTACTGGATAGTTACCGTTATTGTTGTTGTTACTATTATTCCATTGATTTCCGATATTCCTCCTCCGCTTGTTAGTATTGTTGTTGTTATAACCTGGGTTAAATCTGTCATTATACCGGCGTTTTCCGTTAAACTGCGCATGGCCACTTTAGTTTTGCTGTCGACCATTACCTTGTTGTTGCTCACACGTCCTCCCATTACCATTTCCTTGGCTGGAATGAGGATTTCGGTTTTATGCTCCCACGGCGACGATTGATTATTCCAGTGCTCTCTCCTTGCTTTCGTGTCTTCTTGTGCCCGATCAATGGCGTCTAACACAGAAAGAAAGAACTAATACATTTGATGTGACTCGGTAGTCGTAATTTCAGTATTCTAGTCGCATCTTGATTCGAAACTGGTTAGTCCCAGTACCAGGTCTTATTTATATATTTCTCAAAGTACGTTCGTAAAGTTCCTTGTTTTGTATTATATGTCTCACGGCTGTCGACTTCCATTCTACGTAGTTCTTGTATTGAATGCGACCAGTACTTTCACATTGGTCGACAGTGTAACACCTACCTAGCATCTCCTTTGTCCACAGTGCTGCATCGCCTTGTGTGTTGGAAACAATGAACCGAATTTTTTGTTTCCCTAGCCGAGCGTGAGATAGTGTATTCCCAAACTTTTTGATAAATATAACGGCTGGACAGGGTGCTACCCCATAATATTAGCAATTATCTGCGGTTCTCTGTATGGGTTGAAACTCCCTGTATTATATTCATATGGTGGTCCGCGAGTGCCAAGGATACTCGCTGTATTGCCGTGGGTATTTCTACCATGTGCAATGCTACTTTCGAGTTTTTTGTTAAATGGGCTTTCGGGTTCCAAATTGGAAACAAGCTGTACCACTTCATGTTGCCAGCGCGGTGGCTCATCCTTAAGTCTGTCGCTCGTGTGTCCTAAATCGGCTTTGCTCGTTTCAGCTTCATTATTGTTACCGACAGTTTATCACTACTTGCTTGCTTTCTAGCATATTTTACATTATTGACAATCTGTTCCGCAATTACGATATCCTTTGCCATTAACCAATCATTAAATTTCTTTTCTACGTTCTTTGCTTGTTCAGTAAGGTGCTGTTCAGTGGTTTCCTTCTCAACAAGATCTACATTTTCTAAACGAGTAGTCAACGTTTCCACGTCATCTTTGATAACTGTGCGGGCAGTCTGCAGATTTTGTACATCACTCACAAGGTTACTGACCAAATTAGGTAACTCGCTATACGCCTTTTTCATTTCAGATATCTCCAACTGAGCTTTTTAAAACTGCTTGTTAATCTGTTCGGCAGGTTGCTAACCCCTTTCGCCTTGTCGCCGTTCTCTCTCTCCGTCTCGTTCCTTTTGTCTTTTGGCTCTTTCTTTTTCTCTCTCTCTGCTAATTTTTGTTCTAGTAGTCTACCTGTTTCTTCAAGCTTTCGCGAAAGTTCAGGAAGAGGATCTGGCAGTGGTGAACACACCTGCGCCGCTGTCGTTCTGCCCGCTTGCTGCCCGCTGCTCACTGGTGTATGTGTTTGATCTGCATCCTGGCTAGTGGTCGGTAGAGTGGATTGTAACTCCACTAGCTCTCCACATGGTACTGGCTACACTTTCCTTTCCTACACTGCTTATTTCTGACATGTTTTCAAGCACCACTGCACCTGAGCTACACTGTGAATCCATATTTCGTCTAACCTTAACCATAACTGATCAAAAATTACAGTATAACTTCACACAAGTTATATACGTATAATCACTTGAAATAAATTAGCATAAAATAGCACCAATGATCAGTAAAAAAAATTCAAAAATACCTAGTTTTTGGAATAAATTTGACTACTTATTTAATTGCTTATTGCTTTCAGTGCAAAATGCCTTTGAAATATTACTACACACCATGACTCGTGTATTGTAGTATGTATCTGCCAAAGTCCATGTTCAAGGTTCTTACCTTATGCTATTCTTCATTCGTGTTTCGCTGTAAAATATTTCGTCTCTCTCATCTCAGGGTAATT
This sequence comes from Schistocerca cancellata, assembly GCF_023864275.1. Taxonomy (NCBI): domain Eukaryota; kingdom Metazoa; phylum Arthropoda; class Insecta; order Orthoptera; family Acrididae; genus Schistocerca; species Schistocerca cancellata. Next base: position 448,726,108 of record NC_064634.1, on the reverse strand, counting down.
TATTCAGTTCTTCAATAATTTTCGATCCTCGTTCTCAATGTAGTTTGAGCATGAAAGAAAAATTTTGTCGTAATTAGTACATATACGTAATCGTACACAATATCTACATAATTACATTTATATACCTATGTGTGTTTATATTTACTAATCAAATGGTTCTGGCCCCACGTCAAAGGGTGCTAGTTATTTCATTTTATTCTTGCTTACAGGTCCGTTAACTGATATTCCGACACCAAGCTTGCCTACAAATTACGTAAACTTGCATATAATAGAGATCAAATTTCCATAGCAAGCCAACGGAATAAGACTATGTAAAAAGAATAAAATAATGGCTTTGCATTTACTTTTTGTTGGTGGGTTCACTTTCATCATAAGAGGCGCCTAAACAATTTATGCATTTTAAGATTCCTTTGTTTTCAGTCAAGGCCAAAGCTGCTGTATCTAACTTGGATCTAAAATACTGTAAATACTGACACTGTAGTAAAATAACCTCTTTGCTATGCAAGCTATTATTAAATGAAATGCGTTAAACTGCTTTGTGGCTGCTGCTCTGGGGAAACACATGAAATACTTTATAATATTTAAAATTGCCGCGTAATGGCTGCTGAGTTTTGCACACCAGCGAAGCGATGTTCTGTTCCTGGCGGCGCGGCAGCTATAAATTGCTATAATTGTTTAAATGTACAAAACATTGACATGGGGGGGGGGGGGGGTCGGAAGGTCACTTTCAACAATAACATTTCATGCATATACAAGGGTAATTCCAAAAGTAAGGTCTGCTATTTTTTTTAAGTACATAGACCTGCTTATTTCTAGAATGGTTTACATCAGTTTACAGCTTGAACATTTAGCTATTTTTCGACATAATCTCCATTGTAGAAATAGAAAGCTCTATGTACTTATACAAAAATAGGAGACCTTACTTTTGGGTTTACCCTCGTATTAACAATTACAAAATACACACCTCCTCAACGTAAGTGACTCTTTCTCCATTTCTATCGATGCATTTTTGTAGACGCTGTGGCAGTTTTGTATGCCCGTGTCATACCAGCTCGCTGTCATGCTGTTCAGAAAGTTATGAACCTTTTCTTTCATCTCCTCGTTGGAGCTGAATCGCTTTCCGACCAAATGTTCATTTAACGTAGGGAACAGGTGGCAGTCACGAATATAGGGCGGGTGGGTGATTATGTTCCACTGAAACTGTTGCAGGAAAGCTTCGGTTTGGCGAGCGATGTGTGGGCGAGCGTTGTCATGGAGAATGTGTACGCCCTTGCTCGACATTCCTATTCTGTGGTTATGAAATGCCCGTTTGAGTTTTTTCAGAGTCTCACAGTACCTGTCAGCGTTAATTGTGGTCCCAGTGATTCAGCTCCGACGACAAGGTGAAAGAAGAGGTTCATAACTTTCTGAACAGCATGGCGGCGAGCTGTTATGACATGGGCATAGCATCTACAAAAATGCATCCACAGAAATGGTGATTATGTCGAAAAATAGCTAAATGTTCAAGCTGTAAACTGATGTAAACCATTGTAGAAATAAAAAGGTCTATGTACTTATTAAAAAATAGGAGACCTTACTTTTAAGATTACCGTCGTATTAACAATTACAACATACACACCTTCTCAACGTGACATTTTCTCCAAGAACAAGGAAGACAAAAGTTAGACAGAAGTTGTAGTGGCTATTAAGACCGCTTTTTTTTTATAGAAGAGAAAAGATATTATTATCTGCAATTGCAGTTGTCAGAGTTGGTAGGTATATTGTTCACACTGTGTGTCTGACGAAAAATAGTTACTGTACACTTCAGACATTTTAGTAATAGGTTACAAAAATCACAGTGTGTTTAATGTCCCATAAGAACTTACCACAGATTTACAATCCTAGGCCGCCAGCTGTAGGCTAGGCAGCGCCTTCGGAACAAGTGGTCACTGTCCTTGCACAGTGGCAGAACGACGTTCTCGCCTCAAATATGGCCAGATTTTGGCCGAAAATTGCGATTGTGCGTGTTTGGAGAGGAGCTGCATGCGACGTGTCGCATTTCATTACATTATAGCAGTGGTCCCCAACAGGTGGTCCGCGGAGCCCCAGGGGTCCGCGAGACATGCCGGAGGGGTCCGCAAGATGCTATTAGAATAAAAAATATGTTAAATTATTTCGTATGATAACAGATTTTTTTGTTTTGGCCGCTTCCTGCATGAGCAGAGCTTTGGTGAACGCTATCTTCTGCGTCTAGCGTCTTCCTAGAGCCAACTGTCACTAGCACACTCTAGAGCAAAACTAGAGTTAGATAGAGGCAAATAGTTCTGCTGTATGCCTTAGACTGCCCGCGCTGCCTCTTTGCAGCTGACAACTGACTGTCGTCTGAAATGCAAGTTTCTGTGTAAAGTGACTATCAGCCATTATTTTTTTAAGGAGTTTGTTATGTTATGTTTTCTTATTGGCAACGTTACGTAGCGCTCTGTATGAAAATCACTGGCTGTGCTGTGTGCAGCCTGTGGCTAGTTTGCATTGTTGTCTGCCATTGTAGTGTTGGGCAGCGGCAGCTGGATGTGAACAGCGCGTAGCGTTGCACAGTTGGAGGTGAGCCGCCAGCAGTGGTGGATGTGAGGAGAGAGATGGCGGAAGTTTTGAAATTGAACTGCTATATATATTATGATTATTAAGGTAAATACAGTGTTTGTTCTCTATTAAAATCTTTCATTTGCTAACTATCCCTATCAGTAGTTAGTGCCTTCTGTAGTTTGAATCTTTTATTTAGCTGGCAATAGTGGCGCTCGCTGTATTGCAGTAGTTCTAGTAACGAAGATTTTTGTGAGGTTAGTGATTTGTGAAAGGTATAGGTTAATGTTAGTCAGGGCCATTCTTTTGTAGGGATTTTTGAAAGTCAGATTGCGTTGCGCTAAATAATATTGTGTGTCAGGTTAAGCACAGTCTTGTATAAATTGTTCTAAGGGGACGTTACAGTTATACTAAACGCCCCGATTTGAAGACAACTATTTTGAGCAATAATCAAAAATTTAACAATAACAATGATGGCTAAATCGAAAAAAATTTTAAGCTCAATATCACCAAGCATCTATACTCTGCTACTAAAAAAAGAAAAATATGGTTCGAAAGAACAGGGTGCTGAGAAGCATATATTGGAGCCATACGCCTCAGCAGCAAATATTTTACCCTCCTGCTGGTCAAGGCGGCACACCACGATGCGTTTGGCGACTGAAGTCACGGATGGCTGCAATCTGTTGTTAATAGCGCGTTCCCAAAAAATGTAAGTACGCGGTCTCGCGTTGAGTTACTTCGGAACACAGGTACTTTCCTGTGAGCCTCTGAAGCCCCGGTGTATTCCAGTGTGCAGGTGGACCAATTTGCTGGTCTGCCAAACCAATTTGACTCTGTGTTATGACTGTGTTATATGTGTGTGTTTTTTTTCTCGCTTGTAAATTGCACTGTTTCGATCAAAGATAAAAATTTGTTTTGCGTGTGAAAAAGTGCGTACTAGGTTGGGTACCTTTCGTGTGACTGTCGTAATTTTTGGGGGATACATTTATTGTGATTAGTGTGTTGCGTACTGGGTATAAATTGAACGAATGCAGACATGTAACCGAGCTAAAAGTAGGCGGTCCAACTACTTAAGCAACATGGACCAAGGGGATAATTTGCTTTCGAATATTAACGCGTCGGACGGTTCCGAAAATGCATTGGGGAATACTTCAGAGGAAATGCAAAACAGGACGAACGGGCTCGCATCAGAGCCAGAAATTACTTTGCCTCCAACTAACCGAATTGATTTGGCAGAACTCATGAAAGCCTTATTGCAACAAAATAAAGAAAACGCAGAGAAATCTGAAAAATCGATCCGCGAGTTATGTGAACAAATGACGCAGAAATCTGAAAAATCGATCCGCGAGCTAGGCGAACAAATAGACGAAAAACTAATCCAGCAGACAAATGAAGTCGACAAGTCGATGCAGAGAGTGTCCGATGATATCTCACAAAGAATAAACAATCTGGCAAGTGAAATAAAAGTGATATTATGAAAGAATTAGGCCGTACATTTGAACAAATCGATGATCGTCTGCAAGCCTTAGAACAGGGCAAGTGGAGTCGCGATGCGGAATCAAAAAAGAGCGCGGAACAGCTACTTAGGAATTTCCAAGCGCTGAGAGAAGAATCTACATCTACATCTACATTTATACTCCGCAAGCCACCCAACGGTGTGTGGCGGAGGGCACTTTACGTGCCACTGTCATTATCTCCCTTTCCTGTTCCAGTCGCGTATGGTTCGCGGGAAGAACGACTGTCTGAAAGCCTCTGTGCGCGCTCTAATCTCTCTAATTTTACATTCGTGATCTCCTCGGGAGGTATAAGTAGGGGGAAGCATTATATTCGATACCTCATCCAGAAACGCACCCTCTCGAAACCTGGCGAGCAAGCTACACCGCGATGCAGAGCGCCTCTCTTGCAGAGTCTGCCACTTGAGTTTGTTAAACATCTCCGTAACGCTATCACGGTTACCAAATAACCCTGTGACGAAACGCGCCGCTCTTCTTTGGATCTTCTCTATCTCCTCCGTCAACCCTATCTGGTACGGATCCCACACTGATGAGCAATACTCAAGTATAGGTCGAACGAGTGTTTTGTAAGCCACCTCCTTTGTTGATTGACTACATTTTCTAAGGACTCTCCCAATGAATCTCAACCTAGTACCCGCCTTACCAACAATTAATTTTATATGATCATTCCACTTCAAATCGTTCCGCACGCATACTCCCAGATATTTTACAGAAGTAACTGCTACCAGTGTTTGTTCCGCTATCATATAATCATACAATAAAGGATCCTTCTTTCTATGTATTCGCAATACATTACATTTGTCTATATTAAGGGTCAGTTGCCACTCCCTGCACCAAGTGCCTATCCGCTGCAGATCTTCCTGCATTTCGCTACAATTTTCTAATGCTGCAACTTCTCTGTATACTACAGCATCATCCGCGAAAAGCCGCATGGAACTTCCGACACTATCTACTAGGTCATTTATATATATTGTGAAAAGCAATGGTCCCATAACACTCCCCTGTGGCACGCCAGAGGTTACTTTAACGTCTGTAGACGTCTCTCCGTTGATAACAACATGCTGTGTTCTGTTTGCTAAAAACTCTTCAATCCAGCCACACAACTGGTCTGATATTCCGTAGGCTCTTACTTTGTTTATCAGGCGACAGTGCGGAACTGTATCGAACGCCTTCTGGAAGTCAAGAAAAATAGCATCTACCTGGGAGCCCGTATCTAATATTTTCTGGGTCTCATGAACAAATAAAGCGAGTTGGGTTTCACACGATCGCTGTTTCCGGAATCCATGTTGATTCCTACATAGTAGATTCTGAGTTTCCAAAAACGACATGATACTCGAGCAAAAAACATGTTCTAAAATTCTACAACAGATCGACGTCAGAGATATAGGTCTATAGTTTTGCGCATCTGCTCGACGACCCTTCTTGAAGACTGGGACTACCTGTGCTCTTTTCCAATCATTTGGAACCTTCTGTTCCTCTAGAGACTTGCGGTACACGGCTGTTAGAAGGGGGGCAAGTTCTTTTGCGTACTCTGTGTAGAATCGAATTGGTATCCCGTCAGGTCCAGTGGACTTTCCTCTGTTGAGTGATTCCAGTTGCTTTTCTATTCCTTGGACACTTATTTCGATGTCAGCCATTTTTTCGTTGGTGCGAGGATTTAGAGAAGGAACTGCAGTGCGGTCTTCCTCTGTGAAACAGCTTTGGAAAAAGGTGTTTAGTATTTCAGCTTTACGCTTGTCATCCTCTGTTTCAATGCCATCATCATCCCGGAGTGTCTGGACATGATGTTTCGAGCCACTTACTGATTTAACGTAAGACCAGAACTTCCTAGGATTTTCTGTCAAGTCGGTACCTAGTATTTTACTTTCGAATTCACTGAACGCTTCACGCATAGCCCTCCTTACGTTAACTTTGACATCGTTTAGCTTCTGTTTGTCTGAGAGGTTTTGGCTGCGTTTAAACTTGCAGTGAAGCTCTCTTTGCTTTCGCAGTAGTTTCCTAACTTTGTTGTTGTACCACGGTGGATTTTTCCCGTCCCTCACAGTTTTACTCGGCACGTACCTGTCTAGAACGCATTTTACGATTGCCTTGAACTTTTTCCATAAACACTCAACATTGTCAGTGTCGGAACAGAAATTTTCGTTTTGATCTGTTAGGTAGTCTGAAATCTGCCTTCTATTACTCTTGCTAAACAGATAAACCTTCCTCCTTTTTTTATATTCCTATTAACTTCCATATTCAGGGATGCTGCAACGGCCTTATGGTCACTGATTCCCTGTTCTGCACTTACAGAGTCGAAAAGTTCGGGTCTGTTTGTTATCAGTAGGTCCAAGATGTTATCTCCACGAGTCGGTTCTCTGTTTAATTGCTCGAGGTAATTTTCGGATAGTGCACTCAGTATAATGTCACACGATGCTCTGTCCCTACCACCCGTCCTAAACATCTGAGTGTCCCAGTCTATGTCTGGTAAATTGAAATCTCCACCTAAGACCATAACATGCTGAGAAAATTTATGTGAAATGTATTCCAAATTTTCTCTCAGTTGTTCTGCCACTAATGCTGCTGAGTCAGGGGGTCGGTAAAAGGAGCCAATTATTAACCTAGCTCGGTTGTTGAGTGTAACCTCCACTCAATGCCAAAGAGAACACCAGCAGGTACTTTCCATGGTCCAGGAGGCGGAAACGCATTGTCCCGCGTCCATTAGCAACACAGTAGCGGACAACAGTCAAGCGCTTCACGCACTCGAACAGCAAGTAGAACAATTGAAGCAGACTGGGGCGGAGGACAACAGACAAATACATGATAAGATTGCAGCATTAGCGGACATCATAGGCACGATGAAGGTGACGGATAGCGATAACTATACTACACCGGTAGCGGTCACAGAGACCGAAGAAGTGCGTTCGCTTCTTAGATTTCAGAAGGGCCAGTTCGAAGTGAACAGGCGGCACAAAGCTGTAACAGGCGAATTACAAGAACGCGTGGCGCATCTGGAAAGCCGCATTGGGTGTGATTCCGAACTCGCCAATAGCACTAAAAATAGCCGTACGAACAGTGCAGAGAGGGACTCCGCCCACGAGGGAGATTTTGACGACAGGGAAGAATGTATTTTGAGGGGCAGACATGAGAAAAATAGAAACATTCAAGGGCCTCGCCGGGAGGAAATGCGGGGATTTGATTTCAAACATTTCCTTGCGGTGAGAAAGTTTGAGATATTTCGAAATTCGCAAAAAGGAACACATCCACGAGCATGGCTCGAGCAATTTTAGTTCTGTCTTCCCCCCGACTGGGCAAGTTCACATAAGATAGAATATATGTGTGGCTATTTGGAAGGCGAACCGGCGATTCGCATGAGGTCGGCAGCGCGTCACTGTAACTCCACTCGGGAGTTTCGACAAGCCTTTCTGTCCGCATATTGGTCGGAAGCGGCACAAGATAGGGTCAAGCATGGCATAATTATGCTGCCAAATTTGAACCAGTCTGGTTTCGGCAGCCCAGCACGCCTATTCGACCACATGCTGCAGGCAAATCAATTTCTATACGACCCATACGGGCCTGCGGAACTATTTAAGATATACATCACCAAATTGCCGATGCACTTGCGCCACGTCATTCTTGCGAGACGATGCAAAGAGGACGTGGAAACGTTTAAGACACTTCTCCAAGACTTGGAATATAATACAGCAGAATTCCCGCCTAATCAGGCACAAAGTTATTACGGGGCACAGCAGCGCGATCGCAGTCGTGGCCGTAGTACTAATCAACGGCGTGACTGGTCGTCGCGACGCGAACGGAACAATAATCGGGACCGGACGTATAGAAACTGGGGAACAGTCGCGAACACAGGTGGAACAACGGAAATGATCGAGGACGTGGACAGGATCGTGAACGCAACAGTTACGGCAACCAGAATAGACACTACGGTGAACACGGTGGGAATAGGACTGTAGGCGGAGCATCTCATAATGTTGAAATTCGGCCGGCTAACCCTAGACATAATCCAGCAAATGGAAATGAACAAAACCGGCAATGACAAACGATCAGCGCAGAAGGCGCCCAATCGGAACAAATGAACGACATGGCAAAGGAGTGCATACGGTATATAGAGAGGGAAGATATTAGAGAGGATTTGTTGCAAGAAACTACGAGTGCTAAAATTTCTGGAATAAGTCCAGTCGTGACAGTTGCAGTAAACGAAATATGTTTTAAGTGTGTCATTGACACTGGAAGCCCTTTCTCGATAGTGAGCGAGGCAGCATTTCAAAAATGCGAAGGGACTGGGACTTGGTCCGTTTTTCAAATGCGAGGAACAAAGGTGAAGGGCGCAATCTACGGTAAGAGCGTAAAAATCCGAAGGCAGACTCGGCTTAATTTTACCTGCCAGGGAAGAGAGTTTGAGTACAACTTCTTTGTGCTCCCAATGCTGAATGTGGCAATGATTTTAGGAAATGACTTCATGAATGCCCACCATGCAGTAATTGACATGGATGGAGGAGTAATGACAGTTCAGGTTGGGGATCAGCCAATTAATTTAGTATTTGATGAATGCATATTACGTGCCGAGTCAGAAATTAGTTGCCTAAAATTTCAAACTCAAACCGAGTCGCAACCCAGACTGGAGCTACTCGTGAACTATGTAAGTGAGTCGTGCTCTACGTCTGGTGAGCAGGGGAAAGATGTTGCTTTTGCTGATGCACTGAGAAAGAGCATCGCGGGTGTCAGAACCACGGACAGAGAAAAGGAGAAATTGTATTGCCTACTTAGGAATCATGAACGGGTATTTTCTGAGACTCCGGGGGCGATTAAGGGTTTTACTTACCAATTCAGAGTACGTGACCATCAGAAGTTTTCTGTTAGACCATACCCTATTCCCGTGGCGTATAAAGCCCAGGTGGAGAAGGAAAAAAACAAGATGTTAGAACAAGGAATAATTGAGCAGGCAGTAAGCTCGTACAACTCACCCTTGCTTGTCGTACCAAAACGCGACAACTCAGTTCGTCTGGTGCTAGACTCGAGACAGATAAACACGATTATTATGTCGGAAACGGACAGGCCTGAGAGCCTTGAGGAACTCTTACAACGTTTCCACGGGGTAAAGGTACTATCATCTGTCGACCTCCGTTCGAGTTTTTGGCAAATCGTGCTACACCCATCTTGCAGATTATATACAGCGTTCCTGTGTTACGGAAATTGTTCCCAATTCCGGCGTCTCCCGTTCGGACTAAACGTCTCATCAGCTGCTTTTATAAGGGGATTAAATAGCATTTTACCTGATGATTTGAAACAGCGAGTGACAATTTACGTGGATGACATATTAATTGCGGAAAAGTCGTGGGAGGACCATAATGACGTGCTGAACAGACTACTGGATGTTTTTGAGAAGGCAGGTGTAACAGGCAACTTAGATAAGTCACAGTTCGGACGAGAGAACATAAAATGCTTAGGCCATATTGTCTCAGCAAATGGAATACAACCTGACCCGGAGAAAATTGCGGCGATAGCGGAGTGTGCAATGCCGACAAATAAAAAACAGTTGCGAGCATTCTTAGGCCTGTTTATTTTTTATAAGCGATTTATAAATTTTAGTGTACTTGGTACACCCCGTCTATGTGGACTAACAGGGAAGAACGCTTTGTGGGTCTGGGATAAAGAGGCACAGGATGAATTTTATAAATTGAAAAAGGCATTGGTAGAGGCTCCCATCCTCGTGCATCCCGACCTGACACAAGAATTCTGTTTAATGACGGACAGTTCCTTGTCAGGATTAGGTGCGGTACTGTTTCAAACGGAAGGAAATGATGATATTACAACTTGGAAAACAATCTCGTTTGGGAGCAGGGTGCTCTCTCGATGTGAAAAAAATTATTCCATGACGGAACTCGAAGCACTCGCGATAGTTTGGGCATTCTCAAAATTTAGGTATTTCTTATTTGGGAGGACCACCAGGGTGTACACTGACCATCGTGCACTCCAATTTCTTATGAGCACAAAAATCACGCATGGGAGACTAGGACGCTGGGCACTATACCTACAGGAATATAATTTCACTGTAGAATACATTCCTGGACAGAAAAATGTAATTGCTGACGCTTTATCGCGCATTCCTATAGGTTTGGTTCACACAGAAGAAGGGGAACTCGGTGAAAATAATTTTAGCATCCTATACTTACAGAATGTAGCGTTCGAGAATTTTGTTACCACTTCTTTAGGGAGTATAGCGGACGAACAGGATAAGGACGCAGTATTGAAAGATATAAAGAAGAAGTGGGAAGACAAGGAGAATGTAGGAATACGCCAGTACTACTTAGTGCGCAACAGAATACTATTCAAGAAACGAGCCCCGGATGACTCCACATGGGTGTTGGTGATTCCGGAGGAACTCGTAAACAAAATTATATGGCACGTACATTTGAGTTTTGGTCACTTCGGAGCACAGAAATGTTGTGAAAAACTGAAAGAGACATGCTATTTTAATAACATGCTACGGCGTATTCGTGGTGTACTTAGAGTGTGCGGACCTTGTCAGCGAGCAAAGGCGGCCACAGTGACGTATGCTGCATCATTGCACCCGATAATACCAAGCAAACTTTGTGACCTCGCGGCCGTGGATCTATTTGGGCCACTAATACGATCTAAAGCGGGTTTTGCATATGTTTTCGTAGCGGTGGAGCTAACCTCCAAGTTTGTGTGTCTGACTCCATTGAAGCGAGCCACAGGAAGGGCAGTGACAACTGCATTTGCAAAGCAGTTTCTGCATGAAGTTGGGAGCGTGAAAAGGGTTATCTCGGATAATGGACCACAATTTAGATCGAAATACTGGCAGCGGATGCTTCGAAGGAAAAGAATTAAACCTATATATATGTCTCTATTTCACCCCAGCTCGAACCCCAGTGAGCGTATTATGCGTGAATTAGGAAAATTATGTAGGTTATACTGCAGTCGTGATCACCGATCGTGGGACATACACCTAAAAGGATTTCAGAACATAATTAATGAGTTGCCTAATACGTCAACAAAGCTTCCGCCAATCACTGTGCTAAAAAACAAGGAGCCCCCGAGCAAAATCAAAGAGGTGGTGCCTTGGCCACTAGAGCCGAGACTACGCCGGAACGCAATTGTTGACTTAGCTTTACGCAACATCAAGCGTGCAGCAGAAGCCAGAGTCAAGGCGTATAAGAAAAACGTGAGAAAAACAGTGTTTCATGTAGGACAAAAAGTTCTTATCAGGTCACACAAGCTTTCTAACAAACGGTCAGGTGTCTGCAAGAAATTTTTTAATCTCTTTAACGGCCCGTATCGGATAAGGAAGATTCCATACGAAAACGCCATAGAAGTTGAAACTCTTCGATCGAAGAAATCAGAAGGGCTACACCACGTGTCAAACGTAAAACCACACATTGAGTAGAAACGACAGTGAGGAGTAGAGAGGACGGTGAACAGAAACAATTGATTAGTTTACATTTGTGATAAATGCATTTTGAATAATATGTTGGTAAAAATAGTGATAAAGATGTTTCTATATGATTGATTGAAGTGATGTTTTTAGTTTTCTTTTTTTTTCTTTCCTTGTGCAATTAGGATTTAGGTTGGTTCAAATGTGAAGATAAAAGGTATCTTTGTGAACGAGTGAAATGCTGTTTATGGTTTTTTTGTGTAAATTTAAAAGAATCGCTCCTGAGAGAAGCACGATCTGTGATGAATTAATGCAAAACTCAGGGGAATATCCGATCTGTGGGTATTATGGGTCTGGCAAACCCAGGTCCCCAGTTGTTAGTAGCCTTGTTTCCGATTTTCTGCTTTCAGTGCTACTATCTGTCTATTACTATTCTATATCTGTCAGTATAAATGAGGATCTCTTACTATAGTATGCGTGCTGTATGAATATTTTAAGATAGGAGAACTCTGAGAAAGGAATGAGTAAGTTTGGAATCTTGAAAACAGGATGCGATAATACGATTGTTTAACAAATGGCTTCCCAATATGCGATGATATGTTAATATTGATGATATATGTCTTTTTTGTTCTTTATAGCTGAGTACGTAAAGTGCTGTCTGTGGATTTCGTAAGTAGATTGATTCCCTTCAAGGTGAAAGAAGAGTTGTGGTTTGTGTAATTTACGTGGCCTGAAATAGTATTATGGCAGTCAAATGACGAGCAGTTTTCCAGCAAATGTAGAATGGAACGGAAATATGGATCCTTTTCGTAGTCTTGATTGATGTTGAGCCAAAGCCTGAAAAATTATTCTGCGTTAATACTTGCCCTAGAAAAGCGACGTTTATTGTGTTTTGCTGATGCTGTGAGCATTACGGCTTACTGTTTTCACTGGTGCGGGATGCACTGCAGCCTATATGATTTGTACTGAGGAAATTTCCCTCTTGAAGGTAGAGGAAGATTAAATAATTTTGATTATGGGACCGAAGGAAAGCTTGGTTTAAGGTAATAAGGATGAAGCAAAACATTTGTCATTTAAACTACAGGAAGATTCGGATCTTTTGTGTCTGTTGTAAGTTCAATATGTTAAGATGATACTGTTTTACAGAATAGAGGTGACCACAATTTTGCCATTCATGAGAAATGAATCCAGAATGACCACCACAGGCGAAATAACTGATTTGGAAGCGAAAGGTAACTTAAAGAAGGAACGAAATGGGTAAGAAAATGTAATCTAACCTGTAGGATAAAAATTTTTTTACCCTTCTCAGAGTCATCTGCGTGATTAATTCTTGTGATAACGTAATTTTAGATGAAATTGTCTTACTGTTTTATGTATAAACATATGAGTATGATTAATGTATAATTGCGAGTCTCTTATCAGGTGTGTGAACTGGTATAAATGTTTTGATTCGCAAATAACCATTGTTCTTTCTACTATGTATGTTTAAGGAAAGTTCTCCATATTTATCATGTGACAAGACATATGCGGCGAGCGTCAGGAAGAGGACGAATTAGAACAATGTTGTAGTGGTATAAACAAGGTGTTGAAGTAGCATTGAAGTAGCTTGTTGGCTTAACTAGTAGTGGATTGAAGTAGAATTTTGAGTAATACATGTTTATGGGTAGTTAGTTTGTAGTATAGACAACAGGTGTGCATGTGTGTGTGTGTGTGTGTGTGTGTGTGTGTGTGTGTGTAAATAACATGTGAACCCTATGCTGCCCTGACCTATACTTGCACAAGGCATAATCCTATTCATTTTAGTGAATTAATAAGTAGCATTTGCTTTATTAAAACGCAAGTGAACCACATTAGTGATGTGGATTTAGATATTATGTTGTCAGTTCATTTAATTTTTATACTATCAAGCCATTTCACTTTTAATTTTTTATATTGTCGATTCATGTAACTTTTTTATTTGAAAAAAAAGAATAAGTCTCACTTTTGTTCTTAAAATTGTGAAAGACAATACTAAGTGGTATTATGTACGACATTTTGTAATCACATAACTATGATGAACAATTTCTGTGAATGCAGTTGAGATCGTGAAAGCGAACCGGCTAAACTATTACGAGACAGCGGGAGCAGTGAGGAGGAGGACTAGTTGTAAACTGGCGGGGTTCCCAGCAGGACACACTGTCAACCGGGTGACTTCGGGAGCACGGTCGACAACAAAAGAAGGGCACGCGACAAACACTTTCCCTTGCACCTGGAGCTAATGGGCGGCCGCCCCAGTCGTGGAGGCGGTGACCTGAGATGGGCGAGCGGTCCACCGCGCGGAAATCCATCTGCTGGCAACGCACCACACGCACGCGACCGTGGCGAGACGGGCGCGGTGAAACGACAGAAGACAGGGGATAAAGGAGCGTGGAGCCTTTTGACACGTACTGTCCAGAGAAATTGGCAGACTTCAACGACGCCTATCAACATTTCCTGGCGGATGCCCACTGTCAAGCGACAGTAAATCATGGTTCGATGTTCTCTGGTCGCTATGGGTAGCACAAAGCCATTAAGTGTCATCCTTGCCCAGGAATATCAAACCGGCGAGCCAATTGAGGATAACTCAAGAATGTAACAACACAAGGGGCGTGGAGCCTTTTGACACATACTGTCCAGAGAAACTGGCAGACTTCAACGACGCGTATCAACATTTCCTGGCGGATGCCCACTGTCAAGCGACAGTAAATCATAGTTCGATGTTCGCTGGTAGCTAAGGGTGGCACAAAGAAGAGCCATTAAGTGTCATCCTTGCCCAGGAATATCAACTTGGCGTGTCAAACGAGGATACCGCACGAATTTGACAACACAAACATGGAACCAAATTGAGATGTACGTGACACGGGCCACCAAGCTCACAAGCAGTTACAAGCCCAACGTCAGCTGACAGGCGCAGACTGCAGCTGCAGCTGCGGATGGGGAGCGTTGCCTATCGGAAATGATGTCAGCTATTGTGCATCATCACCTAGCCAAAAAATAAAAAAAGGACGGGACTAAGATATCTGCTCAGAGAGACATCGAAAAGGAAATTTACGGCATTTCAACACTAGCGCTATCCTCCGTAATGTGGACGTCGGTCCTGCAGCGTTACGAGGTTGTTTGCAAACTGTACCTCTTGTCTTGAGCCGCACCGATACAGCTCGTATTAACGAAGAATTCGACTTACAAGACGCCGTCTGACGGAATTCCAAAGGAAAATCCCCCAGACCTGACGGTATCCCGGCCAAATTTCGTTCAAAAAATTTTAATATCGTTAGTGATACCCTTGTAGCGCTCGCCATTGGCATTCAGAATGGCGCCGTCATTCCCGCTGCTTTTGAGGAGAGAGTTATTACAATAGTTGCCAAGTCTACTGTCACCACCAGTATCAATACTATTCGGCCTGGTTATAAAATTATAGCCTCGTGCGTGGTGCATGAACTAGAGATGATTTACCAGCAGTCGTCATTGAACACCAGACTTGTGCGATAACAGACCGTGAAAGGTCTCTGTTGGATTCCTTTCATGTTAATTTCTTAAATCTGTTGTCATTTACGGCATAAATTCCCCTTCTAAATTTACTGTGGTGTTTCTGACTATCTGGGCGGAGACTGAGCAGTGAAACGTGTTACTGTCCGCATCTCGTGGTCGTGCGGTAGCGTTCTCGCTTCCCACGCCCGGGTTCCCGGGTTCGATTCCCGGCGGGGTCAGGGATTTTCTCTGCCTCGTGATCGCTGGGCGTTGTGTGCTGTCCTTAGGTTAGTTAGGTTTAAGTAGTTCTAAGTTCTAGGGGACTGATGACCATAGATGTTAAGTCCCATAGTGCTCAGAGCCATTTGAACCAAACGTGTTACTTTTACACATAAACGAGAACGATCTGTCACACTACTACACTTTAAAACACAGTTTATATGTAATTCATGTCACACAGTCTCATACGGAACCTACATCCGCTTTCTTTTATATACTGTATTTGATAAGATACTGTCATCCCCCTTCCCTTCTGTGTGAGAGGATGAATGAGCAAATGTATTTCTAGTTGCATGCTTGAGGGTAGCAGACAAGCCTGTCTGCTAGAGAAAAGTAGGACCAACGTCGGAACAGGTAGATACGCTTTCTAAAAGCAAAGAGGTTTCTATCCTTAGTATGGTCCTGTTCGTCCCTTGTCATGTTGGTATAGGAAGCTGCCCCTCTGGCCACTTCCGTTTGTATTTGTGAGCCACCCTCAGGAAGGGACCAGGGCAGTCTGTCCGTGGCGAGCGTCTGAAGTGGTAAGATCTCCGGCTAAGCGCGTGTCTGCTAAATCCGTAGGACAATGGATTTCTTAAGTTCAGCCTAACTGAAAATTTAATCACCTTTATTTCAGGTTTAGCTCTAAAATATCTAATGTTATCTTAAATTGCAACGCAGTGTATTTCTAGTGTGAAGTTCAGAATATTTTCCAGTAGTTGCTTTGTCACTACTTTGTGAGTAAAGTGGAACCACGTGTTGATCAGTAACTCGAACTAAGATCATCAATCTTAAATGCGAGTGTGCGTGAGATTATGACATCTCGTCTTGACAATATTTTTCAATATAGCAACTTTTCTTTATGTTCAACCCACGTGGGGTGTACTTTGTGAGACCAGTACCACGTGCTTATACAATTGTTTGATCCATCAGGTTAATAGTAAGACGTTAGTAACCAGTTCGAGGTTTTTCTTTTGCAAATTGCTTTCCTATCTAATTTATTTTAATTATCAAAATTATTGTGGAGTTACACGCTTTGTGTAAAAAAGGTGACCACGTGAAGCATGTGGTGTAATCATCAAAGTAGCCCTCAGCTATTCTTTTTGGGAATATTTCACAGAGAGTTAGTATACCAGTGTGTGGTAATTACATGACGGACAGGATTGTGCTACAAACTTAATTTCTTTGGGTGAAAATTGAATCGGTTGGTTGTGGTTAATTTCCTCTTGCATATGTTTCAACGTTCTTCGTGTGTTATTTTATGAATGCAGTGTTGTATGCAGTCTCCCAATCTTGGCTCCATATTTGATGTGTTCCGTAAGATTACAATCTCACATTTTCACAATCCTAAATAAGGCACCAGCTTCGTTACGACTCAAGTTTAATATGCTGAAATTTCAATGATCAATGTTAAAATAAATTTCCAAATATAAACTGATTTTTTTATTTAAATTTAAATTCTCTTTTATATATATATATATAAATCACCGGTTGTCGTATGACTATTAAAAGATTATAATTAATGTTAGTCTGGTTGGGAATTTGGTAAGCTAGACTGGATACCTGGTGAAACAGTTGCGCAGTAATGCAAGGTTAACTTCCTCAGATAGCTCACAGCTTTTAACCCACTTTTATGGTCTTGAATAGCAGCACCACTTACACCGCAAATTAAAGCAACAACGTTACAACCGGAACAGCTTTGATCCTTTTCTCGCATACAGGGACTGTGTCGGGGATATTAAAAGTGAAAGGTTACGGAAGGCTGCGAACTTTGATGCGATCGAAAGCGTTCTGAAAGTCGACGAAGTCATGTGTATCTCCGTAAAGTCATGGCAAGCACGGGTTTTAGATTCAAGTTTATCAACATGGCACGTCACCTTTTAGAACGCCACGTCCGAGGTATGTGTAAATAGCCGGCTCACTCCAGCTGTTTGTGTAGGTGGCTCGGTGCGACAGCTGTGTCCCCTGTCGATGGCGCTTTTTGCCACAGTGCTGTATCCTTTGTTTCGATGTATCAGTCAAGAATGTAGGGGAATTCCGATAGGAGCCGATCGCCCGATGTGTAAAGCATATGCCGACGATCTTGTGGTGTTTATCGAACAGCCTGACGATGTTGACAATTTATACAGTGTTCTACACCAATCTGAAAAAGCGACGGGGGTCGTTGTTAACCCTAAAAAAGACAGTCGTTCTACCTCTCATGCCTCGAGCGCATGCTTTACGTCGAGACTGGTTTTGTCTTCTGGAACAGCATAAAGTTCTGGGTGTTCTCTAGTCTTCGAACCCCCAGAAGATGGAAGAGCTCAGACCGCCCGCACTCCATAAAATACGAGCAGTTGCGGAAATCTACGCAGCTCGGAACTTAGCGTTTCGTGACAAAGTGGCTCTTATCAACGCCCACATCCCGGCTAGGGCGTGGCATCGAGCTCAAATCCTTCCGGTGCCAAAACAGTTCGAGTGTGCCATCAAGCAGGCCGTGCATTGGTTTTTGTGGCCGGGTGATGTCTTTAAGGTGTCTTATGACATTTGTACTTGGAGCCCTTCAGAGGGGCACTGAGTGTATTCGATGTGTTGCACTCTTCTGGAAGAGGACCAGCACGGCGACGGAGAGGAGAGGGGCTCCCGCAGCCCCACGGCGGCGGCACCGTTCCGCAAGTAGCGCCCCCAGCTCGTGTTCCGCTTACACTGAGCTAGGGAGGTCGCGTCTACCCAGACGACAGCTACCTGGCGCCCAGTGGCGTCAAAGTGCTGAAGTCTGGGTCCGCGAAAGGCACTGATGATGTCGCACACTTACGTTTAAGTGAAAATCTCGGTTGGCGCAATATGACTGGTCAGCAGTTTGGGGAAACCACTCCTCCGAGGTTCTTCCTGTGTGGTCCTGTGTGGTTCATCGCACCTTTTCTACAAATTACAAGCTGAGCTCTATCAATCCTTTTCACTCTGGTGCCTGTGCCATTTTGAAGACTCTCTAAAACATCACTTTGTGTGTCGTCGATTTTGTCACGTTTGTCAATCAAGCGGGCAATGTCCCTCGCAGATTAGCAGACTGAATACAAGCTCTCTTACGACGACTGATGCTTTAATACCCCAGTGCCAGGGATACCCGTCAACTAAAAAGAACGCCACATTGTGAATACTTTGTCATACCATCTTCACCATGTTTTCCCTTCAATTGACTGGAATCTTCTCTCGTTCACTCCACAAATAGGTTAAGAGTGAAACTCAGCCAAGATATAAAGAGACCTTTGAAAACCTTTTGCACGTTGCTCTTGTTCATGCATTTACCAAGGTGACTGTGTATCATTATCACCGATAGTCACATTTTGTTAATTCTACTGTGATTGGCAACGTAAATGCTTTGTTATGGTTCAAACTGGCTCTGAGCACTATGGGACTTAACATCTGTGGTCATCAGTCCCCTAGAACTTAGAACTACTTAAACCTAACTAACCTAAGGACATCACACACATCCATGCCCGAGGCAGGATTCGAACCTGCGACCGTAGCAGTCGCGCGGTTGCGGACTGCGCGCCTAGAACCGCTAGACCACCGCGGCCGACAAAATGCTTTGTTACTACTTGGAACGGAAAAATTAACGAAAAGAAACAAATTCAAGTGGTTGCCAAGAAGTCTGGTCTGTGTAACTTTCAGTTTCATTGGAGAAGAGTTACATGAAGGATTTAAGTCGTATTATACGAGGGTGAGTCAAATGAAAACCTTAAAATTTGTAATAACAAATCGAAATTTCGCCCCGTTATCCTGTAAGTTGGTAAGCGTGCTACAAACAGCGTGCAGAATGCCCTGTAGGTGGTAGCATAGTGAAGATGCATACATACCGCCGCAGTATCAGTATAAAGATGGCCGCCGCACTTGCGACTTGCAGCAGGGAAGAACAGCGTTCTGTTATTCGGTTTTTGCGTAGCGAAGGTGTGAAATCTATTGAAATTCATCGACGAATGAAGGTTCAGTACGGTGATGCATGTTTGTCACAGCAGCAAGTCTACGAATGGAGTAGGAAGTTCGCAAATGATGTGACTTCAGCGGAAGATGCTCCTCGTCCAGGTCAGTCACAACGAGCGACACTGAATGACATTGCAGCATGTTTACAGATTAGTCATGGGTCAGCACACCACATTGTGCATGATGTGCTCCAGTTTCACAAAGTGTCTGCAGGATGGGTGACACGACAGCTGACTCCTGAAATGAGAGAACGACGTGTTGATGCTTCTGAAGAACTTCTTCGGCGCTTTGAACGAGAAGGTGATGGCTTCCTTGCAAGAATGGCGCCATTCCTCATCTCCAAAACCAAAGAAGTCTCGAACAGAACCATCAGCAGGGAACGTTATGCTGACTCTCGTTTGGGATGAAAAAGGCGTCATTTTGGAGCATTAGATTCCTAGAGGGACCACTGTCACCAGTGCATCATACACATATCTCCTAAAAAATCATCTGCGGCCTGGAATCAAATCAGAGCGACGTGGATTAATGTCAGCAGGTGTCCTTTTGCAACATGACAATGCAAGGCCCCATACTTCCCGTACAACAGTTGCAACAATCACAGCCCTGCATTTTGAGTGTCTGCCTCATCCATCGTACTCACCAGACCTTGCCCCAAGTGATTTCCATGTGTTTGGACCACTCAAAGACGCAATGGGAGGAACGAAGTTCCGTTCTGATGAAGAGGTACGCCACGCGGTGCATGACTCGTTGCGCGGACTCCCGAAGAATTTTTTTTTCTAAAGGAATTTCTAAAGGAATTTATGCACTTTGTAAGCGCTGGAGGACTTGCATTGAGCGTGGGGGAGATTATGTTGCAAAGTGATACAACTTTGTACCACTTCTGCACAATAAATAATATTTTAAAAAATGTTAAAGGTTTTCATTTGACTCACCCTCGTGTTTTGATCTATCAGCATGGTTTTTATTTTGTTTTCGTAGTGATTATTACTCCCGGTCGTTTTCTGGCGCCGAGCTTCAATAATGATGCAGTTACATCGGGCGGAGATGTTTAGTTACTTCTCTATTTGCTTACTATTAGAAGATTGGATCGTCTTCTGGTCAACGGACACTCTTTTACCTCTGTGGTGTCGAGAGATATTCTTTAATTAATCAACGTCGGATGACGTTCATTTAGTCGTCGTGGGACATAGGATCATCTGTTTTTATTACAGCTAGAGCTCGGCAAATGACTGCGTGCATGGAGAGCGAAAAGTCGGGCTATAAGCTCCCTTGATTTCCCCCCCCCCCCCTCTCTTCCCGCCAGCCCCTCCTTTCATGCTATCTTCATGACGCTCCCATAAACATTAGATTAATGGAAGAAACGTACGATGCAAAATTAATGACATCAATTTGAGGAATAAATTGCGAAGGAAAACTGAAAAAAATGCCAGGAAAATAACTAAACTGTAAAATTCCTAAGATACAGTCTCAAATAGTGCAGAGCCCATTTTTTACTGCACTCTGATTATCCAAATTTGTAAATAAAAGTTTATATTCTGTTATTAAAAAAGAAAGGTGCATTTTGTTACCTTCCTTTCCGCTTTCCCCAGCTCATCACGGCTGGCGCCTCTCGCAGCTGTTTTCGGTGTCTCTCTGTCATACGGGCAAACATCCGAGCAACAGGGTACGCAGCCTAGCCGCGCGTACTGACACACAATATTTTTAGCGCAATACAATCTGACTTATAATAATCTCTACAAAAGAATGGCCCTGACTAACAATAACCTACACCTTCATGGACCACTTACCTCACAAAAATCTTCATCACTCGAACTACTGCAATACAGCGAGCGCCAATACTGCCAGCTAAATAAAAGATTCTAACTACTGAAGGCACTAACTACTGATTGGCATACTTAGCAAATGAAAGATTTTGATAGAGAACAAACAATGTATTTACCTCAATAGTGTTCAAAAGTCATTATATATATAACTACTGATTGGCATACTTAGCAAATGAAAGATTTTGATAGAGAACAAACAATGTACCTCAATAGTGTTCAAAAGTCATTATATATATATATATATATATATATATATATATATATATATATATGAAGGTATATATCTTTCATTTGCTAAGTATGCCAATCAGTAGTTAGTGCCTTCAGTAGTTAGAATCTTTTATTTAGCTGGCAGTATTGGCGCTCGCTGTGTATTGGCGCTCGCTGTATTGCAGTAGTTCGGTATCAGTTCGTGACATCCAGTCTTACAAGTTTACTGTCTCTGATGGACACTCGTCCAGATCATCCGCTCTCAGAACTCCGCCATTCCTCTCCCCACATCCACCACTGCGGCTCACCTCCAACTGCGCAACACTTCGCGCTGTTAACAGCCAACTGCCCAACACTACAATAACAATATTCCAACAATGCAAACCAGCCACAGACGACTGCACACAGCACAGTCAGTGATTTTCATATAGAGCGTTTCGTGGCGTTACCAACATAAAAACCTAAACAGCCTACTTACAACCCCCCCCCCCCTGGCGCGCAACAAGCAAAATTGTCGTGAAGTAGGACGTGATGGGAGGGGCAAGTGAGGAAGTCCAGGCAGCCCCCGCGGCAAGGCCCGAGCCCAACCTACGCGCCGAGTCGGCGCTGCGTCGACAGATTCAAAAAGTCCAGGTGCAACACATCAGTGAAATAGCGGCCAGCCGTGACGCCAAGATGACCAATCACAGAACGACAAATGACGGAAACGAACGACGACGACAGTCATCTAACAGATGACGACGAAAAATACACCACATATTATTATTCCTCTGATCCTGAATCAACCGAACCAGAAGAAATGGAACAAGACGATGGGAAAGGGTAATTTCAAACCCCCCCCCCTCCACGGAAGACAATCAAATGGAATAATTCCGGTGACGACAGCGCACCATACAAACAGTTTAATGTACGTGCGGAAAACCGTTTTGAACCATTAACAGAACCTGCACAACGGACAGACACCACCAGAACTGCTGATAACAACGCAACAACCAAAAACATCGTCAAACCCGCCTCAAACTATACTGAAAAAATCAAGAATACCACCAATTACAATACAGTATGAAGGCCACTATTTAACACTCAACGCTGCATTAAAAAAGTACAGAAAGACCAAGTAAAGCCATCTACAAGGGTAAAACTATCAAATACCACTTCGAAATTATCAAGGACCAAATAACCGCTCTGGATTTCTTCCGCCATCATAACATCCATAATTACACACACCAACCACAGAGCGAACGACACCTCCAAGTACTCATAGAAGGTCTCCTCGAAACAGTTACATAACAGGAAGATCTCAGATTACTAAACTTTCACCCGCACGACGTACACCAAGAGAAAAAAAAATGGGTCAAATGGCTCTGAGCACTACGGGACTCAACTGCTGTGGTCATTATTCCCCTAGAACTTAGAACTACTTAAACCTAACTAACCTAAGGACCTAACTAACCACACACACCCATGCCCGAGGCAAGATTCGATCCTGCGACCGTAGCAGCAGCGCGGCTCCGGACTGGAGCGCCTAGAACCGCACGGCCACCGCGGCCGGTGTACACCAAGAGAAGAAAAGGGATAATGACACTAAAGATTTACGCCCCATGGACGTCTTCTGCGTCACCCTCGACAAGAAACCCGAGAACGATGCAATCTACCACGTAAGATGCATATCAGACACAAAGGTATCAATAGAATCATCCCAGAGCAAGATGGCCCACCTCAAAGTAAAAAATGCCAGGGATTCTTTCATACTGCAAATTACTGCTCAACGCCAACGAGTTGTGCACGATGTGGAGGAGACCGCAGGGCGAGAGATTTATGCAACCAGAAAACGCCACCCCACACTGTGTCAATTGCAATAAAGATGGTTACCCTACTTTATTCAGAGGATGTGAAGAGTTCCCAAGTTCATCAGGGCATGTCCATCAGGGCATATAACACCCAAAGACCTGAAACCACCGCACCAGCAACCACAACTACCCAGCCATGCATTAAGACAACACCAATGCCCACACCAGCAGAAGCCTACCTTAGGGGAAGGAGAGCTTCTACAAACATTCGACCAAACGAGCCCACTACCTTAAACAACCAACCACAACAAGCAAGACATTCCGACACTAACCAATCAACCACTGGAATCTCTACCTTTTTCGAGATGATCAACCAGGTTAAAAGTATATGGGAATGGTTTCAATGGACAAGCATAATCTCGATCGTCAGATCAACCATCCACCAATTCACCACAGCACCAGACTTACTATCCAACAAAATGGGCATCATTCGAGGAGTGATGAAATTTTTCGGAAAGACACACGGAAATTAGATCCAATAAACGATACAAACTATGTTTCTATAACTTCATCGCCGCAGGGTTGAAGAGCTAAAAGGACCTACTAAATGAATTTGCCAAAAATAAAAAAAAACTGATGTACTATTTGTGACGGAGACGCCCTTGCGCCCCTACAGGTACTTTCAAATTACGAAATATGATTTGCCACAGGACAAGCCGTACCAACAGGCAGAGAGGATGGACAGCCATCTTTCTCCGATCACACATCAGACATAACCCTGAACCTGCACGGCCCATGACGTCCTTGGAAGCTACAATAGTCACTATCGAAACATCGCAAGGCAAGATCACCCTGGTGGCTGCCCCAGGGCAATTTTCGACGAAAATGACCTTCTCCAGATCTTCGACAATCACGACGATGTATTACTCGGTGGGATCTAAATGCCAAAAATACTGCTTGGTATTCATGTAGAAACAATGCACGTGGGAATCATCTGTAAGGTGGCAGAATAAATGGTTAGATTAGCACCTTACATGAGACCTTTACAAATCGCAATGAAAAGGTGAAGATGACACCTAACGTAAATCGACAGTTATGAGAACATTTGCCTATCAATATGTAATGCAAAAAGGGATGACAGTCAATCGACGGAATTAACACACCATTCCTATACAATGTATGCCTTTGAGCACAAGGCAGTCGCTTTTAGTTTTGAAAAGCCAGCTCCACAAAGGCGTAGCAGAAAGGAGGACAGCGGCCCCTGGCCAGTTAATTCAAGCTGGAGGGCCACCTGTAGCGAGGGCATCAGTACAAGAACAGAGAGAAGCTTTAGAGAACTGCGTTTCGAAATTGCAACGAGATACGAACAAAAGCAAGTGACGCAGTCTCGTCCAGCAGGTGGGACACACGGAAAGGTCAATGTACTTTAGGCGTCTAGAACAGGCACAAAACTTCCGATTGGCGGAAACTCACTAGGAAGGAGAATACTGAAGTTTCGACGCAGTTTGATAGAAGGGACGTTGCGATTGGTAGAGGGTGTTTCTACAAAACGAGAGGAATGTGACGTGACGTGAAAAAGGAACCCGTGGAGGGAGGCAGTTCGGCCATGAGTAGGACAAGAGAGAAACTTTTGGGGACTCTTCTCTGAACTGGCGTCAAGTGCAGAACGGAGCGCTTAACGCTCCATACGACGCAGAGAAGACATTGGTGTGGACACTGCGTTCACAGCGGCTGCACTCCTGCTAAAATTAGCTGTAGCAACGTTTAGCTCCGACTGTGGAGAAACGAACCAGCCAAATTAGTTAACTGTTCTTGCGAGAACTGAGAGGGCGCTAGAATATGCACGCTGCTCCAACCATGCGCGTGTATGTCGCCACATAATAAGATTAGGACTGAGTACATGTTTTCTCGCATAACGAGAAACATAAGGAAAGTTTCTGCTGGGAAGTTCAGCAAAGGCCAGTTTAGTTCTGTAGGAATTTCAGTGGGAGAGAGCGGCCTTGGAGACAGCAGCACGTCGCAGCTTAAGGTAAATACCGCGTGCAGAGGTGTAAACTTCGTTGGTTCACCAGATTGTGTCCACTGTAAACTCGAGCGGCCTTGGGTAATCTTGCACTCAAATTTGTCACTTGACTAACGATCCCACGTAGACTTGATTGTCATCTTAAGTAGTACCGAACTTTGAACCGGAATCGGACGATTTTCGTAGTACTGACCAACATCATAACAAATGTGAAGGAGCAATTTGGTAAAGAAACTTCCAATTAAACTTTCATATTATTGTGCTTAGGATTAATATAAAGAAACTTCCAATTAAACTTTCATAATATTGTGCTTAAGATTAATGTTCTTTCAAAGAGTTAATATTTAACATTGTTGCGTATAAACTTGTTTCACTTTTTGATGTTGGCAAGATGCGTTATCCATTGAGCTGTTTTTATGTCGGCGAGTTGAAAACTGTGTGGAAAGCTGTAATTTGGTGAGAAATATTGCGACATTGAACTTGTCATTTCACCTCACACAGTTGTTCTCAATTCAAGAATAAGGAGATAAAAAAACCGCATCCATACACAGCTACACGATTTAGAGGGAAGTCTGCATGCAATAATAACGGCCCCAGAAGAGGTGACGTGCATCCCCCTTAACCACCGACACCAGCCTGATGTCCTTGATGTATTCATCACCAAAAACTTGGATCCTCACCTTCACCTAAGGACAATGGAGGAGATCACTTCCGATCACCTCCCTGTATCTGAACACATAGGCAACGCAACAAAACCACCTCAACCGTGCCACAACACGACCACAGACTGGGAACAATTTGAGAGATGGCTCAGCAACAGCATCCGCCCAACAATAGACACCAGCTCACGGCAACGAATTGAAGAAACTACAGGTACATTGACTGACAACATTATAACAGCATACAGACGCGCATCCACAAAGGTGAGGGAAAGTGACGGAGATGGTAAATGAGGTTTTCAACGGAGAAGAGGTACCAGCCACGCTCATGGATGGGACGATCATACTGATACCAAAACAGAAAAAAGCCCGACGAAGTGAAGACTACCGTCCCGTCACGCTCCTGAATGCCGATTATAAGTTAATAGCCAAATACCATGCAAACAACAGGAAAACTGCCATGAACAAAGCCATAAGCCCGTGGCAGACATGTGCGGTGCAGGGTAGAAGGATATTTGACGCTATCTCCACGTACAGAGACGTGATAGCACACGCGGCGACCAACAGAAGTACAACAGCCACAATATCCGTAGATTTCAACAAGGCTTTCGATAGGATCGATCACAGCTACTTGATGAAGACGCTAACCAGACTAGGATTCTGACCAAAATTTAACAAAAGATGTTCAAATGTGTGTGTAATCTTATGGGACTTAACTGCTAAGGTCATCAGTCCCTAAGCTTACACACTACTTAACCTAAATTATCCTAAGGACAAACACACACATCCATGCCCGAGGGAGGACTCGAACCTCCGCCGGGACCAGCCGCACAGTCCATGATTGCAGCGCCCCAGACCGCTCGGCTAATCCCGCGCGGCCAAAATTTAACAGCATTGTCGACAAATTACTGAAGAATGCCAAATCCAGAATAGCAATAAACGGCTGGACAACCAAATACATAGCGTTAAACAGGTCAGTGAGGCAAGGCTGCCCCCTGTCAATGGCGCTTTTAGCAGTAGCACTAGACCCGCTATTGAAGAAGATCGCGAATAGCATAGCAGGCTACACGGTGGAAGATAAAACAGTGGCTTTCGTAGCCTACGCAGACGTCATGGGAATCTTCATCAAACAACATGAAGAAATAACAACGGTGGAACAAATACTGCAGACTGCGAAGAAGCGACAGACTCAAAAATTAACAAGAAGAAAACAGTGCTACTGCCAACTGGGAATAAGCAAATAAATGCAGCAAATCAGTGGTGTGAAGTAGTCTAAAACCATAAAGTACTCGGCATCTTCATGCACTTGCCCACAGGAAATGGCTACATACAACTGGAGAAACGCACTACATATAATACGAGGACTCACGAGAATCCATTCAAACAGAAAACTAACCCTCCATGAAAGAGTAGATCTCATAAATACAACGATCCTATCGAAAGCCTGTTACCTGGCACAGATCCTGACCATACCCAAACAAATACACTCCTGGAAATTGAAATAAGAACACCGTGAATTCATTGTCCCAGGAAGGGGAAACTTTATTGACACATTCCTGGGGTCAGATACATCACATGATCACACTGACAGAACCACAGGCACATAGACACAGGCAACAGAGCATGCACAATGTCGGCACTAGTACAGTGTATATCCACCTTTCGCAGCAATGCAGGCTGCTATTCTCCCATGGAGACGATCGTAGAGATGCTGGATGTAGTCCTGTGGAACGGCTTGCCATGCCATTTCCACCTGGCGCCTCAGTTGGACCAGCGTTCGTGCTGGACGTGCAGACCGCGTGAGACGACGCTTCATCCACTCCCAAACATGCTCAATGGGGGACAGATCCGGAGATCTTGCTGGCCAGGGTAGTTGACTTACACCTTCTAGAGCACGTTGGGTGGCACGGGATACATGCGGACGTGCATTGTCCTGTTGGAACAGCAAGTTCCCTTGCCGGGCTAGGAATGGTAGAACGATGGGTTCGATGACGGTTTGGATGTACCGTGCACTATTCAGTGTCCCCTCGACGATCACCAGTGGTGTACGGCCAGTGTAGGAGATCGCTCCCCACACCATGATGCCGGGTGTTGGCCCTGTGTGCCTCGGTCGTATGCAGTCCTGATTGTGGCGCTCACCTGCACGGCGCCAAACACGCATACGACCATCATTGGCACCAAGGCAGAAGCGACTCTCATCGCTGAAGACGACACGTCTCCATTCGTCCCTCCATTCACGCCTGTCGCGACACCACTGGAGGCGGGCTGCACGATGTTGGGGCGTGAGCGGAAGACGGCCTAACGGTGTGCGGGACCGTAGCCCAGCTTCATGGAGGCGGTTGCGAATGGTCCTCGCCGATACCCCAGGAGCAACAGTGTCCCTAATTTGCTGGGAAGTGGCGGTGCGGTCCCCTACGGCACTGCGTAGGATCCTACGGTCTTGGCGTGCATCCGTGCGTCGCTGCGGTCCGGTCCCAGGTCGACGGGCACGTGCACCTTCCGCCGACCACTGGCGACAACATCGATGTACTGTGGAGACCTCACGCCCCACGTGTTGAGCAATTCGGCGGTACGTCCACCCGGCCTTCCGCATGCCCACTATACGCCCTCGCTCAAAGTCCGTCAAGTGCACATACGGTTCACGTCCACGCTGTCGCGGCATGCTACCAGTGTTAAAGACTGCGATGGAGCTCCGTATGCCACGGCAAACTGGCTGACACTGACGGCGGCGGTGCACAAATGCTGCGCAGCTAGCGCCATTCGACGGCCAACACCGCGGTTCCTGGTGTGTCCGCTGTGCCGTGCGTGTGATCATTGCTTGTACAGCCCTCTCGCAGTGTCCGGAGCAAGTATGGTGGGTCTGACACACCGGTGTCAATGTGTTCTTTTTTCCATTTCCAGGAGTGTAGCTAGGGCAATAACGGGAGCCGCGTACTACCTCCTGTGGCGAAGAGAAATCTTCAAAGTGGCGCAGAAAACATGCTCGCTACCGATGGAAGAAGGAAGACTCGGTCTTGTGGAAGTAAAAACGAAACGTGCGGCGCTTCTTCTAAAAAGGACGCTAGAAATCAAGGAGAAGAACCCAGGCAGCATCACAGCAGCACTGACATGAAGCACGCAATCTGCATAGGAAGAACCGCCAGTAAATTCGAGCCACATCCCGTATAAGATTTGCCACGTAAAACAATACTACATAGACAAGAGCTACGCAATGACAACCGTGGCAAATCCCAGTCACAGGACAGCGAAGAAAATATACAAGGCGCTGAGGGGAAGGCCTGCCAGAAACAAAATGGAAAACAAGTTTCCAAATCACAACTGGCCACAAATATGGAAGAACATCACGGAAAGCACGCTACCAAAGCATGTGAAAGCGAGCTGGTACCGAATAGTAAACAGGACGGTACCAACAAAACAAAAATTAGCCCAGATAAAACTGACAGAATCGGACAAATGTGAAGCATGCAACTGTGTTGACACATTAGATCACCGCTTCACATGGAAAAACGGGGTCAGAATATGGGAAACGTGCCAGAAAATGGTGGCAAAAATAAATAGAACGGACCAGAGGCCTACAACAACCACAGCCATCACTGCGCCCGACATGAAACCATTTCCCAGGCCGAAAAGACTGGCAACCCTGTGGATCCTCGGCATGACAGGCCACGCCATCGCGACGAAGCGGCAGACGGGCCACGTCGACTTCGTGATGGACCTCTGGGAGGAAGCCCAGCAGCACAGGCGGAACTACGAGCACTTCCTCCGGACACCCCTGCAGGCAGCCACCGACGACGTCTTCCCCGGCATCACGTGACCACCAGCGAGCCTTGCCACAGCATCGCAGCAACCTCCAAAGTGCAGTGCAGTGATCAATGTGATAATAGTATAAAGCCAAAAAGAAAGTGAAAGTAAAAGTGCGCCAAAAGTGTTTCAAGCGATGCAGCAAGAAGAAAAGCAAAGTGTTTTGTCTGTGTACACACCCTAGGGTTTAGTGCTCAGTGCTACAGCCCCCCACACACCACGGATATAACATGTACAAATTAAAGTGTTCTTTTTTTCTTAAGAGCCACAAAGTTATAATATGTTCTAATAAACCCTTTCACTCATCTTTACTTTCACCTATCGTCCTTCAACTGTCAGATCTTCTTCCACGTAAATGATATGTGATTTACGCTTATAGGCCGAACTTAAGCTTTACCTCCTTTTGTTTCTATCATGTTTTCATATCATAAATGCAAATGTGTAACTATAAGAGATATAATGTAATGTGATGAATATATAAATAACTAGACTCATTTTTAGTACATAACATTGCAAGTGAACTAAAACTGTGACATCAGAGAAATGCCAGCCATGTCATTATTTGCCACAACAAACTTGGACAAAACTAAATAGCAATGAAAACGGAACACAAGGACTACGCTCAGTAACGAATATAGGAAAAACATATCGATGTGCTTAAAAACGAAAAGAATGAAAGGAAACTTAGCAAATGGACAGCGTGTCCTACCTACTTAAAAATAAATAAGAGCAACAAATACCATAAGCACAAGAATAAAAAGTAATATGAAAGCTTGTAATTCACAACCACAGAGATGATTATATTACTTGTTTTTTTTTTCTCAAATAAATATTTGGTTAAAAAAAAAAAAGACAGGAGAGAAGTCAACAGACTGACTAAGGAGATCCACCGCCGCGTGTTGGGATGGTTGGTTGGTTGGTTTGGGGAAGGAGACCAGACAGCGAGGTCATCGGTTTTATCGGATTAGGGAAGGACGGGGAAGGAAGTCGGCCGTGCCCTTTCCAAGGAACCATCCCGGCATTTGCCTGGAGCGATGTGTTGGGATGGAGAGCAGAAGTCTGGGAAGATAGAATGAGCACACTGTAACTTAAGAATAGGGACGATTGGAAATTAATCAAAAATATCAGAGGGACCAGACCACATAAACCGGTCTCGCTGCAAGACAGCAACCTAGTCTTTGATGCGCTGTGCCAGGAGGAACTGTTCGCCACAGTGTACGAACAACAAAAAATGGCTCTGAGCACTATGGGACTTAACTTCTAAGGTCATCAGTCCCCTCGAACTTAGAACTACTTGAACCTAACTAACCTAAGGACATCACACACATCCATGCCCGAGGCAGGATTCGAACTTGCGACCGTAGCGGTCGCGCGGTTCCAGACTGAAGCGCCTAGAACCGCTCGGCCACATCGGCCGGCCGTACGAACAACAAATCAGAATCGAGGTAGAAGAACTACCCAAAGAAGACGATACGCAATTCCAATGTCATGTTATGGGCGTAGCCCGAAATATAAGGGAAACATGGCCTAGCGACCAACCAGAACTAACCACACCAGCAGTAATAAAAAGAATTATAAGCAGTCTTGGTACGAACTCAGCACCCGGACCGGACCTAATAACTAACACCCAACTACAACACCTGCCGAGAAAACCCATAGAACTTCCTACCAGAATCCTTAACGCCTGCCTCTCACAACACTACTTCCCAAAATTGTTCCAATACCAAAAACAGGAAAAGACCTAAAGAAACCAGAAAACCATCGACCTCACACAAAGATGTCGATAAGAAGTGAGCACTCGCTTCTGTATGAATGTCTGTTTGCCTTCAGCTGTGCCTGTATAAGCTTTCATTTTTCTAAATATTAATAGCTTTGCCTTCTCGTAAATTTTCCTTGCTTTATGTATCTTTCGTCCGTGGGGAGCCAAGCACGTGGTTGATCATTAAAGTTTGTTGGGCTACCGTCATCACTAACTGTCCGATCTCATGTTTGAGATTGCGTGATGTGATATTGTTGCAACTTGGCCACGACACCTAGAAATTGCGTCTCCACAAATCACGTGGGCAGGCGGGTGTACTGCGAAACGTGTACCGTTTCACGAGTTATTGCGATCGGCCATCTGGCAACAGCAGTTGTATGAATGATTCACACCAGTGCTTTTACGTGTAGATTATAACGGTGAATGTATCGATGCTTTTCTTTAATGTTTTAGGAATTAATGTTATCAGGAATTGTGTACATGCCTCACATCCATATCTTAGGAATGAATGATTTTATCCACAATTTTCTCTTGTATTCCCAGGTTACGTTTGTGCACGTAAGCCACTCACCTCGTAGCTTTCCGGTTAGCACATCCAACGCGTTTCCTTACGCACTGGTCCAGTGATTAATTTCCCCTTTTATTTTAAAACAAATGCTTTAGATTCTTATTTTCAGGTGTGTTGCTCGGAGCTGATCTTATGCACAGTGTTCATGCACTTTCTATTTTATTTTAGATGTTTGATTCTCGTGAACAGTGCACGGGCAATACTATTAGTTACATTGCATTCCATACAAGCGACATCGCAATGTATGCACTGTCATGAGTTTTTGGTCTGTGATCAAATTAATTTATTTTCCGACTCGACAAACCTTTGATTAGTTGTATAGTTAGACTCGGTGGCGACCCTACCAATCTAAACTTCGCATGTACTAGGCCACCATACAACCCATGATGTTTGGCTGCTCATCATGCGGAGTTACAAGCAAGTCCAACAAAAGACCGCTACTAGTGCTCCAGAGCAGATGCCTCAAACTTGCATTAAATGCACCACGTGGACAAACATGGACCAAACTCATGCAGAACTTGCCATGCCCACAGTCGAAACTCAAATCATCCAGGCAACAAGAGATATTTTGAAAAGGTAGATAGGCTCGGACCTACTCGCAACCAAGAATAAGGATACGAGCAAGTTAGGACTTTTAAAATATCAAGAATAAGAGAAATCTGTTAAGTATACTAGGAATGAGTGCCTCAAGCGCCAATATTAGTGCCTCAACGGCCCTCATAAGTCCGAAATGGTGCCCCATGTCATGCAAATAAATGGTGTCCCCAATAAGCAACCCTACCCCCTACGCTTGAGGGACCAACCTCCTCCAGAGGCAGAGCCCTGGCCACCGCCCCCGGCGCCCGCAACGCACCAGCCGCAGCCGTCCGCCGCCACCGCCAGCCACCAACGATTTGGGGACCAAGCAGTCATCACGATTACGTACGACCACTCAAATACCCACGGTGCAACTCCCGTTCGATAGTGAATACGTACGACCGACTGCATTCGAAATCGAACAGAGGACGTTCCACGAGCTTAGACTAGAGGAGGACGAAATCGAACGGCTGATACTGGACTTGACGCTCTACAGGCTCCTCATGAAATTCGAGGCACCGAGACATTGCGAAACTTTGGTCACCGCCCACGCTGGAATACGAAAATTTAAGCAAAGGGACGACGCAGTAAGAGACGTCGAGACCTCGTTTGCCGGCTGCAGAGTGAGGCAAACGATGGTCTACAATCTGCCCATCGAGATGCCGGACGCCGAAGTGGCACGAGTGATGAAAACCCTCCAGAAGAAAACGCGGTTGTTATCTTTCTGAGCACATATCGTCGAAGCAGCACGGGATATGGAAATTATAACAAAGACGTTGAAACGTAGTTGCTACTGTACTTTGCAACTGTGCAATGACATCTTTAAAAGTTTTGATGTTGTTGTTGTTGTTGTTGTGGTCTTCAGTCCTGAGACTGGTTTGATGCAGCTCTCCATGCTACTCTATCCTGTGCAAGCCTCTTCATCTCCCAGTACCTACTGCAACCTACATCCTTCTGAATCTGCTTAGTGTATTGATCTCTTGGTCTCCCTCTACGATTTTTACCCTCCACGCTGCCCTCCAATGCTAAATTTGTGATCCCTCGATGCCTCAGAACATGTCCTACCAACCGATCCCTTCTTCTAGTCAAGTTGTGCCACAAACTTCTCTTCTCCCCAATCCTATTCAATACCTCCTCATTAGTTACGTGATCTACCCACCTTATCTTCAGCATTCTTCTGTAGCACCACATTTCGAAAGCTTCTATTCTCTTCTTGTCCAAACTAGTTATCGTCCATGTCTCACTTCCATACATGGCTACACTCCATACAAATACTTTCAGAAACAACTTCCTGACACCTAAATCTATATTCGATGTTAACAAATTTCTCTTCTTGAGAAACGCTTTCCTTGCCATTGCCAGTCTACATTTTATATCCTCTCTACTTCGACCATCATCGGTTATTTTACTCCCTAAATAGCAAAACTCCTTTACTACTTTAAGTGTCTCATTTCCTAATCTAATTCCCTCAGCATCACCCGACTTAATTTGACTACATTCCAATATCCTCGTTTTGCTTTTGTTGATGTTCATCTTATATCCTCCTTTCAAGACACTGTCCATTCCGTTCAACTGCTCTTCCAAGTCCTTTGCTGTCTCTGACAGAATTACAATGTCATCGGCGAACCTCAAAGTTTTTACTTCTTCTCCATGAATTTTAATACTTACTCCGAATTTTTCTTTTGTTTCCTTTACTGCTTGCTCAATATACAGATTGAATAACATCAGGGAGAGGCTACAACCCTGCCTTACTCCCTTCCCAACCACTGCTTCCCTTTCATGTCCCTCGACTCTTATAACTGCCATCTGGTTTCTGTACAAGTTGTAAATAGCCTTTCGCTCCCTGTATTTTACCCCTGACACCTTCAGAATTTGAAAGAGAGTATTCCAGTCAACATTGTCAAAAGCTTTCTCTAAGTCTACAAATGCTAGAAACGTAGGTTTGCCTTTCCTTAATCTTTCTTCTAAGATAAGTCGTAAGGTCAGTATT
Organism: Schistocerca cancellata; assembly: GCF_023864275.1. Taxonomy (NCBI): domain Eukaryota; kingdom Metazoa; phylum Arthropoda; class Insecta; order Orthoptera; family Acrididae; genus Schistocerca; species Schistocerca cancellata. Next base: position 448,691,739 of record NC_064634.1, on the reverse strand, counting down.
GCCGCACGTGTTCCAACATTTCTACGGAATCCAAACTGATCCTCCCCGAGGTCGGCTTCTACTAGTTTTTCCATTCGTCTGTAAAGAATTCGCGTTAGTATTTTGCAGCTGTGACTTATTAAACTGATTGTTCGGTAATTTTCACATCTGTCAACACCTGCTTTCTTTGGAATTGGAATTATTATATTCTTCTTGAAGTCTGAGGGTATTTCGCCTGTCTCATACATCGTGCTCACCAGATGGTAGAGTTTTGTCATGACTGGCTCTCCTGATGCCATCAGTAGTTCTAATGGAATGTTGTCTACTCCCGGGGCCTTGTTTTGACTCAGGTCTTTCAGTGCTCTGTCAAACTCTTCACGCAGTATCTTATCTCCCATTTCGTCTTCATCTACATCCTCTTCCATTTCCATAATATTGTCCTCAAGTACATCGCCCTTGTATAAACCCTCTATATACTCCTTCCACCTTTCTGCTTTCCCTTCTTTGCTTAGAACTGGGTTGCCATCTGAGCTCTTGATATTCATACAAGTGGTTCTCTTCTCTCCAAAGGTCTCTTTAATTTTCCTGTAGGCAGTATCTATCTTACCCCTAGTGAGACAAGCCTCTACATCCTTTAGCCATCCCTGCTTAGCCATTTTGCACTTCCTGTCGATTTCATTTTTGAGACGTTTGTATTCCTTTTTGCCTGCTTCATTTACTGCATTTTTGAATTTTCTCCTTTCATCAATTAAATTCAGTATCTCTTCTGTTACCCAAGGATTTCTACTAGCCCTCGTCTTTTTACCTAATTGATCCTCTGCTGCCTTCACTATTTCATTCCTCAAAGCTACCCATTCTTCTTCTATTGTATTTCTTTCCCCCATTCCTGTCAATTGTTCCCTTATGCTCTCCCTGAAACTCTCTACAACTTCTGGTTCTTTCAGTTTATCCAGGTCCCATCTCCTTAAATTCCCACCTATTTGCAGTTTCTTCAGTTTCAATCTGCAGTTCATAACCAATAGATTGTGGTCAGAATCTACATCTGCCCCAGGAAATGTCTTACAATTTAAAACCTGGTTCCTAAATCTCTGTCTTACCATTATATAATCTATCTGAAACCTGTCAGTATCTCCAGGCTTCTTCCATGTTTACAGCCTCCTTTCATGATTCTTGAACCAAGTGTTAGCTATGATTAAGTTATGCTCTGTGCAAAATTCTACAAGGCGGCTTCCTCTTTCATTCCTTCCCCCCAATCCATATTCACCTACTATGTTTCCTTCTCTCCCTTTTCCTACTGACGAATTCCAGTCACCCATCACTATTAAATTTTCGTCTCCCTTCACTACCTGAATAATTTCTTTTATCTCGTCATACATTTCATCTATTTCTTCATCATCTGCAGAGCTAGTTGGCATATAAACTTGTACTACTGTAGTAGGCATGGGCTTTGTGTCTATCTTGGCCACAATAATGCGTTCACTATGCTGTTTGTAGTAGCTAACCCGCACTCCTATTTTTTTATTCATTATTAAACCTACTCCTGCATTACCCCTATTTGATTTTGTATTTATAACCCTGTAATCACCTGACCAAAAGTCTTGTTCCTCCTGCCACCGAACTTCACTAATTCCCACTATATCTAACTTTAACCTATCCATCTCCCTTTTTAAATTTTCTAACCTACCTGCCCGATTAAGTGATCTTTTTTGATATATTTCAAAATCCTGTGAATGCACTGTGAAATTGCAAAGAACAGTCTCGTCACGTATAACAAGCGTCATATGGCGGACGGAGCGCGTGTATAGCGGAAGATAGGGATACTTCCAAGTTTTTCGTGCAAACATCAGTCCAGCTTCCAAAGTGACAGCACCCCCTTACTAAGTTTTCTCTTCTTCCACAGGATGACCAAAGCATTTACGAAAAGACTGTGTAATATCAGTATGGCCTTATTTTAAAGTTGTTTTTGTAATGCCATTTAGCTTGAAGATGAGGTTTACCTCGAAACATGTCGCTAAATAAATAATACAGTAGTTGACAAAGTTTGTAACTGGTAGCGGTAATTTACAAAAACCTTTACAGTTGTAAAGTACAGTAGCAACTATGTTTCAACGTCTTTGTTACAATTTCCATATCTCGTGCTGCTTCGACGATATGTGCTCAGAAAGATCACAACTGCGTTTTCTTCAGGAAGATTCTCACCACTTCAATGTCCGTTGCGTACGTGTAAAAAAATTCGAGTCTCACATGGTGAACTAGACCAAAACACTTTCGAAGTGTATCGGAATTGGCGAGTGGAACTTGGGCAGTGTTACTTGTCAGGCGTCAGGTATGTGACAGTAGTCTTGAAAGAGCACGTGCCGTCATTCGTAATGATAGGACGACTCGGGGGGGGGGGGGGGGGCGTGCAGTACAGCGGCCATCTTTAAATGTGCTCAATAACCAGCTCCACTGAGCACAAGTTCCCGGGGAGCCATCAACTTGCGCAATTGCCACGAACGGAAAACGTGAATACTCAGCAACAGAATGGCATTGCCACCATAGCTACGCCAGAGCGTTAATGTGCGAAGCGCCACGTGCAAACAAGACTGCCACAGCAAAGGTGTGCGGACAGTTGCCACGCCGGACGTTTGCCACGATTTTACCTGCTCCGAAGGGCTGGGTCCCTTGTCTCTCCTACCTCCTCCTCCTCCTCCTCCTCCTCACCCACCCGCCCAGTTTGCTTTCGAAGTACCTAACGTGACGTCAGTATGGTAGTTATTACAACAAACAAGGGCAGGCCTCCTGCTCATTACAAAGGTTATGCGTATCTTAAACAGAGGGAATCTAAAGAAGGTGTTGTTACGTGGATGTGCTTACGCCGAAAAGCGGATCATTGCAAGGGAAAGCTGCTTTCAAGGAATGGAGAAGTGTTGAACGTATTAGAACATCTCTGTGGACCACCTGACGATGCAGCTCTGAAAGTGAGAAAGCAAGTGGAAAGGGCGAAGAGAAGGTCTCGAGAAGAAACTACTCAGTTATCGGAGATATATGCGCATGAAATGGAAAATCTACATAATAAAGTTTATGACTTTGTAACAGTGATGCTTAATTCAGAATCTATGAAGAGAATCATGCATCATCGATGGAGTCAAGCGTGGGTGAATCAACAGGAGCCTAAGAACTCTTATGAAATTGATCTTCATGAAGATCTATTAAAATGGGAGATGGCAGTAGTTTTCTTCTGGAAGAAGATAGATTAGAGGAGAGAATAATGATTTCTACTGCATGCAAAGGAAAAGAAAGTTTACAAACATGTTCCCATTTTTTTATGGATGGAACATTTAAGAGCTGCAGCAAGCAGTTTGTACAAATCTACACCATACACATAGACTTAGGAGGCCCTATTAAAGAAACAAACATTCTTCCTACTGTATTTGCAGTGCTCCCTAATAAGAAGAAAGACACATATGTTCGTCTGTTTCTTCTGATAAAACAGGCAGCCCCTGAGTGGTGTCTTAAACAAGTAAACGTCGACTTTGAGGCAGCTGCGATATCGGCCATTCGTCAAGTTTTTCCCACAATGAAAATAAATGGATTCTATTTCCATATGAAGAAGAGTTTACGGAGAAGAATTCGAGTTCTCCGTCTAACTGAGGAGTACCGCCAGAACGAGGATTTAAGACTTCACGTCAGCATGTGTGCAGCGCTGGCATTTGTAAAACTGGAGAACGTAAACAATGGATGGATTGAGATTCATGCAGAAGCTCCTGATAACGGAACGTTCTCTCAATTTTTTGAGTACTTTGTGGATAACTGGATAGAGAATGAGGATATGACAATAGAAATGTGGGACTGTTTCGGAAAAAGGCACCGAACAACGAATGCTGTTGAAGGGTGCCACAACAAAATAAATAGTATTACTGGAAACCCTCACCCTAGAATCAACTATTTGGTGCACTGCTTGAAAAAGAAAGCAGAGCTCACAAACTGCATGTACATGAAATTGGAAATGAATCTTTAAGGTAAGAAGAGGAAGAAGAAGTACTTGAAGCTGGACGACAGATACAGAGAATCGTAAAGAATTATGAAGAGACTGGCAACATTAGGCCTTGCTTGAAAACCATTGCCCATATTCAGAAACTGGACTAAAATACGTTAAAAGTAATGTATTAAAAACTATGAAGACCACTAAGTCCTCACAGATTACTGAGTTAAAATTATTAAAACACTGAAGCAGCATCATCAGCGCTAATATTAAGTTGCAATTGTAAATAGAATATACATTAATTGAGCCCGTTTAGGCTCATTTTACACACGCCAAAATGGTAAATGGTCATTTATCATTTTGACAGTCCAAAGCCTGTGCAAAGTGTGATGGGAATCAGCCTTTAATTTAAAAATTATAGAGTGTTTCAAGCCTCACAAAAGTATCCCTATTGTTGTCACGTTAAGATAATTTTAGAACTCACAATTATTTAATAGTATGGCCATAATATTGGAAGGTAGAAAAAAGTTATTTGCTGAAGCTTCACCTAAAATATCATGGTTTGTTAAACAGATAGTATACGCTTTGGTAAAAGAAAATGGGAACTGAATCTTTGAATTGCACCTAAAACAGTCATCCCAAAACTGATCTGATCCTAAGGTTGACAATTCTGGCACCACAAATATTTTTTATTTAAGTTTAGCTACAAACATTTATAGTAGATGTAAATCTACTTAAGTACATTTAGATATAGTCCTTTAAAAATTATAATTTCATACTAAATTGTTGATTATCTTTAAACAGGCCAATAAAAGCAACTGAAACTAGGCAAGGAGATTACTATTGAAAATTGTTACTAAAGATCATCATAAACAAATGTATTAGACCTACTTTTCTTATACATTAGAGACTTTTTGAAAAGATATTTAATCATTTCCTCTGTCACTGACAGTGTAATTTGAGTTGCTTTGCAACACCACGGATATCTAGTTGAAAATTGTGTTTGCAGCTGTTCTCATTTCGAATTCTGGAATATTTACTTCGTCTTCGTTGGTGAAGGAATTTCGGAAAATGTATTTAGACTTTAGTGGCACTCTCATCAGTAACATTACCGTCGCTGTCGTGCAGTAAAGGTACTTACTGAGCCTTTCCGCTGGTTTACTTAACATGGGACCAGAATCTCTTTGGATTTTCCGCCACATTTCTAGAGCGAGTTTCGTTGTGGAAATTATTAAATGAATCTCGCATTGAAATCTGCACCAAATTTCGAGCCTCAGTAAAACTTCACCAATCTTGGAGATTTTGCGTTCATCTAAATTATACGTGCCTTTTGCGGTGCTCCTGCAGCAGCTTTCTGTCGTGTTTTGTGTACAAGCATAGCATTCTGTATTACTTCATTTCCTTATTGCTAACATTTTAAAATTGTACGTCGACTTTGGATGACAGGTCAATCATAGATGTTCTTATCTCTATGTAGTGAACGTGTTTTCAGTTATGTTTTGAACATTGTCTCGCTACAATCTCGTTGCATCGTTCCTTTCTTGTTACTACCATGGCGATTGACTGTTTCTATAGCAATCAGTAAGCGTGAAAGGAAGCTACCGTAGAGACAGATGGATCTATATTTATACCTGGCAGAACTAATTACATACTGACATAATCGTCGGTATTGCTTTCGTTTCCCAAATGTTATAAATATTTCGATTTCGGAAAAGAAGCTCTATATTTCCCCAAGATGTCGAAGAAGAAGGCCCTTACGTACTGGTTGTATCGAGTAAGGTGTGGAGACGGCGGTTTGAAAGCGAACAGAAGAAATAGGAGGAAGGGCGTCCCTTACCTGTGGGATCGCTACTCAAGCTACCTGGCGAAGGGGTAAGTGTGGCAAATGTCGGGCGTGGCAAATGTCCGGCATTCCACAGCAAAAGGACCGCTAGCCGCGGCCATGGACACCCAGCCGGCTGCCCCGGTCCGGCCGTCTCAGAGGGCGAGGATAGTACAACGGAGAGCGAACCGGTCCCGGACCCCCCCTCCCCCCCCCCCCCATCCGACCAACGCAAAAGCCGGCGGCAGAGGATTGCGGTGTCGTGGGGTTTCCTACGAGCAGTGGCGCACTAAACCTGTCAGAGGCCCGGGCCGGCAAAACAAATTGAGGTTCCCCTTGCAGCCCCTCCCGCCCTCCTCACCAGACAGAACTTCTCCGAGCGTTTCAAACGCAAACGCAAGGAAGCCCCACATTGCTTATCTTCATTTTGTGTCGTGATAAATTACAAGGTATAACGTTATTTTACGTAACACTGAAATTTACTGCTCTCGTAATCTCGTTGCTATTATTTAATAGCAATGTTGCCCCTTATACGACAGAAATCATTACGTGATTTCTGTTGTTCGAATCAATTATTTATGTTTCGCAACTAAGTCGGCATAGAGCGAGCGGGGTGTATAAAAATGAATCCCTGTTTCCCAAACCAAGAGAAAGGTCACTGCCTACATAAAACTTATTTCAGTGCATGATGGCGGGTACTTTACTTACAGATTTCAACAACAGCCACAGTGTTGCTCCGATCTTGATGAAATTTTGTACATTTGATCTTCAAAATAAGGGGAACCTCACAGTCTACGTGAAATTTCATACGGTGTATGGCGGAGGGTACCTTACAAAAGAATTACCATGTATGTTTTCGTGGTGAAGACATTTATACAAGCAGACGTATGCTGGATGGCGGAGGGTTGGCCTATCTTTAAATGAATTCAACATCGTTTCGTCAATCAGCATGAAACTTGGCAGATATACGTACTCTTTCATAGACGGGGAAAGAGGAGATGGCATGACAGAAGTGGAAGAGGAGATATACGGAGACAGGAGAACGTGATGGCGGCGGGGAGAGGGGAAGAGGTGCATCCAGAGAAGTGAGACAAGCAGATTAAAAGAAAGACAGAGCAGCAGGTAAACAGAGAAAGGGGGAAGGTGCTGGATGACTAATAGAACACTGTAATAAATACATTAATTAGGTGTGTTATTGTGAATTTGATGTACTATTAGAAAAAGCGGAGGAGGAGGTGGACAGAGAGGGGAAGATGGATGGAGAAGGAGAGGAGGATGGAGAGGAGGAAGTGTTGTGAGAGGGGGGGGGGGGCAGGTGGAGGAGATGGGAAGAGAGACGGATGGGCGGAAGGGGGAGGTGGATAGAAAGAGACGAGATAGGACTAAATGGACAAGAGAGATGAGGGAATAGAGGATGAACTGACATAAAATTGGGATGAATAAATATCCGGGCAACGTCAGGTTTATTGTTAGTAATTAGATAAAGATTTACGCGACAATGGGCGTGTTCACCTGAAAGGAATTACAGAATATTTTCCTATGGTTAGATGCAGCGTACAAAGTCTCGATAACTAAAGTGTTGTTCTTGATGTCTACAGATGATAAAATTCGTTGCTTAATATAGATGACTCCACCAAAGTTCATCTAGTTGGAATTTGATCTTTATAAAATGAACTACATAATAATCAGCTAAAAAATGCTACTGTTTGAGCACAATAAAGGCAAATATGATCGTGTTTAAAAGACTGACAGAAAAGTGGGCAACCAGCTGTCTGAGTCCTCATTCCGCCTTCCTCACCAAAAATTCTAGAAGGTTCATAGGAGGAGTGACCATGTTATGAAAGAAATTTACCAAGTAAAATTCCATTGTATTAGAACTTTAGAAATACCGTTAAAAGCGTACTTTTGTGAATGAGATCCGCCAAATACAAATAATTAGTTACGTATGACGTATGAAACTTCAGAAACGGCAGTTAACTTTGCGAAATTATTGATGCTGGTAAAATATGTGCTGTATTTACACATACCGTTTTGAAACAACAATATTTTCAAGGCCCACAGCAAATCCCAGAATTTTTCGCACAGATCATCACGCTAAATTTTTTTTCATCCAACTTTTCGAATCTCTAGACCCCCTCCGTGGTGACGCTCGTGTTCCCGACTACATATAAATATCCTAACTGTGAACATTCCGACTGACATGAAAATAACAACATCCCTTCACATTTTATCCAGGCTTAGGACTGGCTATGCATGTAGTACAGAGGCATTTTTAAATTTTTTTTTTCATTTTTTCATTTTATTTATATTTTGTTGTTTATTTTTTGTTGTTTTTGTTGTTGTTCAACATTACAGTAGCAAATTGATAACCTTTTTTTTCTTATGAATCGTAATTTCTTATTCAATTTTTTCTAAAAAGGCTAGAGATTTTAAACACCTTTTTTAAGTCTCCAGAGTCTTCATTGTTTTCATAATGTATTTTAATCTATTGTCAAGATGTATGTACCTTTTTCTCTTTTTTGAAGAGGTAGGACAATGGAACCTTTTTTAATTTCAAAAATAGTATTCACTGCCTCCTCCTTCAGCTTTTGAATTAGAAAGTATACGTTTGGATGTTTCTGATTTATTGAGGAGTTCAGTTTGTAACCTCCCCCTCACTTATCGACCTTAGTGACAGTGAAAAATTAAACCGCGTGTACCTAATGGTTATTTGGGAAAAGCAATCGTCACCGAAGTCAATTTGTCGGTAAAGAGGGAGGAAAGGGTTACATCTAAATGAAAGGAAAACTGCTAATGAAACTGGTGGAAATTAATTTTGAAAAGGGGTAGAGTTAATAAAGAAAGTAAATGTGCGGCCGTTACGTTAACAGTTAACCAGCGCTAATTAGATATTTGAGATTTGGGGGAAATTACTGTCGCCAGTCCTAAGGACAATTACTATAGTAACTGAAAAAGAAAGGTTATTACACATATAATTAGACTAGAAGCGTGGCAACTGAAGGTTGACACGCGTAGTGTGAAAACTGAAAGTTTGTCAGAAGTAATAAATTTCGCTACACCCTGACTTAATTTAGCAAAAGAACTCTCGATTTTCCGGTTTTATTAATTAATTTAGTGACTGAAGTTAATAGTGAGCTTTCTTTCTGAAGCACATCGAAATTCAGTAAAATACGGTTAGTCTTGGACTACCTCAACAATCATTTCAAAAGCTACTTGAATCTACGCAATTTAGAAAGAAGAGATTTAACTTTGAACTTGAATTAAATGATTCTGAACAATTAACAATAGTAAAATTTAGTACGTACCAAGCTGAGCTGCAGTCACAGGTAAGCTAAAATATGGTAACAAAACTCGCACTCTTAAATCGTGCTTGTGTAATCTAAATATTGTAGCCAGCTATGAATACCTTAACTGAACTTTGAAATTAAAGCAGTGAAATCGAATGATGCTGGCGTTTGAATTTCAACGACACTCGGGTTCATTCCGGAAAAGGAAGGGACCCTGCTTGGTAATGCAATTGGGACAATGAGCAACAAACGTTCATGCTAAGTTGCTGTAATTTTGTGATGCAACAAATTTAAAAGTTTGAAAAGCTGAGGTCTGCCATACAGTTCTAAAACTTTACGTGCTTCCAGTCTTCCTTGTTGGTTGATTGAAGGTTTGAAGCCGTCGATCGAGGAGGTGGCGACAATCACTCATTGTCGGCCGTCGCTGTTGCAGAAGCTGGATGTTGGCGCGCCTTCTTCTCGACACGGTCACCAGACGAAACGGGCTCTTGATGTGCGCCAGCTAATGCTTCCCGTCCGCGACACCATGTCAGAAACTATCATCGCAAGTCGAGCGCAGTTACATGCTGCCAAACCCCGAAAGCGCGGCAACTCGCGGGAGCTTCACACAACACCTGCTCCACTGCACCACCCCAGCCAGACCACACCCTCTCTCTGCCCGCGCTCCACGCGACAGAGTTAACACTACCAAAGATCCTAAACACTATGGTTCTCCACACGACTTATCGATGTATTCGTTCGATAGCATATTTTTCCCTAGGCCAGACCCAGCGTATAAATACAAATAATATTCACAAAACAAACCAATTATAAATCGACATAAATGCATATATATACAAACAGTAAAACAATTAAATATATAAAGGCACAGAAATGTCATATATTCAGGTAACAAAATAAGGAAAAAATTTATAGTACAATAGATGGAAATAGAAGGATATGCATTTCAGGCGTTACAAGTTTTCTATGCCAAACTTTGACAGCATTCGTCGTTCTGTGTCGTTGGTTAAAAGCATTCCACATTTCAATAGGTATATTAGGATTTTCCATCCACTGATCAACCAACCACATAGTCTGCAAATGCTGTGATCTTCTCTCCACTGGGCATTTGTTCCATTATTAAAATCCACGCTTCATCGACAGTGTTAAGTGGAAGATGTGCCACTGAAGCACACATGCGACAAAAAAGTCGGACTTCCGCCCTATCCCTGTAGTCTTCCGTTAATCCCAGTACGTGTATCTTCTTCCACAGACACTGGTTAAAGTGAAAATTACAACCGGAAAGTTGTGTTTCAGGGAACACTGAATTCATTGCTTTAATTGTAGCCATTTCAAAATGCAGTTTTGGTGTCCACCCAGGCATCTTAGATTTCAATCCAGAAAAAAGTCTTTCATATGAATTTTGACTTTTGTCCGGTAGAAAAGCAAATAAAACAGGAAATATCTTAGTTGTCTCTTCTATACTTCCGATGTCGACATGGATTGTGTACAATTGTTTGAACTGTTTCGAACAGCTGTCAAATGTCCCATCCATAAGCACAGTTCCATTGTCACAAAGGATTTTCTCTGCTTCTTCACAAGCAAATACTAGAAGTCTCTTGCCTGGAACAGAGCCATCATCAATCTTCAAAAAGCTATTACCTTCCATTAATTTCAAAAGGTCTTCGCTAAGGTATATTTCCGAACTAGAGAAAGGGTTCTGGGTTGTCCCAATAGCTCCTCTTCTCGCTTTACACAATTAACTCTTGGAGCTGTCATAATTCGGAATATATGCCACGAATTCTAATCCTTTATCTTTCAAATCTTGAAATTCCTGCTTAAAAATTTGGGCTACAGCCAATGTCCTTTCTTCACGAACCCTTTTTCTGCAATTATGTAGTCTTTTCATTATCTCCACATCTGTTTTTGTCAGGTGGACAAGAATGTTGTTGTTGGGCAACGATTTCATCACTTGCAATTTTTAAATGGCCTTTGCACCTACTCCGTTCATAATTGACGCACATTCAGTTCGTATATTCTTCATTTTTCCTTTAAATACGGTAGCGATGACCATCCTTTCGTTGTTGTTACCACTTCCATCGTGTACACTGCATAGAACAGAAATCGTATAAGAAAACGCACGGAACGAAAGCTATCGACGACGACACCGTACGAGAAACGATGAAAACATCTGCACTGAGGGTGAGCGACTGGGGCAGACAAGCAGTGGGGGAGGCTCAGTTCTCAAACACCTCGTTAGGGAACCGGTTGCTCGGGACAGCTTCGCTACCTGCTGCACCCTAGTAGGAAACCCTACGATATGAAACCCCACTCGTGCCTGTCAACAGCCCGACGAAATGACCATCAAGAAACGACTAACGAAAGTTGCGCGGTTTCTGAAACAATCAGACGGAGAGCCAAAGAAAAACAATGACGAAGTCCCAACGTCGGGAAAAACGAAAACGCGTCGGTACAAGCAACGAAGCCAGAGTCGCGAGAAAGAAGATGATAGGATGGACGTACCTGATGCAAAGGCGTCAGACACAGCAACCGCGAAAGCGTCGCTCAGCACCAAAGCGGACGCCGCCTTCCTCTGTCCAAAACGGCTACAACACGGTAAAGAGCCGCCTCCACAAAGCACACAATGCAACCAGGCTCAGTATACGTCATCACACGCAACGTGAACAGAATGAGCGCCGCACCAAAGTGCCGACTTCCTGTAGCACAAAGTCGCAGACGTAGCAATGTTACAGAAGGTAGTCACGACAGCAATTGAACAGGTACCGGTATAGGAAGTCATCTGCCATATCGACGCAGAAACACGTAGTGGAAATGCGACTTCGGTTCAAAAATGTTCAAATGTGTGTGAAATCTTATGGGACTTAACTCCTAAGGTCATCAGTTCCTAAGCGTACACACTACTTAACCTAAATTATCCTAAGGACAAACACACACACACACCCATGCCCGAGGGAGGACTCGAACCTCCGCCAGGATCAGCCGGACAGTCCATGATTGCGACGCCGCAGACCGCTCGGCTAATTCCGCGCGGCGCGACTTCGGTCAAACACGGCCTCGAAACTGGAGACGTAAAATTAAAGCCCGACGGACGAGGAATAGCAGTCAAAATAGAAAATACGCGGTTTGTAAAGATATACGTTCTGTCGGGAACTAAAAACATACGTGCTAGAATCAAGTTCTACAATGAGGACATCTGCGAGCTTCTACTTCACAACAACAACATCGTGCTGGCAGGTGACTTCGAGTGTGTAAATGCACCCGGAGACACATCTCGATACTAACCTGTGTGCCGAACTGCACGAGTTAGTAATGCGTCTAAAATTGCAAGAAAGCTGTCAAGAGGAAGAGGACCTGGAAACTTAATTTATCGTCGTCGAGGTGACTTGTGATTAAACTCCAATTTCCTGGAATAATTCTTGAATGCAAAGAGAGGCGAGGCGAGTACAATTCTACCACTGAGTGTGGTTTGGCGTGTTCCTCTTACCAAATAAGACAACTTAAGAGAGTCCAGCGTTGAGAAGACTATTTGGAGACGAAACACGGCAGACTTTCGCGGAAGATGCCTACGAGATGCAATGGATGCCCCTACGGACAACGAACAGCCTCTGCCGCGGATCAAAGAACTGAAAGCGCGTATACTGAGCAGATGAAAGGCGTCATCGCCCGCAGTCAAAACAGCGGCGAGGTCGAAGATGGACCTGCCACGCTGCACCACCCGCACAGGGGGAGACAGAGGGCAAACAGCAAACAAGTACTGGAACAGGCTGTAATGAAAAAGACACGTCATGGATCACGTCAAACATCATTTCGACAACCTGTTCCGAGGGAAAGATACCGACGACGCGGAAATGGCTAGGATCCTGTAAGAAATATGCCGGATCCTTATCAGCGCAAACTGGGCACTTTTAACTCAGAATGTGACAGAAGACGATGTCAGAGAGCCGTCCTCGAATACAGCAGACATGGAAGAGCTCCAGGCGCACACGGAATCCCAAAGGAATTTTACACTCTGCTTTGGGGTACAGTCGGAAGCATTCTTACAGAAATTGTGAATGAAGTTCTAAACGGGACTGCAATGCCACCAATATTTTTGCAAGGGACGGTGATTCTGCTCCCTAAAAAGCAGGCAGCCAAGAAAATTGAATTTAGTAGCGTTATCGACGGAAAGTCTGACTACAAATTGCAGCAAAGTGCCTAGCTGTGAACGTAAAAGCAGCAATGAAAAGACCTGTGCAGTGCTTGGCAGAAACTTCTTCGACGCCGTCTGCTCATATAGGAACATCATAGCCCACACCGCAACAACCAGAACATCAGAAGCGATAACTGCTGTCAGCTTCCACAGATCTTTCGACAGGTCTGTCACCAGTGCCTACTGAAAACAATCACACACCTAAGATTTCGACTCAGTATTACAGAAATCATTACGAGCATTGTTACAAATGCCACCTCCACAATATCGATAAACGGATGGATATCCAAGTCCATACCAATAGGGAAATCCGTCAGAGAAGGCTGTCCATTATAAATGGGACTGTTTACAAAGTCCTGGTCCCGTTACTACATAAAGTGGCAGTCAATATGAGAGGCTACACTGCTGGAACCTTAACTATAACATGCACTGCCTACGCCGATGACATGGGCCTATTCATACAGAGTGAAGAAGAAATCGACAAAATTCAACCAACCGTGGAATGTTTTGAGAGAGAGAGAGAGAGAGAGAGAGAGAGAGAGAGAGAGACAGGCGCAAAACGAAATGTGAGGACAACAGTACTACCGCCGATAGGTAATGGCAGACTAAGAGCGGCCAAACAGTGTTACCGAGTGACAGATAAGCACAGAGCATTCAGAGAAGAAATTCAACAGTGCTCAACCAAAATGGCAGCACAAAAGTGGCGCAGCGTTTTAAATACAACCAGATCTAACACCCAAATCCCAAAGTACGAAAGGAAGCACAGAAAAGAATGATTCTTTAACCAACGAACTGCTGTTAGTTCCCGGATTGAGCTGGTTCATTTAGAGGCGCCAAAACAGATACTTCCAACTTGATTTTACACAATATACCGAGTTAGTTGAAGCCAGTTACGACGCTCAAGTCAGGCGGATCCTGGATTGACGAAGTACCTACCATATTATGCTTATCAGTACTACTGCGTGATTCTCCTTTGAACAAGACTATACAACGTGTTGTCACACCCTTGACAGCGTGGAGCTGGAGTCAATACTCAGTTTTGAGATGCCAGTCACGCAGGACATGAATCTGTACCTCATGGGCGTCGGCGATCTAGTCGACTCGATCTCGCGAGAGTCCCTGCTACAGTTACAGGCTGAACTGCGCCTAGATGAGTTGCAGTTCGGTGCCGCAGGAAGTTTCGGGCGAGTATCCGGCCAGACACACGTATTTTATGAGAAGCTACCATCACCCCTAATATCATTGTTGAAGATCCAAGAGGATTTGTGGTTTACCTTTGCGTGCAGGAACCCAGCATAAAAAAAGGGGTACTCAAGGTACCCTGGGCCACACACCATCAGGTGGCTTGCGGAGTATGGATGTAGATGTAGATGAAGATGTAGATGTAGGGCTCGTGAGCGACCACACGAGCGGAAACCTGATGCTCAGCCAAAGAATTCAGCTTATAAACGAAACGATCCTGTCTGAAGTCTGGTACGTGGCTCAGATTCTATGTGCACCGGCAGAAATTGCGCGAGCGATAGCAGGTGCTATCTACCTGCTGCAGAACCGCGAAATCTCCAGTGTCCCAGACGACGCGCTTCCTACCCGAGCGCTGAAAACTGAAAACTACAGCGCGTACGGCATTACGTCCAGCCTGCTCAACGCCTACAAGCGAAGAGGCACCAGTCGTTACCTGCCACATCCCACTCAAGTTGTGTCACCTAAAACAGCTTACGATTGAGAAGAGCTACGCCATCGCTGTTGTGGCCAACCCAGAACAGTGAACGGCACGGAAGGTCTATGGCGCCCTAAGGGGGAAGACACAAAAAACCAAACTAGAGATGAACTTCCAGACAACGACTGGCCACAGGTCTGGAAGAGGATCTCTGAACGGATTTTACCAGTGCACGCTAGGGATTCCTGGTGCAAAATCGAACACCAGACAGTGCCGACTAACGAGAAATTGGCGCATATTAATATGCTGGAATCGCTAACTGCGAACTCCGCAATCACAATAACGCCATAGAACACCGGTTTCAATGCGGAGGAAGCAGGGAAGTATGGGTGATAGGTAGAAAACCGGCTGCCCACATCAAAATAAGCGACGAAAGATGATGAGGACGATAATTTGGTTTGTAGGGCGCTCAAAAGCGTAATTATCAGCGCCCGAATAAATTCCCCCACTATCCAGTCTCGCCGTTTCCTGAATGATGATGAAAAGGTGAGGGCAACACAAATCCAGTCGCCGGGCGGAGAAAATCCCCAACCTGGCTGGGAACCGAACCCGGGGCCCCGTGACCCCGGGGCAGCAATGCTAGCCACTAGACAACGAGCTGCGCACAGCGACGGAAGGTCAATCGCCAGTCACCGTCCCTGAGGCAAAACCGTTCCAAGATGTCGGTCCTTGCTGTGACAGCATACGCCATCGTCAACAAACGGCGGACGGAAAAGGCGGAGCTCCTCAAAGACCCGTGTGAGCAACACAAGGCGGCCAAACAAGGCGCCAGGTACCGCGGGTCCACACAGAGCTCCCTGCAGGTCCCGCTGAACGCCGCCTTCAGAGACATCTTCCACAACCCAGGCGGTCGCCCTCCCACGACACACACGTCCCCGACGCCGACGACGTCGTCCTCCTATCCTTCCCAAACGTCAAGAACAGTGCAGTGTGCCAAAATGTGTGTTCAAAGCAAGGGAAAAGTGCAAGGCGAAAGTGTTCAAGTGTCTTGCCCCAAAGTGTTTCCATATGAGCAACTGTAGCTCTCCAGTGTCCCTTTCCTCATCGGCACAATCATGAAAAAGGCAACAAAATGTCTGCCATAATTTGGTGCAAAAGTGTAAATAACAATTGTTTTCAATGTAACACTGGAGACTAAGAAGTGTCTTTCGCTCTCTCTCTCTCTCTCTCTCTCTCTCTCTCTCTCTCTCTCTCTCATCCCCCTCCCCCTGCTCCCCAGCTCCTATCATTAACACTCTACACTCACACTTTCGTTTTCTCCTCTCACTTTCTCAGTTTCATATACCTCCCCATCCCTAATAAATAAAATAATATATCATAAAACAATTACGTATTTAGATCTAGTGACATATATAAGTGTGTATATATTTCTGATCATCATGTGCCAAAATATAGTAGATTTCGTAGCCCCTTTTAGTAAATGAATGTATATTTCAGGCTATATGTCCTTAGTCTCATGAACATGTGTGTAAAATTGATTTATCTACCAAAGTGTAGCATAATACTATCCTTCACATTATTATTCACATGTGGATGCTTCCGCCTTTGCCACGTATCGCGAATAGGGCTCTGTATGTGCGGATGTAAGCGATCCTGCAGCATCTATGTGAAACCTAAATGCATTGCATTCAAACAACAAATCAAAGCAATGAAGCTGTTTAACGAAATGCATAGCCACGTTCTGTAAAACTCATCCGAAGAACAATCAACAAATGATATCCTGCGATTTTGACAAAAGACAAAACTACAAAACAAACAAAAGGACAACGAGATAACGCCTGTCTCCGCGTATAATGTGTGTATGATAAAAACTGTACGTTACAAAAAAAAGGTGCTGTTGGCTCTCTTGATCTTTTTCTCCCTTATTCTCGCCATCCCCTCTTTTCGTGCTACCATCCTGATGATTCCACAAGCATTAAATTACTGTATTACACGTATGATACACAATTTATTATCTCAGTTTGAGGAATAATATGCGAAGGAAAAGTATGCCATTTCAGAAAATATCTGTGAAATCCTACAGTTTCGTTATTTTCGTGTGACTTTCAGCAGAGACCATTTCTTGTACCAACGTGATTTTATAAATTTGTTTTTAACAACAATATATAAACTTTTATATACAAAGGTGCATTTGGTTACCTTCTTTTCCGTTTTCCCCAGTCGTGACGACTCATGACGGAAGGGGATCGACGCGAATCCAGTGTGAAGGTTTCGCAAATTATTCAAATATCTGCAACTGAAAGCAGTGGCGCTTCCCAGCATCACAATCCCACGTTCCTCAGGCAGCGCTTAGGCCATACACTGCTCGGCCCCGCATAAGACTCGCGCCACGCAGCGGGACCAAGATGCGCCCTTCGCCAGTGTAGGAAGCGAATGACAGCCGCTGCTACGAGCATTCTCACGCACGTATGTGGGGGTGCGCGTTATCATTCGGCAATCTCTTCCGGGATGACGCCAGGCATACGGTGCCTCTCGTGGACATACAGTTGTACACTAAAGTCTACATACACCCCCATTTTGTAGCACGTTGCGTACAGCCTGGATGCACAGAGGTAGACGTACAACTCTGTGTCGGCGTCCACTTCCACAACAACATAAACCAACGTCTTCAGACCGGTACCGCGCACTGCAAGAGTGACAGATGCAGCAGTGTTTGTTTACTGCGATACAGAAGTCAACACACACTTTCAGTATGTCGTTAGTTGCAAGAGACGCGTTGCAGTGAACACAGTGCAAGGTGTGTGGTTCGTTGATATAACAGACGTGAATTGCAGTACATAAGTCGACTGCGTAATATGGATTGAAAAAGGACCGAAATACTAGTGGAGGTGAGGAAAAATGTTATTGAGCTCAGTAAAAACAGCTTTTCACTGCGGAAAATTGGGGAAATTGTTAGAAGGAGCCCTGCAAGCGTCCAAACAGTAATAAGAAATTACATGGATCGAGGAAGTGTAGAAAATAAAGCTAGATGTTGACGACCACCAAAATTATGTAACAGGGAGCGCCGACACATTATTAGAAAAGTGAATGCGATCCCAGAATTACAGCTACGGAGTTGGCATTAGATGTCGCAAATACTAGTGGAAATAATGATCATCCCATAACAGTACGAAGACTGCTGCACAATCGTGGATTTGAAAGTAGAACAGCAAAGGAGAAACCGTTCATAAGCAGGGTAAACTAGCAGAAGCCCCCAGAATTTGCAACTCTGATCCGTAATAAAGATTGCATACTTTAGAATACAGTACTTTTCACGGATGAGACTGTCTAACATCTTGAGTGTGATGGACAGCAAAAGGTGTGGCGAAAAAGGAATGGAAGTTGGAAGAAGAGAAATCTTGTCCCATCAGTGAAGTATGGTGGTGGAAATATTCATGTGTGGGGTTGCATGTCGGGAGCTGGAGTTGGGAATTTAGTATTTATTGAAGATATGAGAAATTCTCATCCAAATGCCATCCTCAGCTCCACGCTGTGCACCCTGCTATAAACTGACGAAGTCTGGTGACAGAGTGACTCCCAGGAAAAGGAGGCCCCTCTTCCATTACAACAGCCTACTTGGAGGGCGGATCAGTGGGTATAGATTAGGGCATTAAGATAGCATATGTCCTTGGGTTGAGAAATCATCCCTAAAGGCGGAAGATCTAATGATGGACAACGGCATAGGACACCAACGGTAGGTGGGAGTCTATGAGCCGTGGTGAATACAACTGACCTAGGAGAAAGCTTCTCTGATCACAAACTGGGTGGCTCAGAACCGTGGATGGCAGCCCCAGCACTGAGCTCGGAAGGCCGATAACCTACCAGCCTTAAAGTATGAGATCAAAGAAAAAGGCAAAAGAAAGTACCGGACTGATCAAAATGTTGACGACAATGGAATGATTAATGGAATTCTTGGTTTGCGAATTGGAACTTGGAATATTAGATCTATCATGATAGGAGGAATGAAGCAACTGGACATAGTACTACGCAACTGTAAGTGCCTCGTGGCAGCTATACAAGAAACAAGAATCCCCCAAGGAATCATGAAGGTCGGAGATCAGTAAACACTATTCAACAGCAATGAGGAACGGCCGGATTGGACCTCTGGAGTGGGATTTGCTGTTCACAACAAGATGTTCTCAGCAGTTAGTAAATGGATCCCAATAAATGATCGGATCTCAGCGATGATTTTGAAGGTATCACAATTCAAGATTTGCATTGTTAACTGTCATGCACCTTCGGAGGATACGGATGATGAGATAAAGGACAACCTTTATGCTGATTTGGAGGACACTATTGACAAACTACCGCGCCATTCAATCCGTTTAGTATTGGGTGACCTCAATGCACAAATTTGAAAAGAAAATGAATATCGTCCCACAATTGAGTCGAAAAGCCTACACGAAGTGACCATCGATAACGGTGTTAGGTTGATAAATTTTGCTAATCTTAGAAGAATTGTCATTAGTTGCACCTACTTCCCACGGAAAGAGATTTATAAAAACAGAGGCCGCGGATAATGTAGAAGGCATATGAACGCAACTGAAGGAAGAGGTTATACAGAGTACAAAGGAAGAACAAGGACGACAACCTAAACCCAAAAACAACGCATGGTTTAATGATGAATGCCAATCGACTGTTAAAGATAGACTGGAGGAGAGATTATAATGGTTAAATCACCCGTCAGAAGACACACAAGCAACATACTCAGAAGTGATCTGTTTGGAAAGCATTTCAGAAAACTGCTAAATGTAGAAGCTCCAGAAGGAAGAATAGACCACCAATGGGAGTTAAATACAGAGGAAGAGGAAGTATCTGAACCTTCAATGGAAGAGATAAGAACAACTGTAGAGTCACTCAAAAACAATAAAGAGCCAGGTAGTAGTGGTATTAGTGCAGAACAGGTTAGAAACGAAGGGGAAGTTTTACTGGATACGCTGAGACAGCTTATTGTCGGAATCTGGAAATCAGAGGAGATCCCGGTCGAATGGAAGAGAGCAATTCTATGCACAATTTTTAAAAAAGGAGATGCCACAAAAGTAGACATTTATCGAGGAATCTCGCTATTTGAGAGGCTACATAGTCTTAACCTCCCTGTTACTTAGTCGCCTGAAGTCTGCTCTACAAGAGATCATAAGACCATATCAATGTGTATTCATGGCAGGACGCTCAACAATAGATCACATCTTTGCGCTACGACAGCTACTGGAAAAGTACTATGAATTTGATAGAGAATTACACCTCATATTTATAGAATTCCGACAGGCCTATGACAGAGTTAATCGGACGGTATTACGGAGGATATGCAGGAGTTGGGCATCGCAAGAAAATACATCAAAGTGATAGAAGCATGTTATTTTTTTTCCAAACCATACCTGGCAGCTTGTATCTGTATGTTAGAGCCTTTCACTGTTCAACACGGTTTGAGACAAGGAAATCCTTTGTTCCCAGTGCTGTTCAACATTGCATTGGGAAAGCTACGACGTGAAATTGGTACTGACAGGAACTGGAACTGACACAATCTTGGACTTTGCCAATTATGTGGTGATTATGGGAGACTCACTCAGATAGTGTCTGACACCACTAGGTTCATGAAAGTAGCAAGCAAAGTGCGATTAGCTGTTAACGACGAGAAAACCAAATATATGATCATCTCACGCCAACAGGATTTCCCTACCACTGTCGATATGGATGGACACAATTTTGAACGAGTAGAGAAATTTAAGTACCTGGGATCGATTCTATATAATAAATATGAGGTTGAGAAAGAGATTCAACAGAGAATAATTAATCCTGATCGTGCCTTCTTTAGTCACTATAACTTATTATTCTTGTTGTATTTTGGAGCGCGGAGCAACTATCCTTGATGGAGACGCGTAGCTGTTCAGGGAGCCGCAATCGGAAAAACCAGCCAGACAATTACCCTGAACAAGGACGAGATCAAAACGTCGAGTCCGACCAGGAACGAAACGCAAGTACAAGTGTTTTCCATCCTGAGTCCGCTGTTGTGATTTCGAATCAGGAGATAGATGCAAATTCATTACAGACTATGCTACGACAATTACTACACAGTTATATTAGACATATAGAGGAAGCGAATAAAAAACAAGTAGAAGAAAATAGGAGAGATGTCGAGGAAGCAAATAGAAGATTGAGTAGTGGAATAGTACAGGGTGTTGGGGAGAAACTGGCGATCATTAGCTGCCCCTCTTCTAAAGCGTAGATGGGTTGGTCAGTCATTAGTAAGCGGGTGCTGGAGCAAGAAGATAGGTTCGCTGGAAATCTACGTATGCTAGCAGAACAATACCGGAGTGAACACGCGGCTCTTGTGTCCCGAATAGAGGACACTGCGGCTAAGTGCCCGGTCCACCTTAGCGCGCAGATAGAAACCCTCAGCCAGGCGATAATAGCCCTCGAGTGAGAGCAAGGGCATATGCAAACATAAGACACGGCCCACCGAGAGATGCGAGAAGAAATATCCAGGATCTCAGACGCAGTAGCGCGTAAGTCTGACAATTATAAGGAAACGATTACCTCGTCATCATCGGATGCGGACGAAATACGGTCGATAACAAAATGTCCGCGCGGACGGTGTGACATAAACATTGAACAAACAGGGGCTACCGAGGGACTATGTGAGCGCATGACCCGTCTAGAACTCCACCTAAAAGGGTTATTGGCCCATAAAGTTGAAAGAAATGAACGAAAGGGCCATTACTCCGACGATGATTCCGAGAACGATGGCGAATTTGATCATCGTCACGATCACGGATCTCGTACCAGCTGGGAACGGCGCGGTTCCCCTCAGGAACGTTTGTTAGGGAAAACTCACGAATTTGACTTTAAACATTTTCTGACGGTGAGGAAGTTTGAAGTCTTCCGTAACTCGGCTACGGGGATTCACCCGCGGGCCTGGTTACAGCAGTACGAGTTCTCCCTTCCTCCTACGTGGCCCAGTGCGCACAAAGTAGAGCATATGTGCGGCTACCTCGAAGGTGAGCCAGTGGCGTGGATAGGTCAATTGCACGCAATTGCTACAGTGTCGGGGAGTTTCGGCAACCTTCCTGTCGATCTATTTGTCAGTGGCAGCGCAGAGTCGTGTAAAAAACGGACTCATTATGCTACTAGACTTTAACCGGTCGAAATTCTCCAGCCCTGTGCAGATGTTCGAGTACATGCTTCAGGCGAATGAACATCTTGACAATCCTTATGGACCTGCGGAAATTATTCGTATTTGCCTGGGAAAGTTTCCAATGCAGTTGCGGCACGTTATCCCTGCAGGACGATGTAAGGATGACGTAGAGGGGTTTCGCAATCTCCTTTTAGAGCTCGAGTGCGATGCGAATGGCACCACGCAGAATTACGGTCAGAGCGCCTACGAGCAGCGGCCGCGCGAGCGAAGCCGCAGCCGTAGAGACAGGTGGCAATACAGACGTAACGGGTCGCCTGGGAGTTACAGAGCTCGCGAGGGTTGGCAGCGTCGCGACTCCTAACGGAACGCGGGCAGAACAAACGATGCCAATGGTCATCATTCGCCGAGAGGAAATCAAAGACACCCCGGGGAGTTTAGAAGATATGCTAATGAGCAGATATTTAGGCGCAATTATAGCGGACCTAGGAACGGTAGTCGTGACCGACTACAGAATAATTATCGAACAAGCAACAATAGGGGTGCCATGAACAGTACGGGTGGTCCACCAGTGGGTGTTGAGATTCGTTCCGCAAACCCGCGGCACAATCCACCAGATGCCCCTAATCAAAGGGATCAATGACTATTGGCTGACTCGGTTGGCATCAGCTTAATGAGGACCGGTGCTATTGATGACATTGATGTGCATTTGATAGAGGAAGCGATATTAGGAAAGATTCGTTGAGGGAGGGCCTCAGTATTGGTGCGCCCGCGGTAAACCCAGTCGTGTCTGTTTACCTTCGGGGAGTCAGTCTTAGATGTGTACTCGGTACAGGCAGCCCCTTGTCGCTTATTAATGAAGCGGCGTTTCGGAAGTCTGAGGAAACGGTGAGTTGCCCGACTTTCCAGGTTAGAGGAACCACAGTCAGGGGCGCGATATATAGAAAAAGTGTTAAAACTCAACGTCATGAGCTTGAATTAAATATTTTTTGTGATGCCGCTAATGAGCGTGGCAATGATATTGGGGACTGACTTTATGAATGCCCATCGCATGCTAATGGGCGTGGCTGGCGGTGTTATGACTATCGTTGCCGGGAGCAACCCTGTCAGTCTAATTTTTGAGGAACGTGTTTTGCGCAAGAAGTCTGAGGTGAGCTGTCTGAAATTTCACGTTAGGACTGAATCGCGACCTGGGCAGGAGGTTTTTTGGTCAATTTGATTAGTGACCTAGATTCACAACCCAATGAGCATGATATGAACGATGTTTTCACGAGCGCTGTGGAAAGGTGAATTGGTGGTGCGGGAGCCACGGAAGCGAATCGTGTGGAACTGTGTCGCGTTGTGAGAAGCCATGCCCGAGTATTTTCGGATTCACTGGGGGGCAACTGATGGTCGCGCACCGTAAAGCGGTACAGAAATCCATCTTCCGTTGTTTCTTAAGCCCTACCTCACCACATTGGTGCACAATAGCAGTGTGGAAGCCGAAATGAGTAGGATGTTGGAGCAGGGTATAATAGAGCGAGCTAGGAGTTCCTATAACTCGCCATTACTCGTAGTGCCAAAGCGGAACAAGTCAGTGTGTTTGGTGTTGGACTCGCGGCAAATAAATACGGTCATCATGTCCGAGACAGATAGGCCAGAAGGACTTGAGGAACTGCTGCAAAGGTTTCATGGCGTGAAAGTTTTGTCATTCGTGGACCTCCGAAACAGCTATTGGCAAATTATGCTCGATTCGTCTTGCAGGCAATATACTGCGTTCCTCTGCTATGGGAGTTGCTACCAGTTTAGACGCCTACCTTTCGGGTTGAATGTTTCTTCAGCCGCCTTCATAAGAGGCCTGAATAGTATACTACCAGACGACCTAAAGCGTGCGCAACGGTGAATGTGGGCGACATTCTCATTGCAGAGAAGTCATGGGAGAAACAACCGGGTTCCAAATCGATTGCTCGAAGTATTCGACAAAGCGGGGGTGACCATGAATCTGGAAAAATACCAGTTCGGGCGCGAAAGCATACAGTTTCTGGGTCATATTGTGTCGGCGGATGGGATTCATCCGAATCCCGAAAAAAATTCAGCGATTGCGGAGTGCGTGACGCCTACGTCAAAGCGTCAGCTCAGGGGTTATTTGGGGCTTTGCAATTTCTACAAGAGATTTATAAATCCCAATGTTTTGTCCACCCCTCGTTTATGTGCACTGACAGGTAAGAACACCGTTTGGATGTGAGACGAACAAGCACAGAGCGAATTTGACGAATTAAAGAGTGCATTGTTTAACGCTCCATTGCTCGCGCATCCGGATTTGAATCAGGAGTTTTGCCTGATGACAGTTCGCTGATGGGGCTGGGGGCGGTGTTGTTCCAGACGGATGGTGGAAAGGATCCGTCCGCCTGGAAAACTATCTCGTTCGCCAGCCGTGTGCTCTCGCGGAGTGAACGGAACTACTCTGTCACGGAGCTTGAAGCCCTGGCGATTCTCTGGGCGTTCAAGAAATTCCGCTACTATTTGTTCGGGCTCACGGTGTACAGCGACCACTGAGCACTACAATTCCTAATGAGAGCCAAGATCAATCACGGTAGACTCGGACGGTGGACGGTGTTCCTCCAGGAATACCACTTCACGATAGACTACATTCCAGGGCACAAGATCACTGCTGATGCTCTATGCCTATCGGGCTCACCCATGCTGAGGATAACGCTATTGATGAAAACAATTTTAGTGTGTTATACCTTCAAAATGTGGCATTCGAGAATTATGTCACTACGTCACTAGGCAATATCGGGGCGGAACAGTACAAGATATCAGAGACAAAGACATCAAAGAGAAATGGCATGATAGATCCCACGCGGGCATCAGGCAGTATTATATTATCCGGAATGGCATCCCGTTCGAGAGGCGAATTCTGGATGACTCCAGGTGGCTGTTAGCGATTCCGGAGGAAATAGTGAACAAGCTTGTGTGCTACGTGCATCTGAGCTACGGTCACTTTGGTGCAAGGAAATACTTGGAGAAGCTGCGGGAAACCTGTTACTTTAATAATATGCTTCGGCGTATACGTAAAGTAATTAGGGTATGCAAGCCCTGTCAGCAAGCCAAGGCGCCCACTCTGTCGTTTGCCGCACCAAGACACCCGATCGTTCCCAGTAAACTCAGAGATCTCGCAGCAGTACATATATTCGGTCCGCTAGTGCATTCTAGGAACGGATTTGCGTACATTTTTGTGGCAGTAGAACTTACGTCAAAATTCGTCTGCCTCATCCCGCTGCGAAGGGAAACCGGGAAGGCAAGTAGCTGCCGCGTTCGCAAATCACTTCTTACGGGAGGTTTGCACTGTGAAGCGTGTGATTTCGGACAACGGGCCACAATTCAGGTCACGTCACTGGGAGTATATGTTTCGTAGAAACCGATCTTTATCTCCCTTTTCTGCCCTTCAGCAGATCCCTGTGAAAGGTAGATGACGGAGATTGGAAAATTGTGTCGGTTATACCGCCACCGTGACCACCGGACGAGGGACACGAAAGTATCCGGTTTCCAGAACATATTAAATGAATTGCCAAATGCGTCGACGATGCTGCCACTGATTCTGGTCCTGAAAAACAAGGAGCCTCCGAGTAAAATAGGAGAGGTGGTTCTCTGGCCAGCAGAACCCAGGTTACGAAGATCTGCAATTGTGGAGCTTGCCCTGGAAAATATAAAGAGTGCCGCCGAGGCTCAGGTAAGAGCCTACAAAAGAAGGTGCGGAACATAACTTTTCCCGTAGGCCAGAAAGTACTTGTACGCTCGCACAAGCTCTCTAATAAACGGGCTGGGTTGCCAAAGAAGTTCTTTTTCTTATTCAACGGGCCGTACAGAATCAATCGGATTCCATGTCCGAATGCGCTTGAAGTAGAAAACCTCCGCTCTCGGAAGTCGAAGGGCCTGCACCACATCTCCAATGTAAAACCTTATATTGCATAAGAAGCAGAAGATCTTGCCCCTCGGAGGTCGGAATGACGTATTGCCCATATGGTTTTCTTGCAGTCATTCTTTTGTGAGTAAAATTACGGTGTATATTTTCCAATGTTTTGATTCACTCTGGTGTGATTAAAATTAAAGTGTATATTTTCTATGAACTGTAAAGGGTTCCCCAAACTGTATGTAGTTAGTTCTTCTTAGCACAAAAGAGTAGTGTTGTGCAGCTTTATAACGTCTAAAAATGATCATGAGGCTCAGATGAAGCGTTTCCTATTACAGTAATGTGGCTTTTTTGTGACTAAAAAGGTATCGGGTGTGCTGGCGTGGCGAGTCAATAGTCGTAAGGTAATTCTTGATGACAAATTACAGTTGTTGTATGCTTATTCCCCACAGGTGAGGATGATTCAGTGAGACTTAGCAAATGTACTGCGATGTTTACGAGACGTTTTGATGACTTGTAGCTAATGGTTTTGTGTGTGAATTAAGACTAATAGTGTTTGATTTTCAGTGATGCCACCTTATAAGATGATTGGAAGTTGTAATTTGCCACCTACTACTAGGTACGTTTACGGATACCAGAATATGGAAGCCCTGGAAGATGAATATTGAAACAGCTTTTAAACTCCAGCAATTTATATATTTGATCAATAATCAAGGTAACAACCTATAAGTGTGAAATAAAGTGAAGGTATGTGAGGATCCCTGGCGACAGTGGTGAGTAATGGTCCAATGATTGTATCGTATGACAGTTAGTAAGA
Organism: Schistocerca cancellata; assembly: GCF_023864275.1. NCBI lineage: Eukaryota > Metazoa > Arthropoda > Insecta > Orthoptera > Acrididae > Schistocerca > Schistocerca cancellata. The sequence continues at coordinate 448,664,964 of NC_064634.1, read as the reverse complement.
TGAGTAATTATGGCCGTGGGCAAATAACTTGACTTTTTCGACAAGCTTTTATGTGTTTACTTATAGGATAAAGTGATTTTCATTTCTATTTTTATGCCCATTCATTCGTTTACATCAGTCTGATGCCTAAATATTAACACGCTACGATTCCAGGTATGACTTCTATGAACCTTCTGTGTCTCATTAACCGTATCTTCTATTATGAAATGTTCATAGAAAAGACGACACAGAAATTTTCCACAGATCAGCAAACATGTACTGCAAACCATGGAGAAGCAGTCAACGAATAACAGTATGGGTATCAGGTTTCGAAAAAATATATTTTTATGTGTGGGTTCGTAGTTTTTCTATATGTTTGTGGTGACTGGTACAAATTCTGCAGATTGTGTGTGGGGATGTAGCTAGTAGTATATAAAGTCTTCTGTTTGTAGTTAGTGGCGTCACCAAATCTACTCCAAATCCTTACCAAACCTTGTACAAGCCCTATCCTGAACAATTGTCTCATCGTATGTAATGCTGTATCTATGTTGCATAAGAAGTATCTTTGTTGTCTGAATTTTGGTCATATAAATTTTCTCATTTTTTTTTATTATTGAGAAGGCCCTCCTTGTCAAACCACTTTTGGGCAATTTTTCATGTATTAGTCAGTAGTAGGAATCTCCGCAGATTTTTTGTTTTGTAATACATGCACAATATTATGTGAAAGTCTCTGTGAGTGCAGCTATCAAGTGGGCGCAACATCGCCAGGCCGCCTAGTGAGCCTGCGCATCAAAAAGCACGGGTCCAGCTGCAACGGAAGCTGTTGCGGAGCGCCGCTATCAGCCGCGAGCTAGTGGTGTGGCGAGCGGTCACGGCTGTTTCCACGCCAGAGGGGAGCGGATGCTGGTTTACCCCCAATCCCAGACAGCGTGGCGCGGCAGGCCATCGCCCTGGTCCCTCATCCGGGCCAGGCGCAGGTGCGTCGAGCTGGTTTAGCGTGACGCAGAGGAGCGTCCATCATGCACACACAAGCAAGATTTGGGCAGTGCCTGAGGCACGACCCAGAGACATTAATACGGTCTGACGATGGCACGGCTCCTGGTCTACTGAGACGTTACCGTCTCAGGAAGATGGTTTCGCTGAGTTTCATGGCACGGGGGCGTGCCCATGTGACAAGTACAGAACTGTGCAGCAGACCGCCACCAAACAGAATCCGAAGTGGACGTTCCCTGCTTGCTGAGGGAAGGCACGAAGAAGAGCTTATTAGCGCCTTCCTCGCGCGGGAATGTCCTGACGAACATTGCGCACAGCTCGGTTGGTAGACCCATGCAAACGATGATGATGATATGACGACTCAAGCGACGTACCCTGACTTTCAGAAGAAATGCAGTCGTGGTCGATGTCCCTTGCTTGCCGAGGGCGGTGCTAACAGAAGGACCCGTTTTGCCTCCATCGGGCAGGAACGTCAAACGACCCAGGTGTGTTAAGATGTCCTAACGGAAGAATTGACACCGGCCACGACGAAGTACTCTCACGAGGTTCAGAACTGCCGAGTAGGCGTGGCGAATGGACAGCCGTGCGTGCTGGCAGCTATGCCGGCGGGAGACGTAACTTGAGAAACAATTATCGCAACAGGCAAACACCAGTTCAAAAGAAACGTTTGTTTCGAAGGCTGTCGGCGAATCTCCTAACATGGCTAGAAAATTCACGACACAGTTTTCTCTGGGGCGCTTGGGGTGATGAAAGGGCCCTGTAGTCCCCTTTCGTTATCATTTCATTTACTTTCCGGTGATACAAAGCTCTCTGGCAGGCGTGAAATAATGAATTTCGTGTGTTTCATGTTGCTATACGGTGGTTTAGTCTGCTGCAGAGAATCAGCGGTAGTTGTACAGAATGACCTACCCCTGTAGTTTTCAGGTAGGCAAAAAGGTTTGCTCTCCCTGCGTGAAAGTTACCGGTGTTATGAACACATTTTTACACCGATTGAGTAGCTGACTTTTCGAAACGTGAACCCACACACACCTACTTTAAGGGCCCTACTTAAGGTCCATAAAGAAGGGTGTCCTGTGAGACCAATCGTGAACAATATAGAGGGTCCCTTCAGTAAAATTGCGCAAAAATGTTTAAATAAATTAAAATACACTTTAGATTCCGTAAACAATTATCCGTGAAGAATAGTAAACAATTAATTGAGCATGTTAGAAACGTCCCCACTACAGCTAGTATGAAGCTGTTATCTCTGCATGTTGTGAATTTATACACTAATATGCTGAGTAATTTGGCAGACAATGAAATTGAGGAGTTTACAGACCTTTTGTCTGAAATACAAGTTTTTCCGGTTCAACGACGAAATTTATTTGCAAAAAGACGGTCTCAGTATGGGAAACGCGATTTCTGGTTTTTTAGCTGATGTGTTCATCAATCACCTTGAAACCAGATGGCTTCATGAGAATGCTGAGTTGGCAAAGAAAATTGTCTTTTACGTTAGGTACGTTGATGATACATTACTGCTTGTGAGTGGCGATGAAAATGACATTATCGAAATTAACGCTTTACATGCTAAAATAAAGTTCACATCTGAACTTGAAACGAATGGGGTTATTAGTTTTTTGGATCTATACATGAGGAATAGTGACGGAAGGCTTCATTTTGGCATATTTCGAAAAAAGACATATACTGACTGTATCATAAACTGTCATTCAGCCCACCCCAAATAAGCATAAAATGGCGTTTTTCAGATTTGCACTTAATCGTGTTTTCTGTACCCCACTTTCTGAAGAGGATCGTAAAACTGAGTTAGATATTATTTTTTCCATAGCTAAATCTAATGATTAACCGCTACCCTTTGCTCAAAAAATTTATGAAAAATTTATAAAGGCATGGGAGCAAATGAAGTAATCGTAGGGAAAAATGAAGCAATGAAATATATTTCTTTACCATACTATGGGGCAGTTAGTCTTAAAGTTGCAGCAATTTTTAGGAAACTCAAGGTTAAGATTGCTTTTTCAACTAAGAATAATTTGGGACAAATTTTAGATCATAGCGTAGATAAAGTAAAAGTTTTACACCAGTCGAGTGTACTTTGTCCACGCTGTAAAGCATGTTACGTAGGTCAGACTGGACGAAAAATTGAAACTAGGTTTGCTGAACATGTCGCCATTGACAGAAAGGACGCGGCTGACAGGTAGAATTTTGCAGCCCACATTATAAATAGTGGACATGAACTTCCTCGAACTGAGACGCATGTGAGGTTATTACACAGAGCAGGAAAGGGAAATTATCTCCCCGCCCTCCCCCTTTCGTTTTTACTTGTGCTATCGTTTCCATTCCCATCAAGCAAATGCTCCGCGAAGAGCTCGCAGAAATGAATTCCCCTCACCGTCACCTACTCTTTGAGAAGGCACACGCTAGCTGATCTATGATGACAAAAGATCTCCGTATCCTCTAGCAAATCAAGATAAATAGATTGGTGTTAGTCACAATAACTTAATTCATAAGTTTGCGTTGACGCCCTTTAATTGGGCTTTTGCCGTCTTTGTCGGTTGCACCAACAGACAGATGGTGGTTTTTTTTTATATATATATATACTTTTCATTCCCACACCTGAGAGATAGCGGGCGTGCCACTTAGAGAGCGTCTCGCTCTATTTGGCCTTAGCTCAACATTTCTGGTTGCTTTTTTTCTTTATTGACGACATTCTTACAGCTGTCTTACATCTAATTACTTCTAATATACAGTTATTGTTATAAATTTTCATATATTTACAATTGTTGCTATCCTTGTGTATATTGTTTCCACAATCGGAGATTTTGATATCTGGACATATGTACAGTTTGCTGATGTGTATTTGAACTTCATGGAATACTACAATTATGTGATAGGATTGACAATAAGAATTAAGAACTAGAATAAAGTTAACAGAGAGAGAAATTTGGAATTTAGATAAAATTATGATATAGTTGGTACACAATTACTAGGGTCATAAATACTTGGATGGTTGACAAGGTGAAACATTAACGTTTTAATTACTATGTTTATGAATAAATGAGTGACCAGTTCGTTGTTATTCCTGGCCTATGGCTGTGCAATATTTAAGTTGCTCGGGTGCGTGGGAGTTCACATTGGATCGGGATCCAGATCCGGATCTAGTGCCAGTAGGTGCGGTGGTGTTGGTGTTTCCCGTGCTATTATTGTAATTTGTGCCGAGTGTTCATGGTCGTGAATGGTGTCTGGGTGTGTTGTTAGAATGTTGTGTATGATTGTTTGGGGTGGATACGTGTATTTGAACTTCGGTTTGTTTTTATGTCTAGGTCTGTTTGTGAATAGCTGAGTGAGGTCAGGGCGACTCGTTAGTATGCGTCGGCCGTAACGTGCGCGGAGGACCGCGAGTCTCGTCTGCAGGGGTGTGACCTTCGCTTCGTCGTACGCTTCTTGTCTGGGTGTGGTGGGTGGCAGTCTCAGTATACTACGTAGAATGCGTCTTTCGGTCTGATATAGTCTTTCTGTCTTTGTTTGCGACATACAGGCTAGGGGGGCAGCTGCATACTCGAAGAGGGAACGGACGAATGTTTTGTAGGTGTTAATTGCTATTTTATCATTGCAGCCATGGAATTTTCCCTGGACTCGTCTAATGAAAGATTGGCGTTGTCTTGCTTTGTTGAGTGTCTCTTTGACATCGTCTTACAGGTTTAGGTATTTGTCTAGAGTCACTCCTAGGTACTTGGCTTTGTCGTTCATATTCAGTCTGGTTCCCCATAGCGTAAGCGTGATATTTTCCGGGTTTTGTCTCGTCGTTTTGGGTATGTCGCGGTGTCTGAACAGGATTAGCTGAGTTTTGTTTGGGTTTGGATTTATGCGCTATTCCTGCATCCACTGTTGTAATTTCGTAAAGTAGGTCATCGTTTCTCGGTTGATTGTGATTGCTGATGGTCCTGAATTCCAATACGCCGTGTCGTCTGCATAGAGTTGAACTTGTTCGTTGGGTCTGATGGTGGGTGGTACGTCCGTAGTGTATAGTGAGCATAGCAGGCGGGAGATTATTCCACCCTGCGCTACTCCTGCTTGCGGGGAGAAGGGTGACGATGGGATTGTCTGTCTTGTAGTAGCGATTGAATGAGTCTTACTGTCTTAGGAGGCAATCCTAGTTTCAGTAGTTTGTAGAGTAGGCCGTCGTGCCGGATTTTGTGAAATGCGCGCTCGATGTCTAGGAAGACCGCGAGTGTGCATTGTCCCAGGTTCTGGTGTCTTGTTATCTCTGTGGTAAGTCTTAGTAGGGGGCCGTTTGTCGAGTGTCTTTACATGAATCCTGACTGGAGATGTGGGATTATTTGTAATTTGTCTGTGTAGTTGATCAGTCTGTCGGTTATTATCCTTTCGAAAGTTTTCCTGAGCACGTCTATTAGGCACATGGGTCGGTAGGATTTCCGGTCTGTTTTCGGTTTGCCTTACTTGTGTATGATTATGGTTTTCGTTTTTTTCCATGCTGTGGGGGTAGTTTCATGCGTCATGCAGTAGTTAAACAGTACAGTCAGTAGGGCGGTTAACGTCGTAAGGGCGCATTTCCTGAAGTGAATTCTTTGGATGTCGTTTTCGTTTGGGGCGGAGTTCTTGCCCGACGTGATGGCGTCTGCTACTTCGTTTTTCGTTATGTCCTTAAGTGAGTCGTCGTCGTCGTTTTCGGAGGGCACAGTGGGCATGTGGAGGAGGAGGGGAAGTTCGTTCGTGACTGTATGTCTAAATTGCTCGTCGAAGTGGTTGTCTTGGGGGAAACTGTGGGCATTGACCAGAACTTCTTTGAATGCCTCCGCAATTCCTTTGTCGTTTGTAGTGGGTGTGTTGTCGATTGTCAGTTTGTATTTCCTGTCCGTGTTTTGTCCTGTGAGTGTTTTGAATTTTGTCCAAAACTTGCGTCCTTGTCTGTGGTCAAGTTGTTTTCATGTGTTGTCCCACTGGTTTTGTCGATGTTCCGAGACTAGTCGTTTTATTTTCGCGTTTCAGTCTGCCATTGTGGTTTGAGCTCTGGGTTGTTTGTCCTTACTATTTCAGTGTGTAGTTGTCTTTTGCGTCTGATGAGAAGTAGTACGTCAGGGGGAAGATGAAGTTTCCAGCGCTCGATGGCCTTGGTGGGGATAGCTGTCTCAACGGCTGTTTTTATTGTGTCCACGATTCCATCGTTAATTAAGTCTAACTCGGTGTCGTTAGTAATAGTCAGTGGTGCCCTTACGTCGTTATTTATCGTCTCTTGGTATTTCTTCCAGTCTGCTTTTGAGTATAGTCGTATAGTTGCGGAGGTTTGTAGGGGAGGGGGAGGGTAATTGCAGTTGTGCTTAAGAGAATAGGGAGGTGGTCACTCGTAATGCTGTCTCCTATTGTCGCTGCGGTAATGGTGTCTGACAAGCTGGGACTGTGTAGGATGTGGTCGGGAAGGGAGTTGCCACCGTGTACTGCGAAGGTGTAAGTCGTCATCGGTATTCTAGTCATGTTTTCCGTGGTTAGGAAGTCCAGGAGTGCTTCGCCTTTTCTGTTGTTGCCTGTGTCGCCAAGGAGTTCACGTCTAGCGTTAAGGTCACCCATTAGGATGTATTCTTGGAAAGTGTCCACATATCTGAGGAAGGCCCTCGGAATTTCCGTGCCTGGGGGGACTTATAGACAATCAGTAGTCGGCGGCGTCTTGGCCAAGAGATGGTGACCATTACTGCTTCTATGTTATTGAATTGGATAAGGAGCGGGGTTTCTTGTGTCGCGAGGGATTTTTTTGCGAGTATTGCAACTCAGGCCCTGCCGTCTCGTCGATGTTTCATGTAGGTGTCGTAGTCTCTGTTAATGTTGATATTGTGTGATTGTTTGACATTGCTGGCATAGCCAAGACATGGACCAATGTCCTGCCTGGTTAGAAAGTCATTTAGTAGGGTTTTTTGTTCCTGATGCCGCCTGCATTGACGAACATCAGGTTGGAGTTGTGCCTGTTGGGGCGGTAGTCCATGGTGTGTCTAAGGGAGGGAGGGGGTCGGTGGGTCTTTAAATCCTGAGTGTTTGCGCGTAGGAGCGGCATGTAATGGTGGTCGTCACTTGTTGTCCTGTTTGGTTATAGATTACGTCTTTGTCAAAGAAGCGTTTGGCCACTTGTCAGACTGTGTATATTGCTTGCTCTTTGCGGCCTTGTAAGAGGTTGGTCAAGGTGAATGTCATGGCTTTAAGGACGTCCTCGATGTTCAGGACTTCTCCTTGTGAGGAGGAGGTGTCAGCCAGTTGAAGAGGGGCCTGAAGTGTTTCGTTTACGGCTGTTGGAGGCCTTTCCCTGCATTTGAAGGATCTTGCAGAGTGTGCTCCTCCGCAGTTTGCGCAGGAAGGGGTGCAGCGGTCGTCGTTGGCGCTTTCGGAAAGATGGTGACTGCCGCCGCAGCGACTGCATTTTGGGGTGGATGGGCAGTCTTTGGTCTGGTGGTTGAATTGCTGGCACCTTTGGCATTGTATAGGTTGGGGTTTTAGTAGATTTGAGGGGTCGACTTTGTGGTGCGATAGGAAAATGTGCACGCCGTTTTCAAGCATAAAATCTATGTGCTTTTGGTTGTTGGAGATGACCCTGAACATCAGGCCGTATCTCCCTGTTCTGCGCGACTTGATGTGCCATGCTGCCTTTAGTTCTAGACCCTGAAGTTTCAGTTCAGCAATCACATCGTCCTTGTCGACATCGAAATACACGTCTTTTATGACTGCACTGAACTTTGGGGGTTCGGAAAGGGCCCGCAATCAGCCTGCTCAACTTTTTCTCCACTGTGACGTTGGATGGGAGAAATTGCCTAAGAGTTCTTTGCAGATAGTTAACGTCATAGTGTTTGTCTGCAATGAGTTTCGCGGTCCTTCCGTCCCTGAAGTCTCTGATGTGCTCCCTGATCTGCAATGACAGACTTTTGTTGGTAGTCTTTTCAGGCAAGTTTTTCAGGAAGTATGTCGCAGTGGTTGGTGCTTTTGCCGCGACACAAGGCCTGTCCGGCTCTTTGTCCTCCCTAGGTCCGCTTTCCGGTGTAACAGGTGCGGAATTTCTCCTAGGACAGGTTGCTGGAGACTGGGGTCGCTGACGCTGCCTTATCGGATCTCTGGGGTGGTGAGGAGAGGGGGTGTCGCTGTCTGATTTTCGGCTTCGTCTTCTGGGGCGCTGCACTGTCCAGTCCTCGTTGTCCTCGTCTGCTGTGATCTCGTCACGGGAGTGATGGCTGATGACGGGGGTGTCTGGGGGAGAGACAGGTGACCCCTGGGCCGATGGGCCAAGTCTCCCTATCTTCGCAATGCTGGTCGGATGTGGTGTTGTGCGAGGGCGGGTTTCCCGCCTTGGGAAGGTAGTTTACACCTCTCCTCGCGGGTATCCAGCCAGTGACTGGGCCCTGGAGGAGTCTTTGCCCTAACAGAGTAGGGTGGGGCAGAGACAGGCTCACCGCTACGCAAATTCACGGAGCATCGTACTCCGGTGTGTTGTAGGGTGAGCGGATCACGCCTCTCCTACTTCTGCCTGGGGGAGTTTGTAGTAGTCCTCTCGGCGGAATCTTCCTCACGTTGCGTTTGTCCTTTTACTTCAGTTGCTGGAGTGAAGGCACGCCGCAACACGAGGAAGATGGTCTGGCCACCTTGTGGTCGGGCGCCAGTGAACTTGGTTTCCCGAAGTGCGTATGAGCTCGTTCTCAGACATCCAGGCGGCAGCGTAAAAACGTTGAGCCGCCTGCCGGAATCGGTGTCTGAGCAGCGGGACTTCTGCTACTCTGTGGAGTTCTCCGGTGCTGAAGTCTGGTGGCAGGTGAAGCGCTAACCTAAGCGCCTTGTTCTGGACCGTCTGCAGCTTGGCGATGGACGAGTCGGCAGCGTTGGCCCACACCACGGCAGCGTACTCTAACACGGGCCTGATGAGTGTCAGGCACAGGGTTGTACCACAGTGTGGGGGCAGGGTCGTCGCTGGGTTGAGTAAGGGATACAACAAGCGCAATCTGCCAAGCGCATTACCCCTTACTTCCATGATGTGCGCCTCCCATTTAGGCGTCGGTCCAGACTCACGCCTAGGTAGCGTCCGGTGTTCGACCGTGGGATGGGGTCTCCCATGATGCTGAGTGGCTGGAAGTCGGCAGGAATCTTCTTTCTGGTGAAGATCAACGCAGCCGAAAGTCAGGCAGTGAACTTGAGCCGCCAGTTGGTGGCCCTAGCCCCAAGGACGTCGCAAGCCGATTGCAGGCATTGACGTATCAGCCTGGCGTTGATGCTTCTGCCGTAGAGCGCCATATCGTCCGCGTAGAGCGCAACGTGCACGCCCTGCCTCCTCGGAACGTCGGCGGTGTATAGTGAGTAGAGCAAGGGGCCGATGACGGACCCTTGCGGTCCCCCAGCTGCTATGGAGCGTGCTGTTGAAGGTGGGCCCAGTGAGGTAGAATTTGAGCAGGCGGGCGTGCGACACCTGTAGGCCTTGTGTAAGTAGTTTATACACAAGGCCGTCGTGCCACACGCTGTCGAAGGCTCTGGAAACGTCCAGGAGTACCGCCCCAGCGCCCCCATCGCCTGCTCTACCAGTCGAAGCAGTTGCTGCTGCGTGGAGTGGCCCCTCCTGAAGCCGAACTGTTCGCCAGGGAGCAGCCCTTCCTCCCCGACGTGTCGCCACAGCCTCCTGACATACAGCCTCTCGAAGACCTTCGAAACTGCAGGCAACAGGCTGATGGGCTTGTGGTTTTGCAGCAGCCGCAGGTCTTTCCCGGCCTCGGGGACAGCTACAACTTCCGCATGTTTCCACGCAGATGGGAAGCTGCAAGTCCCGAGCACGGAGTTGAAGATCTTCGTAAGTTGCCGCACGGCGCTCGGCGGCAGCATCTTCAGCAGCTCGCTGCCGATGTTGTCGCACCCTCCCGCCTGCCTTGTCTGCAGGCGAGCGAGCTGCTGCGCGACCTCATCCTCCGTCACTTCCGCGATGACGTCGTCCACGTTTCTGTGCGCCAGGCACACAAGAAGGCGCTGTTCCACCAAACGGACGTGTTCTTCGTCCACGACGTCCTCAACCGGCGTGAAATTGGCGGCGAATGCGTCGGCAAACGCGCCGGCTTTGGCGTCGGGCTCGGTGATGACGCCACCGCCGACCTGGAGCGGCGGCACTCGCTGACGTTGTTGCACGAAGCTGTTGGTCACCCTCCTGGCGGATCCGTCCTCTATCCCGAGAGTGGCAATTCTTCCAGCCCAGTCGCGGTTGCGGTGGTTTGCAATTGCGCACTTAATCTCGCGACGCATGCGGTTGACGGTGGCCTTCGTTGCCGGCTGCCGCGCAATCTGCCACTCTCGGAACAGTCGGTTCTTCTCCCGATGGCCTGGAGGATGTCTGGTGGGAGCTGCTTCGATTGGTCCCGTGGGCGTCTTCGTCCACGCGGCGTGGCTGCTGCTGCCGCTTCGTGCGTCAGACGCGTGAATGAGGCAGGGGCCGCATCGCTGCCGACTGTCTCTCCTAGGTGGTCCCAGTTGATGTTGCGGTACTGCTTGCGGCCCTCCGGTGGTGCGACTCCGTCAGTGGCGAGATCAAAGATCACAGGAAGGTGATCTCACGATAACGCCACGCGTGTGGTCGCAATGGCGTCGTGTACAGGCTCTGCGGCAGCGTGAGGGGTATATATTACCAACTGCGCTCTCTGCGCCCTTGTGGTGGTCCTCTTGTTCGGTGTTCTCCTTTCTCCGCGCGGTGCGACGATGTTGGTGGATGGTGCTTCCCGATCGCAACGCAGGGACTCTCGCGACAGTTTTGCTTTTTAAGAGTCACAACAATTTGCCCTACTGGAGCACCCTTCAGATTATTTTGGTGTAGGAGTACCACGGGGTGGTCGCTGGTTAGCGACTGCCGCCGCAGAGCCGCTCCGTCACTATAGGTGTGGTTGGGGGGGGGGGGGGGGGCTGGCTGCCCTTCCCCGCTGCGACACGACCCTTCCGCAACGGCGTCCCAGTCTCTGGCGCATATGGTGTGGATTTACGTCTCATGATATACGAGCACACCGTAAGAGCCCCTACGAGTTCTCAGTTCATCCTATCGAGCCTGTGTTAACTTTCCCATGTATGAAGGATGCTAGCACTTTATTTATGCATTTGGTCTTGTTTCTATAATTCGTTTGTTTCGTTCCTGTCCGTAATTTTCTTATATCAACTTAGTTTACTTTACATGTGCATTCAGCAATGTGGCGCCACCAGCAGAAAATAATCTGATCCTCGTGAATATCATTAACTGTACGCTAGATGGATGTCAACACCGTTTTACGTTTTGGCATTATGATTAACTTTTGCTCTTCGATAATATGATAAATAATTTTAAAATTTTTCTATGGTGTGCTTCTCACTTATGTTTGTTCCCTTTTTTACTAATTTGTACAATCGCTTCTTAGCGTATATAACTGTACTATGTGGTTGACAAAATCTTTGTCAATATATCCATCTTTTGTAAATATTTCAATATTTTATCATTATATTGTACCTCACTTTGTATGTTATTTCTTCTTCTCATTTTTATTTTAGCTGTATCTTTTCGCTGAGAGGGCGGGTTTGCATTGCAGCACCCCTCTTATGGTTTCTCGTTGTCATAGTAAATTCTCGATGTATCACGTTGTCTGACCTCTGCTTAAGACATTGTTATTACTCAGTGCACATATTCGTTGAAAGGTACATCTGTATGTGCATTTTAAATGGTTTAATGCGTCTATATACATTTAATTGGTTTTACGTTGCTTTATGTACGTTTATTCATTTGGTCACTGCTATTAATAATTTTTATTTTTGTATTTGTAGCATCGATGATGGCAGTTAATCAGTTGAAATCGATTTGCAAAAGTAAATAACAGAAAAATAAGAAAAAATAAGAAAACATGATTTTGCGACTAGTTGCTGCTTATTTGGTAATTCAATTGTATAAATTGTGTCTCCGCAAACCACGTGGCCATACGAGTGTGTCGTGAATCGTGTACTGTTTCACAAGAAATTGTACCAGTTACCAGGCAACAGCAGTTGTGTAGATGTATTACATCAATCTTTTAAGGAATAAATAGTTTTGCCACCAATCTTATCCTGTGTACCAATGTTACGCCTCCTCTATTAACTACGCCATTTACGTTGTAGTTTCCTTGTTAGCCCATCCATAGCGTTTCCATGCGCACAGGCCCAATAAGTAGTACTACCTTTTTATTTAGACTAGATGTTTCAGGAGTGCTGCTGCAAGCTGCTCTTATGCACAGTGTTCATGCATTATTTACTTTATTTTAATATTTGATTCAAGTGAACAATGCCTGGACCAAACTAGTAATTACATCCCATTCTTTATGAGTGATGGTACAATGAATGTTCTTTTAGGAGTTTTTTTCTCAGGATTAAATTAATTAATTTTCCGATTTAGTCGAACCCTTCATTTGTCGTGTGGCGAGAGTCGGTGGCGACCCAGTCTTTTACGTTCATTTCTATGCCAGATAACATTTTCTTATTCAAAGTGAGATTCACGCAACTTACAAATAGTGATCATGGCGCAAGCTAAGCTACAACTTTAGAACTTAACCGCTGCTTCATTTGTATGCTCAAAATGTCAGTATTGGAAGTATGATTAATTATGCAGTGTATATGTGTTTTTCAGTTCCTAACGTGTCTGTTTATGTCACAGAAAGTGAATACATGATATTTTCTTGATTGAGTTTGATTTCATGTGTTATTTACAGGATGTATGTAGACTTTAGTTTCCGACTGTATGTCGAAGCTCCTATGGCGCCAGGCGTACGCTAGGTGCTGCCTTCGGGGCAACTGGCAACTGTGCACGCACAGTGGCAGAACGACGATCTGGCATAAAATATTGCCCGACTCCGCGGAATATTGCGATAGCGTGGGTCTGGAGAAGAGCTGAAGCGGACTTGTGGTGTGGCATTACGTTAGACCGTCGCCAGCGGCCATTAGCGTGTTGAATACGCCGGTTCTCGTCCGACTACCGGAGTTTAGCAACATTGGGCTCGCTCACCACCTGGCTGCCTGCCCACGTGTTGACACCGCGCGCTCCGGTGTAGTGCGGCGGGCTGGTGCTCACCAGTGCTTCGCTGTCGGCGGCGTGTTCATCTCCGCGTCGGTTCTTCTGCGCTGTTTCATCACATTAGTGAGTACTATACCCCCGCCGGCGAAACATTGCACCTGACAGTTCGCTTTTTGTCTAGTTAGGTTGGCTATACTGTAATAGCGATGTTGCAACAGCAGCCTCTATACACACAGCAGACGATACAGTTTTCCGTCCCGTCTCGTAAATGCAAGCGATTGAGCAATTACAGTGTATATAAAAACTAGTTTTTAGTTGTACTACAATGACAGGAAGTAAGTAACCGTATAATAATGCATGTAAAAGCATAACAATGCGCACCCTTTCGGTAACGGAGCAAAGAAATACAAAAAACAAGCATCTGACGACTGGTACTTAAAATCAATAACGTACGTAGTTTAAAAAATAAATAATAACCGAGATTGAAAAATTACTAATATTGGTTATTTTTTGCACTCACCAATTTACAGCGATAATGGCGCAATTCCATCCAGCTCGCCATCGTCACTGTTGTCCGATTCATCGCCAAAACCGTCTTCATCGTCGTCATCAGCAAGACAAATCATTAATTGTTCATGGCCACTGATAATGCCTTCTATTGTCTGTGCTGCTCGTATAAGCTTCTCGACGTGCTCTACTTTTTTTCTCCATGAGGCTGCATCCAGTCACAAGAGCTCCACGCAACAGCTTTTCCACCTCTGTTATTGTAAAGGACTTGTTGTTGTTCCTTACATACATTTTTACATCACTCCATATTAACTCAATAGGGTTGAAATGGCAGTGATATGGTGGCAGCCTTATTACAGTATGACCCTGCTCCTTGGCAATTTCGTCTGCTACATATGTAGGTGTCGTAGGCTTATTTTCTTTAACAAGAGAATATAACAGAACCTTTGTCATACTCATATCCGCTGCAATATTTCGAGCCTGTAACCACTGCACCATAACTTCTTTCCGATCGTTTGTGGTTGGGGCTTTGTTCTGTATCACCGCATGATATGGAGCACTGTCCATTACAATTGTTGTAGGGACAGGAAATTGTTTTAAAAGGTTCCTGAACCTCTCAACAAATCGTGTGTGATCCATATCTTCATGGTAATCACCAGTCTTTTTTGATCTAAAAACTAAAAGTGCGTCAGGGACAAAACCACTGGAGGAGCCTGCATGGACCACAATTAATCTAGCTCCTCTTCCCGTCGGCTGATGGCCGCTACTGCTGGGTGTGTTATCCGTCCAACATTTACTGACAGCTTCCCCGGCATTAACCCACGTTTCGTCTAGCCAAATTATGGAATAAATGTCTCTGCCCACAATTTTGTGCAAGAAAATGCTACGAGCGGTAACAATATGTGCCCTCTCTAACAGTACTTTGCGTCCGTCTAGCATTTTGTAACGGAAACCCATGTTTTTAGCACAATTTTTAGTGATGTTTTACCACCCCTGAAGAGTTCACTTTCTTTTAAAGAGATTAATAACTTAGCTACAGTCGGATACTCTTTTCTGCTGTAGTAAGCATTAACATGCCTACGAATTGCATCAGTCTGGAAAGAGTCTGAATCTGTGATAGGACTAGGTCGCTTTTTCTTCTTTCCCGGGGTTCATAAAAATGTATTATTTGATCCAGACAGCTCGGAATCATTACGACTCACTTCAGTATCTTCCAAGTTTTGTAGTAATACTCCCTTACTTACTACGGTTCTTGCACTAATACCAAGAGTTTTCGACGTACGTTCCACCACTTTGTCGGCAGGAATTGATGGCTGCCCATGAATGCTTACGTAGTTTTTCTCCTGCTCGTAAAACTCACGAGTTCTGCGTAGTAACTCCAGTGCTTAGCCGTTTAGCGGCACCCCTCGACGCAAAGGATTGTCACTAGGTGAACGAAGTCTTTTCGGTGTCATTTTCCAAGTAAGTACACTCACAACGTAACAAAAGTCACAACGATATAGCGCACAGTACAACGAAAACACGCGGTAAACAACATACAATTCACGTTGTGTACACATTCACTAAACAAAGCCGGCAACGCGGGAACTTTGACGTCACAGCATGTGAGTAACAAGTGAAGAACGATAGGCGCTAGGCGTTCAGCGTGGGGCGACGCAAACGTCAAGTGCAATGTTTCAGCGGCCCGGGTCTATGGAACGCGATAATTCCGAAATTCGTCAGAAGAATATCATTACGCATTTTACAGGTCACTGCGTTTGCCGACTTCTTTCGGAAACCGTGACTTGCAATTATAGAAAAGTTACGTTCTTGATATTCAACTACATGCGTTTTTAAAATTTGTTATTCTTCAAATTGTCCACTTCCCAAATGTGTGAAACGTTAGTTAGCATAAAAGGAGGCGTCAGCAAAAATTAAGCGCCTTGACGGAACGATTGTGACGTAGTGCTGTCACACGCAGCTCATTGTATCCGAACTCTTCGGGTATTTAACTTGCCCTTTGAGGTGCGTAACGAAACTGTTTCTCGCAGTTTATTCCGTAAGGTACTGTGCTGTCGGTCACTACAAAAAAAAAATGGTTCAAATGGCTCTGAGCGCTATGGAACTTAACTTCTGAGGTCATCAGTCCCCTAGAACTTAAACCTAACTAACCTAAGGACATCACTCACATCCATGCCCGAGGCAGGATTCGAACATGCGACCGTAGCGGTCGCGCGGTTCCAGACTGTAGCGCCTAGAACCACTCGGCCACTCCGGCCGGCTTAGAGGTTAGGACCACAAAGGAAATCCCGAAAGAATTTGATATGAATCGTGATCGAATTGATAAATTCTGGATGATGATCATTGGGGGTAAGAGGAGATACGAAAATTTGAAGAAATTTGTCAAGCTTGCTTGCATACTCTTCCATGGCAATGCCAGTCTTGAAAGAGGTTTTTCTGTCAACTCCTCCACTCCTGTCGAAAATTTGACAGAACTATCTCTCATAGCCCTTCGTACTGTTAATGATGCAATCAAGTTTGCTGGTGATGTTGGGTCCCTACCCATCACGAAACAATTAATCCAGAGCTTCCGAAATGCACTTACTAGATGCGGTGAAGCACTGGCGGAGGAGAGGGCAGCTGAGAAGTCCCCAGAAGAAACTGAGACAAAGGGGAAATATATTAACGAAAATTTAAGAGAGCTACAAAAGGAAAAAACTAAACTTTTAGTAAGAGCTGATAGAGAGATTGCTCAGATCGAACAAGAAGTTATATCATTAAAAATGCTTGTCTGTGATTTGAATTAGCGTTCGCATATGTGTCGTTACCAAACAAATTTTACATCTTTCAATAATTATTGTGTTTAGTTGTTTGCGAGGCGTAAGCAGTGTTTCGTTCACAAGAGCGATTCGGATACCCTTTCGCTCCATGAACGCGGCCATTTCGACTTTTTTGTTTGCGATCCCGTTGGCATTCCGAAACAGGATCTGTGATTTTGTGTTAGCGTCTGCATTTCGGGGCTGGTGTGGCGTATTATCCATGCAGTAGTGTAAAAAGTGGCGTGTTAGTGGCTTGGAAGCTAGTCCAGTTGAGCGTGCTAGACATGAACTGCATGAATCTTCGTGACTATTTCGGTGGTCGTGCGTCCGGGGAATAATGTTTCCATTATTCTCTGGAATGTTGACATAATGTTGGGCATGTCGGCCTGTGTGTTGTTGGTCGTGTTAGCGGCCGCTTGTTCCTGTGTCGGCGTCTGGTGAGGACTGGCCTGCGAGTTGGCTGTTCGTATGACAGGTGTGGGCGCCTGTGTATTCTCTGTGGTGAGTGGGTGTGTTATGTGGGTTGTTGAGTTGGTGTCCGGATTGTGTTCGTGAGTTTTGGTGTCCTGTTGTCTGTGTACTTGTTGTTGTGTGTTCGAGTTCCTCCTGTTGCCGTTGTTTCTCCTTCTTCTCCTCCTCTGGCGCTGTTGCCGTCCCTGTGTTGGTGCGTCTTCTGTAGCCTGTGGTGGGCTGCAGTCCGCGATCTCAGTGGGTAGGGTGTTGTTGTTGCTGGTGTCGTGTGGTGTGCCCGGTGCTGGTGTGGTGTCAGGTGGTGTTTGTCTGTTGTGTGTCTGTTGCTGGGGGTGTTGGTTGAGCGTGTCCTGAGCTCTGGGGCTCCTCTGACCGTCCCGCGCTGCTGGGGCTGCCAGCGACCACTCCAGCGAAGGATATTCCACTTCTTACTGGGCGCGGGGGCGGTTTCGGAACTGTGTAGGTTTAGCGTGTTTGGTTATTTTGCGCCTCAGAGCTGCTTTGTATGCAATGCACCGCCTGTAGTTTGCCAGATGGGTAGCACCACAGTTGGCGCACTTGCGAGGTGCTGTATGGGGCAGTTTGCAGTGTTGGGTCGTGTGACCGCCAGCGGAAATGCGGCAGCGGGGAGCGAGACCGCATCGGATACCCGCGTGCGCAAAGCGCTGGCAGTTGTGGCATTGTTGGGGGGTGCGCGGCGTGTTGCAAATCTCTACATTGACGTCCATAGGAAGAAACAATTTTAGCTTCAACAGGTCGCGGGACTTGGCCGTATCGGCCAATTCCGCCATGTAGTTGTGCGATGGTCTTGCTGTGCCGAACTCTGACGTTCGATCTACGCAAGAGCAGAGAGTTCTTCGTGTACTGTTTCGGTCGGGGTTCGCGAATCTATCCCCTTGATCACGTACTGCTGTGTCTTTTCAAGGACTGCTCTGTACGTGAAATGCTCTACCTTCTTTTCTTTAAGAAACTCCAGCAGATTCGAGTAATCTGATTTGTTTGTCACGTACAGTGCGGCCTGTTCCCCAGTGAGTTTTGAGTAGTACGTCGTGGGGTTGTGTTTCTTATTAAATCCTTTGTTTAGGAGACTAAGGTCTCTGTAGTTGTGGATGATGACTAACAACAAAGGCAACACAGGGACCAACACGAACAACCCTGCGACTGCAGCATCCACAAACACACAAGCAGCTACGCAGAACCCAAACAATACCGCGACCGGCTTCCCACCAATTTGCGGTTAGTTGGAGTTGGCAACAGCACTCGGCCGTTGCTTCGTGAGTTTGTGGGCTCAGTTGTTTGTGTGTTTGGCGGCCGTTTGCGTCTCGGACCGACCTGCTGCCACGGCCCGTCTTCTTCAGTGTTAGCTGTGTCCTATGTCGGCTCTGGCTCCGGTTCCGTCGGTGCCTGGGCCGCCAGAGGTGAAAGAGAGGGCATGTTGTTCGAGTTTTCAGCAGGCGCCTGTGTGTGTGGTGTGGGTGTTGCTGTCTGCGTGTGTTCACTGCCCATCAGCTCTGCGATCAGCTCTCGCTGTTCCGCAATCTGCTTGTCCTTCAAGGCAACCTGCTCTTGGAAGGTGGACAGTGGGACGGAAATGATGGCGGGAGTAGCCGGCATTTCCGCCTCTTGTCTTGCAGCCTTGCTGCGTGTTAGAGGTGGGGAAGTGAAGGAAAGATCGGACATCTTTGTCGTACATCCTTCCCTATCCAAATAAAATTCCTCCAAGCAGCAATTTTGCTCTTTTTACGAAACGACAATATTTGATTTTTCGGCGAAAGTGCGGTGTATCACGTCCCTACGGAAGAAGCAGTCTCTACGACCTATCTGTGCGATATACAATGCGCGGCGCAAGAGAGCGCGGGTTGAAGAGAGCGGCCTACAGTGCGCGGGGTTATCCGACGTGAACGGGCCCCTGACACTGAGATTACCCTACCAAAGAACGGGAGAGTCCCGCTGGGGAGGTTTGCAACCGAAGTTGCGGGAAGTTGAGCCGAAACTCTTGCCGCTTAGCGCCCGGAAGCGTTAAGCGGCTTGCGCTGGTTCGTGGCGCTCAGAAGAGCGTCACCGGGTGCTACGCCAGTTGCAGCTTATTTGGGACCACTCCGAGGAGCTATCAGACGGGCAGCTACGCCAGGTGCAGAGAGCAGCGTTCCGCTCGGGTCGGCTGCTCGACTGCGAATCCGCCTGGGCCGTTGGAAGAGGTCGCGCGCCGGAGTGGCTGAACACCTTGCCTCTTGCACTTCAGAAGATGACTGGTCTTTTATCAAATGATCTACATTTACAGCACATACATTTATCGGTATGAGCTGCGAAGCGTAACTGTGATATTTGGTGAAGACGAATGTGGGCTATGTTATTGGACTTTTATTGAATGCTCTACATTTACAGCACACACATTTATCACTATGAAATGCGAAGCATAAATTAGCCCATATTCATTATTTGATGAAACGTATTTGTGTTCACCAAATGTAAATGGTTTGAAGCAACCCTCAGATGCTAATATACTACTCCCCCTCCTTCTCCTCGTCCTCCTCCAGCACAGTACACAATTACGTCCGTCCTCCCAGTCCAGCAGCTAGACACAGATTGAGTCCTTTCCCTGCAAGTTTTTCCTCAGACCGCCATCTCGGATTACATCACAGGAGTGCAGAGGGAGAGGGACGACAGGACCTTGTGGTGGCGATCCTGTGAACTAGGTCAACTGGACTTCGAAACTCACAGTGAGCACACTGAGTTGTCATAGGCAGTAAGTAGCTCCATCAAACTGTTTGAGTGAACACTGCATGCAAAATAAACACTTACATCAATGCTATCCAGCAATGCAGCACATACTGAGTCCTTTTCGCACCAATTTTAAGGAAACGGTGGTGGTTGGATGACTTAGGTTAGTGAAGGTAGCCCAAGTGACCTTTTTTCCCGCCAAAATTTGAACTTTCTCCCACGATGTGACTGAGATTGCCAGATATATGGCCGCCATCTTGGGTGAGCCATATTGAATAAATTTTGCAGCAATGCGAAGTTACGTAGAACATACTTTGTCCTACTACTCCTGAATACCACACTACAGCGCACGTTTGACAGAATTAGAGGCCTCCATCCTTCGACATCGAAGAATGGTTACTCTTCCTTAATCTGTAGAACTTCGTGAAAATTGAAGGATTACACCTAGATTTTAGCGTGCACAGCCTGTTTTTCAAATTAAAAATTGAAGTCTTGTGTGAGTTGCTAGTTAATGTGAACACAGGCATCTACCAGTTCGAGTACAGTACTGTGAGTGACACAAGGATCACGTAAACTGGTCACGGCGTTCGCAACATAGAAGTGTGCAGCCTCCTGTTTGAAGTCTCATGTGAAGGGGTAGCACGTCGCCTCATAGCATACGGTCAAGTTCTGTCCACGATCAGGGACTTCTAGGGAGAGGGACACCTGCACACAGTAGACTCAGGGGTCAAATTTGCGTGCATGGGTTTGAGAAAGCACTTACCATCATTCGTGACGCTCAGGGACCACATGGGTGTAATTGAATTCAGTGGGCAGGACCACTGTGCTCTATATGCTACTCAACACGGCTCACGAAACAAAATTAACCAAAGAACAGAGGACTGGCCCAATTGCTGTGTAAAACCAGTGGAAACACCACGACTTGTGCCAGGGCTGTAAGGGGCAGAGTCTGCCCGCAAGCGAAGAGCTGACCGTGGAAGCCCCGCAATCCACAGAGACACAGCCAGCAGCCGCGGGCCCCGTCACAGCCCCCCCCCCCTACCCCCTCCTCACGTCGCTCACGGCGACGTAAAATCCCAAACAAGAAGTCAATGTGAACGAGAATAAAATGTCATAATGTGACATTTATGACAGTTTCCAGAACACAGTCAATATTCTATCGTTATCATGCATTCATGAAACCACGTGGTCAGCGAAATTTGAACAGTATTACGTACTCTAACCACACTCTTCGGTATTGTGAACAACAGCATTCCTGTGTCGGCTGCTAGCCGCTTCGGCTTCGTGCCGCTGTGGCGCTGCAGTGCGGATCTGAGGCAGATTGCTTTTGATTGGTTGGTGCGAGGAGAGTTGACAACAGCGTTTCGGTTCGCTAGGACCGATCGGTATCGGTATCGCTTCCGAAATGCTTGTAGAATACTTTTCTGGCTCTCCTTCGAAAACAAGATCGTTCGGGGCGCTGGAATACCAAATGGCGGAGAGATACAGAATAGGGCCAGGCCGTGGTACCGGGTCACTGAAAACCACAAAGCGCTAGGTGTCCAGCGACAGCATTGCCCAATAAAAATGGCGGAGCATTCTAAATATCATCAGAGGCCTCGTGAGAACTCAGTATTACAGACGCCTAACACTAGAACAGAAAGTAAAGTTAATCAACATGACCATCCTGTCAGACGCGTAGTAAATGGCACAAGCTATAAATGTACCGACAGAAATAGTAAAGTCTATAACAAGCGCTGTATACCACCTGCTGTGGATGCACAAAATTTTTGAAGTCTCACAAGAGAGGACGGAGGTCTGGAGCTACCACAAGAGAGGACGGAGGGCTGGGACTGGTAGACGTCGGAACAAAATGCGTGGCACTGCTGCTCTATAGAGCGATCAAAATGGAAGACAGAGACGTTGACTGTGCCGCGTCGTCTCTACTAAAACACTACACACCGGATTCTGAGGAGGCGCCGTAGAAATCAGTCGAATACCATTAGAGATGCGCTACCTCGTCGTCGCTGCTGCGGACACCCTCCCATATCCTCAAGAGTGTGTGTTGTAAACCTTTGTGGAACAGTGCGCTAACATGTTTCGGTTTCTGTTTTGTTTTGTTTAGGAGCGCAAAAAGGAACTACAAAAGCAACTAGGGTCACACGAGCCCATGTCAGAACCGTAGAACACGAAGACTAAAAAGGAGTAAAAAACGACTACACGTTAAGCGCAATCGACGGAAGGAACGACAAGTAAAAACACGGACTTGGAGAAAGGTCCATAAAATAAGCCACAGAGAAACGGAGGTGCTGAACTAATGATTAAATGTCCTTCGCCATATTGTCACGACGGATAAAAAGTGAAGTGTGGTCGACAGACCGCAGTGCGTCGTTCGCTGAAACGGCCAATCACTCAGACGGCAAACATAAATGGGAACGTCAGCGGTTAAAAGTGTTCAGCGTATTCACTCTCAACGGTTGACGGTTCGCTATTTCCTGACGGAATGCCTTTTTTTTTTTTTTTTTTTTTTAATAAGACATAGTGTATATGTTACATCGTGTGGAAAATAGTGCGACCTACCAACAATATCGTAACACCACAGAAAAAGTGTTATCATAGTTGAATGCGGCTTCGAACAGGCAGTCTATTGCGTGTTCAGGAAGGGGAACATTTTTAAAGTTTCCGAGGACACCTGTACCCTGAGCGTGACAGTGGGGGATCTGCGTCTGGTCGACCTCCACGTCAAACGCGCAGCTCTGTTCATTGGATAGACTGTTGTGGCAATTGAGAAGGGGCCCTGCAGTGCGACAGCAGTTCTGTTTAGTGAATATCGCCCACGCTCGGTCCTTGCCCCAGACACCCTGAAATGTTAAATTACATGCGCCACTCCTACCTCTACGGCAGCTACGTTTTCAGTAGTCACATACGTGGATGCATCCCTCTTCGAGGGAACCCAACAGAACACCGTCTACCACAGTACACCTGGAACGCCACATGGAAAGATATCACCTCTAATGTCATTCCTGCAGACGTGCCTGCGACGTGGTACAAACTAGTGAATCGTACAATTTCGACCAACTTGAAATTACAGTTCGTTAATCAGTTCGCGTCCAGTGTGCGCCGAGGAGGACACCCTCGAATATCAGTTTGTTGATGAGTCGTGTCACGTCCGCGCTGTGTCCCAGACGGCGGGGCCTGTCGCGGTCACACGATGCGTAGTCACTGTGTGTGCCAAAAGACGCCATCGCGCAGCAGTGCAAGGCTTACACCAATGCCAAACGAAATGCCACGATCTGGATCCTCGGACATACTATCCATTTCATGTTTTTTTTTCTCAGATTCACTGTTAAACAGGTCTTTCTTACCTACCTGTGGACTGAAAGCAACACCGAAAGAGTTTGTGCAACCTATCAAGAGACTTTTTCAAAATTTTTGCATGTTCCTGTGTTTTGTGCATTCAACAAGGTATTGACACATTCATAATTTTGATTCACAAATTCCTTCATAGTTTCAATGTTAAGCCTGTGAAGTGAAAGATAAAGAAAGAACCGTAACGCAACGCAAAAGTTTTGCCCCATTTCGATGAAACTTCCGAATTCTTAATTTTGATTTTAACGCCTACTGAATAGGTTTCCCGTCCGATCTCGAAAGTACAATGATACAGGAAGGAATGCAACGTACCGAAAAACGTTTCAGTTTTCCTCACATCTAGGGAGAGTGATTGGATACATATTTGCTGCCTTCAAGAAGACTGTCAAATTTACTGCGTATGCGCCCAGAAGAGGTATTAATAAAAATTTGTTTCAGTTTGATCTATGATTTTTGTTATTTTATCCGTTCTAATGAGTTACGAACTTATTTAATTTGACGAAGTTCTATTTCTTTATTATTTTGGCGATGGACACATCTTGATTGCAAACATTTTCATTGTGAGTGATCTCATTTGAAGTGTGGTGTTTTACTTTTATTTTCTGTGTTCTGTTACCTGACACGCTGTCGGCATGTATCGATTGGAACATCCCTGACAAACCACCTGTTGAAAAGGGGGAAAAAAAGAAAATAGGTCCTTCTGTTATCAATCTTTCCAGTCGCTGGGAGCCTCGTGATATCTATACCTTGCGAACATTTGCCGCTGTACCACC
Organism: Schistocerca cancellata; assembly: GCF_023864275.1. NCBI lineage: Eukaryota > Metazoa > Arthropoda > Insecta > Orthoptera > Acrididae > Schistocerca > Schistocerca cancellata. The sequence goes on along the minus strand of NC_064634.1, from coordinate 448,641,364 downwards.
GAGTTCAACGGAGGACACCGTTCTTTGTCCACGCGGGGGCCAATATCATCCTTACATAAAACCAGAGAGGCTCCCCAAACACGGCAATTATGGATAGCAAAAGGCCGGGCTGTATGAAGAGAACGGAGGACCGTTAGAAAAATAAATAAATAGATGTAAAGGGACTGTTGGTTCTCTCCATTTTCTCGTCCTTCTTCACGTCCCCCCCCCCCCCTCCCTCATCATGCTGCCGTCCTGATGCTTCCATAAGCATTATATTACTGTGATAAGCTAATGATAGAAAATTAATGATCTCAAATGACAAAAACGCCAGGAGAATAACGAAACTGTAGGATTCCACAAATATTTTCTCAAATACCACAGAGCCCATTTCTTGCAGCACTGTGATTTTCCAAATTTGTAAATAAAACTTTATATTTTGTTGTTAAAAAAAGAACGGTGCATTTAGTTACCTTCTTTTCCGTTTTCCCCAGCTTTTCACGGCTGGCGCCTCTTGCAGATGTCTCCCGTGCCTCTCCTATCATATGGGCCAAAATCCGAGAGGCAGAGAGCGGCAGTTGGGCCAAATAGGCACGAAAGGGGGTTGACGCCAATACAGTGGGCAGTTTTCGCAAATTACTCAAATACCAGCGTGTTAGTCCTGCGCCACACAGCTGGATCAAAATGTGTCCCTCGCCATTATCGGTGCTCGACACACCACCTGTCATTCGCTTCCGTCTCACGCACGCAGGTGGGGTCGCGGCTGCCAATTCGGCAATCGCTTCCGACACGCTGGGCGTAAGATGCGCGTCGTGTCCAAGTGTCTTGGGCGCCGGGCGGACGCTACGCGGCGCCTTTGGGGCAACTGGACGTTGTGCTGTACGTATGGCCCGATTGCGGCCAACTGCGATTGTCTGTGTCTGGAGAAGAGCCGACGGCGCCTTGTGGCGTGCCATTACACTGTAGTGGCGCTAACGGCCGTAACGTGCTGAATAAACCCGTTCTCGTCCGATCTCCGAAGTTAAGCAATATGGTGACGGGTTGCTACTTGTACGGATGACCGCCTGGGAACACGTGTGCCGCCGCTCCACTGTGCACTGCAGGTAGCGGGGACTCCCAGCCGTCGAGCCGCCGGCGCCCGAAGTCCCATCACGCCGCGCCAGCGTTAGCTGCCTGCCGTAACCGCTCGCCGTGAGCGATCGTCGTCTTGTTCACAACTGTTTGGTGAGTTTTTCCACGAGCAACACCACGGTGCAGCGCGCTTTTGACCGCGAATACCAGAGACCATCCGCATTCGATACAGAAGAGTGGATGTATGAAGAGCTCAGAATAGAGGAGGACGAAACACAGTGCCAGCTGCCGCGCGAAACCACTGAAAACGGTACGGAGCAGGCAGCTAGCTACGCCGTAGTTCGTAGCAGGCAGCTAGCTATGCCGTAGTTTAGAGGAGCCAGAACCCGCACACTGGAGGTAGCAAAAAAAAAAAAAAAAAAAAAAAAAACTTAACTGATACAAATAACCGGTTACTGAGAAGTAGCAGCTACACTTCACGCTGCTCAGCCACTTAAAACGGAGGTCAGATGCTACACTCTTGTCAGAGGAAATAGGGAAATCAAAAAATTTAAGCACAGGGACGGCCGAGTTAGTGACGTGATAAGTACGTACGCTGGACATGGCGTGGAACTATGGACGTATATAACCTCCAGTCTGATTGCCAAATGACGAATTGTCACATTGTCCCACACTGGATGGACACGTTCTCTTCGCAAAGAGAGGTTTCTGGCGTGCGGGCCACGCGTGTAAAGTGGGCTAGGAAGTCAGGTCCGTCCCGATAGTATTGAAGAATCACGATCCGCCTTCCATCGTTAAAGTGGGACAAAGAGTGATCGTGCCGTATAGCCGTCAACCAGCAACATGCCATCTGCAGCGCGACCGATCATGTGTGTGGAAGCAGCCCGAAAAAAAGAGTGGCCAGCTGCCGCGCGACACCACTGGAAACGGTACAGAGCAGGCAGCTAGTTATGCCGTAGTTTTGATGAGCCAGAGCCCGCGCACTGGAGGTAGCAAAAAATGTAACTGATAGAAATAACCGGTTACTGAGAAGTAGAAGCTTATCTGATCAAGCAGTTATTTAAATAACCGCCAACAGTGCCTCGCGCCACTGTTTACCGAAGCTCGTGATACGATTTCTCATCATCCGAGATCTGGCCACAAAGGAGACGGAAATGGAAATAACTGTGAGACCGCGCGCCATCTATTCGTAGAACTGTGTACTAGTCTTCGGTGCGCTCACACTAATCACTCTTTTCAGTTAGTGTCAGAGCGGTGGATGATGGAAGCGACCATAAGGACATTTCACACGTGCTGTCGTTGATCCACCGCACTGTTTGTCAACATACTTTGGGTGGCTAGTACCAATAGTGACCATAAGGAATTCAAGCGACTATAGAAATGACTGTCAAACGTAGGCCTAGGTATTTTTCTCTCGTAGTTGTCGTACAAATGGCTCTCAGCACTATGGGACTTAACATCTGAGGTCATCAGTCCCCTAGAACTTAGAACTACTTATACCCAACTAACCTAAGGACATCACACACATCCCTGCCCGAGGCAGGATAAGAACCTGCAACCGTAGTAGTCGCGCGGTTCCGGACTGAAGTGGCTAGAACCGCTCGGCCACCACGGCCCGCTGTAGTTATCGTATTCTCTAACAATTCTTGTTCTCTGGGAGTTAACGGGCTCCCACTACAGGTAACCTAGAAGTTGGTAACTGCGTTCCGGACTCCAGTTTCAGATCGTAGAAGCCTGTGATACTTCCAGAGAGGGTAATCATTGAAGTGAACAAGTATTTTCGTACACACAGCTGTGTAGTATTTTGTAAGGATACATAGTGTTAATTCTTGGCAGTATAGCAAACTCGTCCGCAACTCGTGAGCTCGCGGTAGCGTTCTCACTTCCCTAGCACGGGGTTCCGGGTTCGATTCACGGTGGGGTCAGGGATTTCCACCTGCCTCGAGATGACTGGGTGTTGTGTCGCCTTCATCGTTCATCCCCATTACGGTCGGAGGAAGGAAATGGCAAACCACGTCCACTAGGACCTTGCCTAGGACGGCGGTGCAGGGATCCCGCAACGTTCCCCTACGCTCTCATTCGAAGGGGACGACCGGTCGAGTGCGGACGCGCTGCTGCCGCACGCTGCCGGACGGTTCTTTGAGCGCGCTACGCTTGCCGTAGCCGGGCAAAATTGTTGTGTGCGTTGCGCATGCGTAACGCAAGCAAAATTGTCGTGTGTATGTGGGTGCGCACGCTTTGCGAGCCGGCCGCGGTGGTCTAGCGGTTCTGGCGCTGCAGTCCGGAACCGCGGGACTGCTACGGTTGCAGGTTCGAATCCTGCCTCGGGCTTGGGTGTGTGTGATGTCCTTAGGTTAGTTAGGTTTAAGTAGTTCTAAGTTCTAGGGGACTTATGACCTAAGATGTTGAGTTCCATAGTGCTCAGAGCCATTTGAACCAACGCTTTGCGATTGCGCCGCATTATTGTCGTGTGTTGACACGGGCCTGGTCCCTTCGTCGTGCAGCTGCTGCCGGTCTACTGGCGGCGCGGTGGCGGCGACGGCTGTGGTTTTCTTGTTCAGTCGTCGTCTGATCTGCCTCCGTAGTGATTCGTTCAGACACTGCCGCAGGGTATCCTCCCTGCTCCCCCGAGAGTAGGGAAATTCCTACGCCAGGGCCCGTGGTGCTACCCGGTAAGCCGCGCGTAGTCAATGTTAGGACTGGCACTGCTCAGGGAAACCTAACGGTGCCAACGAGCGAGCAACCAGTGCCCCTTGGCAGCGCATGTCAGGTTTCTAGGACCGCTATATCAGACATATTGGGTAAGCCCAAAGCCCCAGCCCGCTGCGGCACCCAGTCCCTGGGTACCCGCGGCCAATCCACCACAGGCATAACCAAGGCAAAAACACGTTTACAAGAAACGGACGCAATGCCAGCCCGTAAGCGTCCGGCCCCAAGCCGGCTCGCTGAGGTACACGAGAGCCCAAACAGAGATGACATGGAAGTAGGCGGGGGGGGGGGGGGGGGGGGGGCGGGGGGAAACCGTTGTAGCCAACGTCCCCACTTCAAACAGCTTCGCGCCGATCGCTTCCGACGGCGCGGAAGCGGTCGAAGCGACGCCTGCCCGCCCCTCGACCTCCGGTGGGCAAGCGCAACAAAAACAGAGACGGGAGAAAGTGCCTCCCATCATTGCTACCATTCAAAATGGGACCATGAAAATCATCAAAGAGGTCGCCCCACACTTAAAAGGGGGAGTAAACACGTCATGTAGAGGGTCGTCGGTGAAGTTTCAACCATCGACACCCACTGACTACAGGTTTCTAGTGGAGTACTTCACGCAAAAAAAAAAAAAAATCCCTTTTCACACATATCCGATAACGGAAAAGAACACATGTAAGGCGGTGATTAAGGGTCTCCCGCGAGACACCGATCCGCCGGAATAAAAGAGCTGCTCATTGAGCGCAAATACACAGTTCTCGAGGTGAAACAAGAAACACGCGCCTCTGACCCCAACAACCCTGGTGAGGGAAGTAAAAAGCGAGCGCAATAGAAGGTGATCCTTCACCCAGACGAAAAGAATAGAGAACTCCTAAGGACCGAGCTTTTCATGAATTGTAAAGTTACCATCGAAAAGTACCGACAGCCTGAAGGCCCTGTACTGTGCCACCAATGTCAACAGCTGTTCCACACTGCGGAACAATGCCACCACCCCCCAAAATGTGTCGAATGGGCCGGACCGCACTTGACAAACGCATGCAAAAAAAGCCGCAAAACTCCAGCAAAATGCGCGCTGTGAGAGGGCGATCACCGGGCGAAGTACAGCCGCTGCCCCACACGCATACAACTAATGTCTACCCGTCCACCGCGGTCGGCAAACGGCGCTGTCGCGGGGCGCTCCCGCTCCTGCGTGGTCGACGCAGCCTGCCTCTGCGGCCAAGGCGCCGGCAGCTAGCTTTGCCGCCGCCAGCAGCCGCGGAGCGACTGCGCCGGGGCGAGAGGCCTTTCCCTCGCCTCCCCCACCGACGGCTGCCATCGCCTGCCCCCCCCCCCCCACCCTGCGCACACAGGCGCCCGCAGCTGCCGCGCCGCCGCAGTCGGCTGCTGGCCAGCAGCTAGGGACGCCGCTCGGCGTCTTTGACGAGCTGCGCCAACTGTTTGCGGGCTTCAGCCTGGCAAATGTAATGTTTACAGTTAGGGACACCATGGCGCGCGTGCGGGCGGCGCCTGATGGCCCCAGCAAATTCATGGCCCTCGCTGAGGATGCTATGTCATTATTCGATTCTTTTAATGGATCCCCCTAGATCCAGAAATTAACAATATTAAACTTTAACGCTAATGGCGTAAAACCGCAAAAGCAGATACTAGAAGAACTTCTCGACCGGCACGACATCGATGTTGTGTGCCTGACAGAGACCCACCTTAAGCCCGAGGACCGCTTCTCCGTCCGTAACTATGCCATACATAGAACCGACCGCGTAGGCCGCGCACGTGGCGGAGTGGCGATCCTCGTGAAAGGCAGGCGGTGCTTTCGTACCGTGACTTACCTCGGACACCCAGCATCGAGGAGGCCGGTATAGAAATCAAAATTAGAAACTCGACATACATTGAAATTTCCGCGTACCACTCCCCAGCCACCACTATACTGCAACAGGACCTTCAGGCTCTGCTAGGTACTGGCGCTCGTGTAATTGTGGGAGGGGACCTCAACTCGAAGCATAGGGCCTTTGGCTGCCGCGCCGAGAACAGTAGTGGCGTGAGGTTGCATAGACTCGTCGAGAGGCGTGCCGCCCTCAGCGTCATCGCACCCGACGAGCCTACGCACATCCCCGCAGATACGGCAAGCCATCCACACATCCTGGATATCTTTGTCGTAAAAAACTTCGCTCTCGATGCGACGGTCACTGTGCACCACGAGATGAACTCCGATCATAATCCGGTCGTTCTGGACATAGCCAGTGTCGAAGACGATGCCGGGAGGATGGCAAGAACAGAAGTGATAACAAACTGGGATCGATATAAATACCTGGTGGGTGAGCACGTGGAGGAAATCCTACAGATGGAAACGAAAGAAGAGATAGACGAAGCAATAGCGAACTTCACAGACGTCCTCCACGCCTGTGCTCGCGCTACAAGCGTCGGGCTCACCACAGAGCCTGGCGCCAGGGACCTGCCCCCTGACATCTGGGACCTCATAGTCGCCAAACGCAGGCTGCGTAAGCAGTGGCAGCGTCACCGCGACCCCACTGACCGCCGCCTGCTGCGGAGGCTGGAGGACCAGGTGAAACTCCGACTGCAGGAGCACAGGAGCCGCTGCTGGGAGGAGATGCTACAAGCCGCCGAAACAGAGAACAGTAAACGCAAGATCTGGCAAATAGCCCGGCAGCGGAAAGCCCCCACCAGAGAGAACAGGCCACTCCACGGCGAGAACGGACTAGCTTATGAAGACCAAGAAAAGGCGGAAATAATGGCAAAATCACTAGAGTCACAATTCCGAACTCACGTCATCGATGATGACGAGAGTGAAAGGCAGGAAAGAACAGTCATCGGACGAGTGACTCAGATAAGAAATTCGCGCCCAAACACAGAATTCGTGCCCGTTAACGAACCGACAATAAGCGCACTTATCAAGTGTCAGGGAAACCACAAAGCTCCTGGACCTGACCGCATCCGCACCCCACTCCTAAAGCACCTTCCGCCTCCCGCCATAACATTTCTGGCGTTACAGACCAATTTCCTTATTCACTGGCATGAGTAAAATCCTTGAGCTGTTAATACTCACAACCCTCCGTCAATTCCTTACTGACAACAACATCCTGTTGCCTGAACAGTTTGGATTCCGCGCTGAGCACTCCACAGTCCAACAATGCCTGCGCTTGGTAGAGCACGCTTGTCTGGCCAGGGCAAAGAGAGAATCCACAGGAGCAGTATTCCTGGACATAGAGAAAGCGTTCGACCGCATCTGGCACGATGGCCTAATATTCAAATTAGATCACACAGGGTGCCCAGAACATCTCATAAAGATCATTTGACTCATTTCTTGCGGAGCGTCACTTCTTCGTAAGAAATGGGACAGGATCGAGCCAGATGCGACCGATTGCGGCCGGAGTTCCGCAAGGTTCGGTTTTAGGTCCTGTCCTCTACTCCATTTACACGAACGACATACCGAAGCATGTCGGCGAAGAGATCGCTCTCTACGCCGATGACACTGCCATCTACAGGAGTAGCCGCAACCTTGACTTCATACGACGAAATCTGCAAGCCCACCTCGACTCCATAACGCAGTGGTGCAATTTATGGAAAATTAAAATCAATCCGAGTAAAACCCAGGCCATATACTTCACAACCAGGCTAAAACTCCCAGACCAACAACTAACAATTGGTGGTTGGGACCTAGCCTGGCGAAATTGTATTACCTACCTTGGGATGGAGATCGATAACCGCCTCACATGGAGACAACACATAAAGAAAGCGGCAAACAAGGGGTGCGCGCTCCCCTCCCAACTATACCCTCATCTGAAGGGTGAAGGACTCACCTTGAAATGCAAAATGCTTCTCTGGCGCCAACTCATGCTTCCGGTCATCTTGTATGATTCGGAAGTGTGGTCTATGGCGTCAGACACCTCAATTTCAAGACTACAAAATAAAACCTTCCGGGTAATCACAGGTGCTGACAGATACGTCCGCAACACACAAATCAGAGATTTCTTAGAACACCCCACCATCTATTCCCTCATAAAGGAAAAATCTGCCAAACTTTATGAGAGGACACAAACATCGCCCCATCACCTCATTCGAAATTCAGGCTGCGAACATCCAGACCTTCAACATAAGAGACCTAAACTAACCCTTATGCGCCACTTTAGGGACATTTAAAACACACAAACACACACACACAAAATAAACATTAACTCAAAAACACGCACACAAACCAAACCACCATCTTCATGAACCCCCTAGCGCATTCCTAGAAGTCAGACGGGCACAGCCCAGTGGTACTCCATTACAAGAGTGCAAACAGAAGGCCTGTCCTACGCTCTGTCAAGGAGTACACGACATAATCATCATCATCATCATCATCATCATCATCATCATCGCAAACTCATATCTGCAGTAACGCAAGATGCAGCTTATCTCCAACCTTCTCAAAGAATGTGCGTAATAATTTGTATCATTACTGTATGGAAAAACTCAGCTTTCTGTACTATGTACGAGAGAAAACACAATCAAGTATTGTAAAGTGTATGCAATATGTTAATATTTTCTTGAGATTTTACACTTACTGAAGTATTTGAGTATTGTAGGTGATCTGAAATGGAAAATACTTGACTATCTTCTCGAAGTATACCATATCCTTAACGTGTGATGTGCTTAGTACTTCATAGAAAATGTTTCGACGTCAATGACAAAAGACCATCAATTTAGACAATAAAATACTTACTTCAGACATATGTATGGCAAATTAAGAATTTCATGGAGGCATATTTAGATTGAATAGTGTTTCCAATAAATATCAGGCCAGATATGTGTCAGTGGTATTTAAATAAAAGTATAGATTTACTTACATTAGGGCCTACTGGTAGTAGTGCATACTACATGAACACATTTGAATAATACACGTTTCTTTGTTATCAAAGAGCCCAAGTCAGTTCATTTTCTGTTGTGTTAAGCAACACTGAAAAACTTTCTGCCACATGCACTCACTACCATGTTGAGGCTTTGATAAATAACCCAAAATGAAGGGTTAAGTTTTGTACATAACAATCATTTTCACAGCATCGAGCACACCCTGCAAATGCTGCAGTTTTACATTTGCCACTGTAGCATTACAATATGAATGCAACAGAACTGATCTGGAGCAAATTCAACGGATTTATCGCGAGAAATAACAAGCATGTTAAACTGTTAGATGTACTAGAACAAATTATCGTTACCCAAATCCAAGAAATAATTTCACTTCTGGAACTAAGGGACTAAAAGATTACCAGACGAGCGACTGTAAATAAAGTATAACCTCGTTAGCGCGAACTCGCATAAGACGAACTCGCGGTTAAGTCGAAAAAAATATTGGTCCCACCAGGAATACATTAGTTCTTATAGTATGGTATGTTTTATCGGTTAACACGAATTTCGGTTAAGGCGAATTACGAGCTCTGTTTCAGTTCCTAGTGTAATTAAATTTCACTGTAACACAAACTTCCGACCTTAGAGTATTCTAAAGCGTAATTTTTTCCGAAATGAATATAGGAAATGTAGTTACGAAGCTAATTATACTTATTCTTGACTCGTTTTTAACGCATTGTAGGTCGGTAGCCGCGATATCACCTCAACAGTCAGCGTTTGCTGTACATTGTAAGACATTCAATAATGTGTGCAGCAGCATTTAGGAATGTACTCCGTGCCATATTTGACAGGTTTTCTGTTAGTCGTAGCCATATCGAGTTGGAATACTGAATAAAAACTACAGTTACAACTGGTACCGTAGCACGCGAAAACGGCAAAGAGGAAACAGACAGCTCTAAATGTACAGTTAAAGCTTAAGATTCTAGATGGATGTGTACCGTTGTACCAAGAAAACAGCAATTGCAGATCAGTTTGGAATACCTAAATCTACTTTATCTACGATTATTAAGAATCGAGAAAAAATTATTAATGCTGCGGCATCAGGTTCTGGAAAAAAATCTAAACGACTTCGTACCGCCAAGTATGAAGACATCGAGACGTTACTGCTAGAATGGTTCCATCATATGCGTGCATCTAACATACCTTTAACTGGCCCTGTGGTTCAGTCAAAAGCAAATGATATTGCTAAAGATATGGGCATCGAAGACTTCCGTTATTCTGCTGGTTGGTTGTATCGGTTCCAAAAGAGACATTCAATTTCATCTGTACAAATTTGTGGTGAAGCAAATAAAGCTGATGAAGAAAGTGCGAACAGCTAGTTGCGTGGATTCAACCGAATGAGGGAAAACTATGCATCGTGTGAAGCGTTTAACATGGATGAAACTGGATTTTTCTACAATCTTTTTCCAAATGACACCCTGGGGATAAATGGTGATAAGTGTCACGGTGGAGCACGAAGCAAACAACGTGTGACTGTTGTACTATGCTGTAATGCTGACGGCAGTCAGAAGTTTCGTCCCTGGGTTATCGGTAAATCCGAGAAACCACGTTGTTTTAAAAACATAAATATTGGCACTTCGCCTTGCATCTTCTCTCCCCACAAGAAAGCTTGGATCGATGGCACATCATTTCGCAAGTGGCTTCTTCGTTTCAAAAGTCGAATGGTTGCTCAAAATAGACATTTCTTGTTACATTGGACAGATGTACTACCCATAAAGTTCATGATCTGAACCTATCCAACATAAAGGTTCAGTTTTTTCCACCCAACGCCACAAGCCGCCTTCAGCCTTTGGACCAAGGCATAATCTCTCTCATAGAGAGAGCTTATCGTAGGCGACTTGTAAGAGATGCAATTCGTGCTGCTGAAAACAATAGTGCAACCCCAAATTGGAATCTGCTTGACGCAATAAAAGCCATCGAAGCAGCCTGGAACTCAGTATCGCCACATCATATGGGGAAGTGCTTTAACAGAGCTTGGAGACATAGCAACACTGAGTATGTACACGAGTTAGAAGATGCCACTTCACCTGATGAATGGACAGCTCTGCAGGACGTTGCGAACCCTGCGATTAGTTTCGAAGAATTCATTAGTGTAGACGACGATGTTGCCATATGTGCTTCTGTGTAATCGGATGTGCCAAAAGCTGTGAACGAGGTGCAAGAAGGGCGATCAGAAGAAAGTGAAGAGGAAGAGAAGAAAGTGAAGAGGACGAGAACACAGATACCATTCCACCTACCCGTCGCCGGCCGCGGTGGTCTCGCGGTTCTAGGCGCGCAGTCCGGAACCGCGCGACTGCTACGGTCGCAGGTTCGAATCCTGCCTCGGGCATGGATGTTGTTAGTTAGGTTTAAACAGTTCTAAGACTAGGGGACTGATGACCTCCACTGTTAAGTCCCATAGTGCTAAGAGCCGTTTGAACCATTTGATTGTTAATGGGTGTGATTTCTTTGACAGAGTTGATGATAGATCTGTGTTCGAGAAATGCAGTGCCGAAGATAGATACGCCTTACGCTACCTCTTATTGTATTTTGCTCTTGAAGATTCAATGTTGTCCGTAATGCAAGGTTTCATTGTCAGTTAGTCGTGGTTCTTGAAGAGCAAGGATTAGAATTTTTGTCGGTCGATTTCTTATGTGAGATTATTTAGTTTTCGTGTTTGGATCAATGTATCGATGTTTAGCTTTCAATTGCATGTTTTCTGCTTGTAGGGAAATTTAACACAGATCTACGATATTCTCTGCCATGCTAACCTGGACTCCCCAGAATCCGAAAATCCAACTGCCGCCTGTCGACAGGCGGGTTGTGTACCACCAGGGGTAAAGTTGACTTTTCTTGCATAGTTCATGTTTGCTTGTGTCTCATTGGTTTGGCCTGGGTGATTCCAGGACCGGACAGGGCCATAGGGTGTTGAAGCCTTTGCAACCAAATATTTTCAGCCGAGCTCACTGAGCTAACACACGGTGACCAGAGTACCGGTGGTTTTCACTCAGACGTGTCTGGATTTTGGGTTCAACGGATTGAGTAGCCGTTCAGGATTGTGTTAGTATTTGGATCACCCCAAGTATTTGGTTTCCTCGGTAACTCCCCGCCCCCCACATATGGTTTTTTTTTTGTGGTTTTAGGGCGCAAAACTTCTATGGTCATTAGCGCCCAGCCCGTGACTTAAGACAGTAAAAAACCGAAATTGAAAACCAGCAGCAATGGGAACAAAGTCAGAAAATTGGAGAAACTAAAAATAGAAGAATGCTTAAAAATCAACTACAGAAAGGGGGTGGTTGTCCCCAAAAAAAGCTTCAAATGACTGACGTCATTTCACTGTCACTAATAAACTGGAGAACGCGGTCGGCTGAGCGCGTGTCATCTGCTAAAATCGACGATAGATCATGCGATAGCTGTAGACGGGAGCGTAACGGATTAAAATAGGGGCATTCAATTAAAAGGTGTCTGACCGTCCACGGCTGAGAGCAGTGGGGACAGAGTGGAGGAGGATCGCCGCTTAAAAGATGTCGATGGCTAAAACGACAGTGCCCTATCCGGAGTCTAGCTAAAATTACCTCCTCCCGACGACGCGTTCGGGAGGAAGAAGTCCAAGCGCAAGGAAAGGCTTTCACTTCTCGCAATTTATTACGGGGAAGTGCCGACCAATGCGCATGCCATAAATGAGCAACTTGGCGACATAAACCGCTCCGTAGATCGGTGAAGGGAAGCGACTGAATAGCTGGCCGAGGAAGAGAGACTGCAGCCTTGGCCGCTATATCGGCCGCCTCATTCCCACAGATACCAGCGTGTCCCGGGAGCCAGAGGAACGCCACCGAGACGCCCCCCAGGTGGAGCAAGCGCAGACAGCCCTGAATCCGGTGGACCAGAGGGTGCACAGGGTAAAGAGCTTGGAGACTGAGGAGAGAGCTGAGAGAATCTGAGCAGATAACGTACTGTATCCGCTGATGGCGGCGGATGTAGTGGACAGCCTGGAGAACAGCGTAAAGCTCCGCAGTATAAACCGAACACTGGTCGGGAAGCCGAAAGCGATTTGGGGTGTCGCCAACAATATAGACACTCCCTACACCTAACGAGGTTTTCGAGCCGTCGGTGTAAATAAATGTGGCGTCCGTCATTTCTGCACATAGAGCAGCAAATGCCCGACGATAAACAAGTGTAGGGGTCCAATCCTTGGGAAATTGACAAAGGTCACGGAGCAGGCAGATCCGGGGACGGAGCCAAGGCGGTGCTGTACCCCAAGTTGTCAAGAAGGTTTTAGGAAAGCGGAAGGAAAGAGAATGGAGCAGTTGACGGAAGCGGACTCCCGGGGGTAGTAGGGAGGAGGAGCGGCCTGCATACCCTACATCAAAGGAGGCGTCGAAAAAAAGGTCATGGGCTGGATTAGCAGGCATGGAAGACAGATGGCTAGCATAACGACTCAGGAGGACTGCTCGCCGATTGGACAGCGGAGGTTCAGCAGTCTCAGCATAAAGGCTTTCCACAGGGCTAGTGTAAAAAGCTCCAGACACTAAACGTAATCCACGGTGGTGGATAGGGTCGAGACGCCGAAGAATAGACGGCCGAGCAGAGGAGTAGACTATGCTTCCATAATCCAATTTCGAGCGCACTAAGGCGCGATAGAGGCGGAGAAGGACCACTCGGTCCGCTCCCCAGGAGGTACCATTCAGGACACGGAGGGTGTTAAGCGATCGCAGACAGCGAGCCGAAAGATAGGAAACGTGGGAGGACCAGCATAGTTTTCTGTCAAACATAAGACCCAAGAATTTAGCGACGTCTGAAAACGGAAGGTTGACAGGACCTAGATGTAAGGAGGGCGGAAGAAACTCCTTACGTCGCCAAAAATTGACACAAACGGTCTTACTGGGTGAGAAACGGAAGCCAGTTTCGATGCTCCACGAGTGGAGGCGATCGAGACATCCTTGAAGACGTCGTTCAAGAAGGCTGGTCCGTTGAGAGCTGTAGTAGATCGCAAAATCGTCCACAAAGAGGGAGCCCGAGACATCAGGAGGGAGACAATCCATAATTGGATTTATGGCGGTGGCAAACAGTACAACACTCAGCACGGATCCCTGGGGTACCCCGTTTTCTTGGGAGAAAGTACGAGAGAGAGTAGTGTTCACCCGCACCCTAAAAGTGCGCTCTGCCATAAATTCGCGAAGAAAAAGGGGCAGCCGGCCTCGAAAGCCCCAAGAGAACAGTGTGCGGAGGATGCCTGTCCTCCAACAGGTATCGTATGCTCTCTCCAGATCGAAAAATGTTGCTACCGTTTGGCGTTTCCGGAGAAAATTGTTCATGATATAAGTGGAGAGAGCGACAAGATGGTCAACTGCGGAACGATGCTTCCGAAATCCGCATTGGGCTGGTGTTAAAAGACTGCGGGATTCCAGCCACCAAGCTAAACGGTAATTCACCATACGCTCCAAAACCTTACAGATACTACTCGTGAGAGAAATGGGGCGATAGCTAGAGGGGAGATGTTTGTCCTTTCCAGGTTTCGGAACGGGAACGACAATAGCTTCCCGCCACCGTCTGGGAAAGGTACTGTCGGTCCAAATTCGATTATAAAGGCGAAGGAGGTAACGCAGACTATGGGTTGATAAATGCAGCAACATTTGGACATGGATACCATCCGGTCCTGGGGCGGAGGAGCGAGAAGAAGAGAGGGCATATTGGAGTTCCCGCATGGAGAAAACAGTATTGTAGCTTTCGTGATTTTGAGAGGAGAAAGCAAGATGTCGCACTTCTGCTGCACGTTTCTTCGGGAGAAACGCTGGCGGGTAATTTGAAGAGCTCGAAATCTCAGCAAAGTGCTGACCCAACGAGTTAGAAATTGCGACGGGGTCCACTAAGGTAGCATGCGCAACAGTGAGCCCAGAGACCGGGGAGAAACTAGACGCGCCTGAGAACCGTCGAAGCCGACTCCAAACCTCCGAGGAGGGAGTGAAGGTGTTAAATGAGCTAATAAAGAATTTCCAGCTTGCCTTCTTGCTATCGCGGATGACGCGACGGCATCGCGCACGGAGCTGCTTATAGCGGACACAGTTGGCCAAAGTAGGATGGTGACGGAAAATGCGAAGAGCACGTCGCCGCTCACGTAGTGCGTCACGGCATGCCTCGTTCCACCAAGGAACTGGGGGGCGCCGGGGCAATTCGGAGGTGCGTGGTATTGAACGTTCCGCAGCTGTAAGAATAACGTCGGTAATATGTGTGACCTCATCGTCGACGCTGGGAAAGCGACGGTCATCGAATGTCGCTAAAGACGAAAAAAGTGTCCAATCGGCTTGGGCAAATTTCCAGCGTCGCGAGCGCATATATGGCAGTGGAGGCTGCAGTCTAAGGACACATGGAAAGTGGTCACTCGAGTGTGTATCATCAAGGGCGAACCATTCGAAGCGCCGAGCTAGCGGAACAGTACCGATCGCAAGGTCCAAATGAGATAAATTTGTCGTGGAGGCAGACAAAAATGTGGGGACCCCAGTGTTGAGGCAAACGAGATCCGCTTGGTGGAAGACGTCTAGCAATAGAGAGCCACGTGGACAAGGATGTGGAGATCCCCAAAGCGGGTGGTGGGCATTGAAGTCCCCAACCAGCAAATAGGGGGGTGGAAGCTGACCAAGAAGATGAAGGAGATCAGCTCGTGCCATTGGTGTGGATGATGGAATGTATACAGTACAAAGAGAGAACGTGTATCCAGAAAGGGAAAGACGGACGGCGACAGCTTGGAAGGAACTGTTTAAGGGGATTGGGTGATAATGGAGAGTATCATGGAGAAGAATCATGAGTCCTCCATGGGCTGGAGAGCCTTCAACAGAGGGTAGATCATATCGGACGGACTGAAAATGAGGGAGAACAAAGCAGTCATGGGGACGCAGCTTTGTTTCCTGAAGACAGAAGATGACCGGCGAGTAGGATCGTAAGAGGACCGACAATTCATCCCGATTGGCTCGAATGCCGCGGATATTCCAGTGGATAATGGACATGGGGTGAACAGAAAATGGAGGAATGTGACCAAAGTTGCTGTCAACTCAAAGACTGCTCGGAGCTAGCAACCGACAGCATGGAATGGCATTCAGCCGAAGGCAGAAGATCCTGATCCATAGGTTGGTCAGGAGCAGCCCCTGCCACCAGCGATCGGCCGGTTGACTGGCCACCAGCAGTGCGCCTCGGCGACACAGAAGACGGCCGAGGGCGATTTCCGCCAGGTGGTGCTGTAGATGGGACACGCCTTGGCGGAGAAGGAGAGGAACTGGGTTTCTTTGTAGCCTTCTTGGAAGAATGATGTTTAGATGAAGGAGAAACCGATGGTTGTGAAGTTGCGGTACGTAAAAACTCTTCACGAGTATGCTCTTTTTTCGAAGACTTGGCGTCCGACTTTTGGGCTCGAGATTTAGCAGAACCCGACAAAGGGTGAGCCATAGAGTGGGCAGGCGAAAGTGGTGAGGTTGAACGAGCGATCTTTGCGCTGGCCGATCTGACGACCGTGGCACTAAAGGTGAGGTCGCAAGTCTGCGTGGCCGCCTCCTTTGTTGGCCGAGGAGAAGCAAGGACAGTGCTGTATTTTCCTGTCGGAGGCACGGTGGGCTTGCGACTGGCGAATAATTTTCGAGCAGCAAAGGTCGACACCTTTTCCTTCACTCTTATTTCCTGGATGAGCTTTTCGTCCTTAAAAACGGGGCAATCTCGAGAGGAAGCAGCGTGGTCACCCATACAGTTGATGCAGCGAGGGGATGGAGGTGGACAAGCACCCTCATGGGCATCCTTGCCACACGTAACACATTTGGCCTGATTTGAACAGGACTGGCTGGTGTGATTGAACCGCTGACATCGATAGCAACGCGTAGGGTTTGGGACGTAAGGGCGAATGGAAATTATCTCATAGCCTGCTTTGATTTTCGATGGGAGTTGAACTTTGTCAAATGTCAAGAAGACAGTGCGGGTTGGAATGATGTTCGTGTCAACCTGTTTCATTACTCTATGAACTGCCGGTACGCCCTGGTCAGACAGATAGTGCTGAATTTCTTCGTCAGACAATCCATCGAGGGAGCGTGTATAAACGACTCCACGCGAGGAATTTAAGGTACGGTGCGGTTCCACCCGGACAGGGAAGGTGTGGAGCAGAGAAGTACGCAGCAATTTTTGTGCCTGGAGGGCACTGTGTGTTTCTAACAACAGGGTGCCATTCCGTAATCTGGAACAAGACTTTACAGGACCTGCAATTGCGTCGACACCTTTCTGAATAATGAAAGGGTTGACCGTGGAGAAGTCGTGACCTTCATCAGTCCGAGAAACAACAAGGAACTGTGGCAACGATGGAAGAATCGTCTGTGGCTGAGACTCAGTATACTTACGTTTGTGAGCAGACATAGTGGAAGGTGAGGAAACCATTGCGGAAGAATCCCCCATGATTACCGGCGTCTCCGATGGCGCGCTCCTCCCTTGTGGGGGCCCTCTCTGAGGGCACTCCCGCCTTAGGTGATTGTTCACACCTCAGGTCACACCTCCCGACAAACGGACGGAGGGACCAATCGGAATTTTCGGAAGGTATCAGCTCGGGTAATCACCCCTCCCTGGGCCTGGCCGTTACCAGGGGGTACGTACGTGTCCTACCTGTCTACCCGGGGCGGGGAATTACGCGTTACCCCGTCACCAGCTACGCACAAAGGGCGTGGGTCGGCCTTCAGACACGCACAGGGAGGAAGAAAGAGAAAGGGAAAGGAAAGAAGAGAGGTCTCAAACGCCGCAGCGGAGAAAAGGGAAAGAGAAGAGGTAAGTAAAAGAGAAGGACAAAGGAAGGAAGAAGACATAAAAGCAAGAAAGGCGAAGAATGCAGTACATTTACGAGCGTCCGTCTCCGGACGTAGGCACAAACCATACTCCCAGATGGGGAGAAAGGGAAGGAAAGAGCCAGAGGTGAGGGGAGGAGGGGCGAAGATAGGGATGGGGAAGGATGCGGAAAGGGAAGGTATGCAGCCCGGAAAGGAAGGAAGGCCACATTATCTCGGGGTCCCGTGCTCGCTACGCACGTATCCACAAAAGAGTTGTGGACCCCCTGGGGGGCCCCCACATCTGGGGGAGGGTTTCCCCTATC
Organism: Schistocerca cancellata; assembly: GCF_023864275.1. Taxonomy (NCBI): domain Eukaryota; kingdom Metazoa; phylum Arthropoda; class Insecta; order Orthoptera; family Acrididae; genus Schistocerca; species Schistocerca cancellata. The sequence goes on along the minus strand of NC_064634.1, from coordinate 448,623,627 downwards.
CGCCACACGGGACTATTATTGTCATTATGTTATTAGCAAATTCGATATGGTGTATCTTCGAACCACTGAAATAGATGTGTATTGTTCGGTTCAGTATGTCCATCACATAACTATGGGCTATAATTACATTACATTGCTGCTATTAGACATATTTCTCACTGTATCTTAGACAATTGCTACGTGTTACTCCATCATAGGAATTTATGTGCGCAGTATTGTTGCAATACAGTCGTTGAAATTATACGACTTCTGTAATTCCATTTCGATACCTGATCGTTCTAATGGGATTCAGCCAGTCAGTCTTAATGTGGATATCCGACTACGACTCTCATCATATGATAGGCTGGGTAAACCACATTCTTAACCGGACTGTTGAATCTAGATCACTTATCTATGACAGGGACTATATTCTTAAACATCGTGGAAAATAATAATCCAAAGTGCTTATCACAAACACGTTATTTAAATATAAATATATGAACTAACAAGATAACAGTTTATTTATAGGAGCAAAGCCCCATCCATCATAGCAGAGCAGTGCGAGATTGGTTTCAGGGCCAAGAGAGGATAAAGCTGTTGCCGTTTGTTCCACGATCACCGAAGATCAGCCAGATAGAGAATATGTGGGCAGAAGTAACAAGGTCGTTGCCATGTGGACCTACAAATGCAAGCGACCTTTGGACGAATATAGAAAACGTATGGTGGGAAGTAAACCATCACATTACACTGTCGACAACTTAATGAAATCAATGCCCCTACGCCTGCGAGAAATCTTACGTAATGATCGTTGGTGGGTTGGTTACTAAACGTATACTCGTCCACAAAACCCATGTGGACAATTATCTGATAATCGGCCAAGCGTTGCTTTGTCGCAGCTCTTTAGCATAAAAGTCCATTTACTTTCAGTCTCCGCCTTACAGTTCTTGCAATGCAAGGTAATTGAAAAATCTCATCCACTCGATGCCAATTGAGGAATTGACTGGGGCATGTGTTGTTCAACACACAGTAGTTGTCACCCTCACTGGAATCTATGGCTGTTTGTGCGTGCGTGCGACCGTGTGTGTGTGTGTGTGTGTGTGTGTGTGTGTGTGTGTGTGTGTGTGTGTGTGTTTTTTCGTGTTCACGCACAATCTGAATCAATACTGCTAACATTAGAGAGACAACCAACAATAAATATTGCATCAAATATGACAGTAAAGTATTTTAATGCGATGGGAAGTTACAAACTGAATATTTACCCAACCCACGTCCTGCGTATTACGTTAAGTAAGATGTATTAACTCCATAGCATCGTTAGCAGAGACAGTGCGCTCTTGTTGTCGAGGCTCGCGACAAGTGCAGCGATTAGCAGTGCCCAATGCCGCCGCGATTTGTTTATGTTGGCTGAGCGTGGACACTGCAGCAGACGCTTCGCGATAGACAGAAAGAAATCACGTTGGCTCTGACTGCAGTGAGCGAATATCACTGCCTGCGTGTTCTTATAGTAACCAACGTGAGACTCTACTCACAGGTGCCATGGAGCAATTGCAAAGGGTATCATGTCATTAGTCATCTGAATATTAACCAGTGATGAAATGTCCACTCTATTTGAATCCCACGAAAATAGGAACCTTCTCACAAAGGAATGTGAGGTGATATCAAAATTTATCCAACATACAAAAATTAACTGCAGGGCTTTCATGTATGCAGTAGTAGCGTATATTTCATTTCCTCTTCTCATATTAACGCCCCTGTATTAGTATGAAGTGAGAAAATAAATACGAAAAACTAAAGTTCCTGAGTAGCGTATCATTCATTTCCCCTTCTCATATCATAACTTTTGTTTTAGTATGAAGTAAAAAAATAAACAGTTTAAGGTTGTGAAGCAAAATATGACAACAGATTCTTATCGTAGGCGCTATCGGAAACGAAAAACAGGGAGCTGTCCATTCTTTTGTCCAACAGTCTGTTCCCTTTCATGCATTACTCTGGCTAGGAGATTCTTATTTAAGGACTTGTGGGCATCAAGTTCTTCAACAGAATAAGCCTTATGTTATTGTGCTAATTACGGTATGGAAAAATTCAACAAAGACGAGTTCCCCTAAAGCAGTGAGGATATTTGCACTGTCTGAATTCAGTAATGACTGCCAGCTGCCACAATACTTCACAGAATCCATGCGACAGGCAACACAACTGTGCGTGCGCTTCAGACTTCATACAGTAAGACGCAGGAGATGGATGGAAATGTCAAATTAACATCGCTTTCCGAGTTGTATTCATTCCAGGGAATGAGGTGTTATTAAGGTAGTTGAGCGTTGTAGCAATTACACTTTTATAGTTCCAATATGAGTATTCCAATAGCCAAATGAACCCGTTAGTGTGAAACCATCTGGAACTGCATTAATATCAAACTGCAAGAACTTGAGACAATACATGGACTCTTCTCTTAGCTGGGTGACCTATTACTGTTATTTAGGATTCTCTCCGTCCTAGTAGTAATACAAATGGAACTTCAGAGGCGCTTTCCGCTATTCTAGACAAACATCAGCAACTTGTAATCACTGCGAGTTACAACTGCGTGATGATAATAGTTCAGGTTGTCAGTAGTTTTGGTGGTGTTATGCTGTCAAACTGCTTACAGTAACGTTAATTGTGGCACACATAATTTAGCACTGTCTACCTACTTAAGTAAAGATAGTGTTGTGGCGTCGTCGCTTCTCTTTATTTGGCGTCAGCTTGAGTAATACAATTTTACGAACACAGTACACTATTCGCGAGCTACTAATAATACAGTATGAAAACAGAGATCAACGTGCGGGTATTACATTAATTCTGCAATGAACTGCTTAACATATATTATCCTCCGCTATGCAGCTGGAATAACTCATTGAACAGGTACTCCATGTTGCATTTGGTTAAGTGACCATTTCGCTGCAATCCGGCTTCTACTGTTCGTAAATACCTGTATACTTCGAAAATGGTTCAAATGGCTGTGAGCACTATGGGACTTAACTTCTGAGGTCATCAGTCCACTAGAACTTAGAACTACTTAAACCTAACTAACCTAAGGACATCAGACACATCCATGCCCGAGACATGATTCGAACCTGCGACCGTAGCGGTCGCTCGGTTCCAGACTGTAGCGCCTAGAACCGCACGGCCACTCCGGCCGGCGTGTGACGACTGGGATTCGAACCTCGACCTCGTGGTTACTAGACAGACGTGCTGATCACTGCACTATTATTATTATTTTTTTTTTAAAGTTTGAGAAGAGTTTCAGCACCAGGAAGGCTGAGGAAAAGAGGGCAGGGGTCGAAGATCCGAGGCCTCGCCACAATACTTCTCCCATACCTGTCACTGAGCAGCAGCGTTATTCCCATGTTTGCACCCATATATTCCTTTAATTTGATGTAGTAATTAAGGTAAAATAAATTACAGTTGCTCCCTCCAGTGGGGTGCATTCCTTGTAGAACATTACGTATAACAGTGAGCAGGGTGACGGAAAAATACATAACAAACGTGTCATTCAGAAATATATTCACAATTTAGATTATTATGCACTGGATGCATATGAGGTCTGTAAGGAAGCCATATATTTTTCAACAAATTAAAAAAAAATTACGGAACCTGATGGATTTTACCAAATTAGAATAGTTCTAATTTTAGAACCAACGTAAAATAATATTCCAGGAATAAAAAAAGTGAAAGAATAGTATTCTTCTTCTAATCAAACAAATTGTCCCCCTATTTGTAGCCCACTTAAAGCAATAGATAAAAATATTTGAAACCATTCCTTATATTTGTTATTCTTCTTCAGCTTAAAATGTTCTTCTGCAATGTACAACATGTACTCTTCTTAGTTATGCTTGTTACGACGTAAAACACAAACTGTCCCAGAAGACACGAATAACTGTTATTCGTTGCGGAAGGATAACATTTCTAGTCAGATTGTAAAGCTTCCGTTATCGGTATATGACTTTCTGCGGTTCTGTTGACAGTGCTAATTTCTTCATGGTATAGTTCCAAATTCTGATTCTGTTTTCGCATAAGAGTATGTGCGCTACAGTTTCTAAAGGCCTAAAATTGTTGCGGTATGGAGATGGTCTCAATTTGATTTTCCGTAATCGTTCCGCTGTGGGTATGGTTTCGTTTACAACGTCGCACTATACGGCACTGACTCTAGTTGGTAGAATTTTATTGTTGATATTTTTCCTGACGTTCCTGTAGTTTTTTGTAGGTTAATTTACCGGAATTGGTTTGTGAAAACGATGTCTGGTAATATAATAATCACAGACGGTGCTAGTGTTGGTTTGTGCTGGTGGAAGTCTTATACAGCTCCAATCGCCATAGCACTTTCGGACGTAATCTAGGCTGGCATTCTACAGTAACTGGAGCATTCCTATCCCTAGGATCTAACGAGAGGAACAGAAGTTTCGTGATGTCTGTCTTAGTGGCATGTATTTGTTTAAAAGCATGTCTTTAATTCCAAGTCCTCCGGTTTGCCTCTGCAAAGTCGCCGTGTGGAAGGAAACTTTTGAAGATATTTTGTTTCCACACATACCAAGAGGCTACAGCTAATATTTTATGTGCAGTGACCTTCGGTATCGGTAAGACTGCTGCGACATGATATATTTTGCTATGTAAACTGAACTTTCTGCAGCCGGTCTAACGATCGCAAGTCATGGTATTTCAAGAAGGTTCCGATGACATTGAGTTTCCGCTCCCAATTGTTCGTGGCCATGCGCTTGGGATTCGCCCTTAACGACAGTCCGAGTTGGAGTTTCTCTTCAGTTCCATCTAACCAGTGCGCACCTATTTAACTATTGTAAGTACCGAGATGCAGTATTTTAGATTTAACATTTTGTAAATTTGTGGTAAGAACTCATGAGACCAAGCTGCTTAGGTCATCTGTCCCTGAGCTTACACACTACTTAATCCAACTTAAACTAACTTACGCTATGGACAACACACACACACACACACACACACACACACACACACACGCTTCTCGTCGGACGTGAATTCCCATCTTTGCCGCATACCACATGCGCGGTACCCTTCGCATCCCCCCCCCCCCCCCCCCCCCACCGAGCGAGGTAACGCAGTGGTTAGACACTGGACTCGCATTCGGGAGGACGATTGTTCAATCCCACACGTCCGACCACCCTGATTTAGGTTTTCCGTGATTTCCCTAAATCGCTCCAGGCAAATGCCGGGATGGTTCCTTTCAAAGGGCACGGCCGACTTCCTTCCCCGTCCTTCCCTAATCCGATGAGACCGATGACCTCGATGTCTGGTCTGCTTCCCCAAAACAACCCAACCCCAACCCAACCCCCGCCCCCGGCAATTACTCCACTGCCTGCAGCCACACTGTATTCCCGCGAGTGTTTTCGGACGATGTCGTGCGTCTAGCACTGAAAACTTTCGATTATTCGTCGAGACCCAAATAATCATGCAGGATGTGTCAGGAGGAATACTAAATATTGTAGGAGGTGGTAGTATAAACAAATTGCAGAAAAAAATGCCATATAACATGTTTCCGATTTTTATTGCGTACATATAGCTGGGTTCAACGCATTTTCGTTTCGTATGTTGCTCCTTACGGCACCCAGTTGTCTACACTTCCTTGAAAAGGAGCTTCCAGCGTTATTGGAAGAGGTTCATTTGGCTACAAGGATGCGTATGTTCCTCCAGCACGACGAGGCTCCTGCACATTCTAGCCATCATGTGACACAGTATCCAAACCTAACATTTCCTGGAAGATGGATCACTAGATATGTTCACTTTTCTTGGCCCTCTAGGTTCCCGGACCTTATCTCTTTGGACTCCCCACATGAACCATGGACCTTGCCGTTGGTGGGGAGGCTTGCGTGCCTCAGCGATACAGATAGCCGTACCGCAGGTGCAACCACAACGGAGGGGTATCTGTTGAGAGGCCAGACAAACGCGTGGTTCCTGAAGAGGGGCAGCAGCCTTTTCAGTAGTTGCTGCTACTGCGAACGGTTGAAAGCAAGGGGAAAGTACAGCCATAATTTTACCCGAGGACATGCAGCTTTACTGTATGGTTAATGATAATGGCGTCAAATGGTTCAAATGGCTCTGAGCACTATGAGACTCAACTTCTGAGGTCATTAGTCCCCTAGAACTTAGAACTAGTTAAACCTAACTAACCTAAGGACATCACAAACATCCATGCCCGAGGCAGGATTCGAACCTGCGACCGTAGCGGTCTTGCGGTTCCAGACTGCAGCGCCTTTAACCGCACGGCCACGTCAGCCGGCGATGATGGCGTCCTCTTCGGTAAAATATTACGGAGGTAAAATAGTCCCCCATTCGGATCTCCGGGCGGGGACTACTCAAGAGGACGTCATTATCAGGAGAAAGAAAACTGGCGTTCTACGGATCGGAGCGTGGAATGTCAGATCCCTTAATCGGGCAGGTACGTTAGAAAATTTAAAAAGGGAAATGGATAGCTTAAAGTTGCCGGAGGGAGGACTCGAACCCCCGACGGTGGGTACAATCGGGACACAGCAGCCAATCTCTCTGCAGCACCTATCTACACACGCTCCTCGTCAGACGCGAATTCCCCCCGTTCCTTTATTCCACTGTCTCGCGGCCACACTGTATTCCCGCGTGGTTTCGGATGATGACGGGCGTCTAGGACTAAAAACGTTCGATGACCCGTCGGGACCTGAGTAATTACACTGGATGTTTCAGGAGGAATAGAAAATCTTGTAGGAGATGGTAGTATTGACAAATTGCAGAAAAAATGCCATATAGCACGTGTCGAATTTTTATTGCGTACATATAGCATGATAGAAGGTTGTATACATGGAAGAACCCTGGAGATACTAAAAGGTATCAGATAGATTATATAATGGTAAGACAGAGATTTAGGAACCAGGTTCTAAATTGTAAGACATTTCCAGGGGCAAATGTTGACTCTGACCACAATCTATTGGTTATGACCTGTAGATTAAAACTGAAGAAACTGCAAAAAGGTGGGAATTTAAGGAGTTGGGACTAGTATAAACTGAAAGAACCAGAGGTTGTACAGAGTTTCAGGGAGAGCGTAAGGGAACAATTGACAGGAATGGGGGAAAGAAATACAGTAGAAGAAGAATGGGTAGCTTTGAGGGATGAAGTAGTGAAGGCAGCAGAGGACCAAGTAGGTAAAAAGACGAGGGATAGTAGAAATTCTTGGGTAACAGAAGAAATATTGAAATTAATTGATGAAAGTAGAAAATATAAAAAAGCAGTAAATGAAGCAGGCAAAAAGGAATACAAACGTCTCAAAAATGAGATCGACAGGAAGTGCAAAATGGCTAAGCAGGCATGGCTAGAGGACAAATGTAAGGATGTAAAGGCTTATCTCACTAGAGGTAAGATAGATAATGCCTACAGGAAAATTAAAGAGACGTTTGGAGATAAGAGTACCACTTGTATGAATATCAAGAGCTCAGTTGGAAACCCAGTTCTAAGCAAAGAAGGGAAAGCAGAAAGGTGGAAGGAGTATATAGAGGGTCTATATAAGGGTGATGTACTTGAGGACAATATTATGGAAATGGAAGAGGATGTAGATGAAGATGAAATGGGAGATACGATACTGCGTGAAGAGTTTGACAGAGCACTGAAAAACCTGAGTCGAAACAAGGCCCCCGGAGTAGATAACATTCCATTGGAACTACTGACGGCCTTGGGAGAGCCAGTCCTGACAAAACTCTACCATCTGGTGAGCAAGATGTATGAAACAGGCGAAATTCCCTCAGACTTCAAGAAGAATATAATAATTCCAATCCCAAAGAAAGGAGGTGTTGACAGATGTGAAAATTACAGAACAATCAGTTTAATAAGCCACAGTTACAAAATACTAACACGAATTCTTTACAGACGAATGGAAAAACTGGTAGAAGCCGACCTCGGGGAAGATCAGTTTGGATTCCGTAGAAATATTGGAACACGTGAGGCAATACTGACCCTACGACTTATCTTAGAAGCTAGATTAAGGAAAGGCAAACCTACGTTTCTAGCATTTGTAGACTTAGAGAAAGCTTTTGATAATGTTGACTGGAATACTCTCTTTCAAATTCTGAAGGTGGCAGGGGTAAAATATAGGGAGCGAAAGGCTATTTACAATTTGTATAGAAACCAAATGGCAGTTATAAGAGTCGAGGGGCATGAAAGGGAATCAGTGGTTGGGAAGGGAGTGAGACAGGGTTGTAGCCTCTCCCCGATGTTATTCAATCTGTATATTGAGCAAGCAGTGAAGGAAACAATAGAAAAATTCGGAGTAGGTATTAAAATCCATGGAGAAGAAATTTAAATTTTGAGGTTCGCCGATGACATTGTAATTCTGTCAGAGACAGCAAAGGACTTGGAAGAACAGTTGAATGGAATGGACAGTGTCTTGAAAGGAGGATATAAGATGAACATCAACAAAAGCAAAACAAGAATAATGGAATGTAGACGAATTAAGTCGGGTGATGCTGAGGGAATTAGATTAGGAAATGAGACACTTAAAATAGTAAAGGAGTTTTGCTATTTTGGGAGCAAAATAACTGATGATGGTCGAAGTAGAGAGGATATAAACTGTAGACTGGCAATGGCAAGGAAAGCGTTTCTGAAGAAGAGAAATTTGTTAACATCGAGTATAGATTTAAGTGTCAGGAAGTCGTTTCTGAAAGTATTTGTATGGGGTGTAGCCATGTATGGAAGTGAAACATGGACGATAAATAGTTTGGACAAGAAGAGAATAGAAGCTTTTGAAATGTGGTGCTACAGAAGAATGCTGAAAATTAGATGGGTAGATCACATAACTAATGAGGAAGTGTTGAATAGGATTGGGGAGAAGAGAAGTTTGTGGCACAACTTGACTAGAAGAAGGGATCGGTTGGTAGGACATGTTCTGAGGCATCAAGGGATCACCAATTTAGTATTGGAGGGCAGCGTGGAGGGTAAAAATCGTAGGGGGAGACCAAAAGATGAATACACTAATCAGATTCAGAAGGATGTAGGTTGCAGTAGGTACTGGGAGATGAAGAAGCTTGCACAGGATAGAGTAGCATGGAGAGCTGCATCAAACCAGTCTCAGGACTGGAGACCACAACAACAACAACAACAACAACAACAACATATAGCTGGGTTCAATGCTTTTTGGTTTTGTATGTTGGTCTTTACAGGACCCAGTTGTCTACACTTCCTTGAAAATGAGGTTCCAGCGTTATTGGAAGAGGTTCATTTGGCTACAAGGATGCGTATGTTCCTCCAGCATGACGGGGCTCCTGCACATTCTAGCCGTCAGGTGACACAGTATCCAAACCGAACATTTCCCGGAAGATGGATCAGTAGATATGGGCACTTTTCTCGCCTTCAAGGCCCCCGGACCTTATCTCTTTGGATTTTTGCCTGCGGGGATGGTTAAAGGTGAAGTCTACGAAGAAGAAGTAAACCCAAGAGCCGATTTGATCGTTCGGATCATGAATAGTGTAGTCCTCATAAAAGAACGCAAAGACGACCTCAGAAGAGCTACACGTGGTGTTATCAAGAGCACTAAAATATACATTGAAGTTGGTGTGGGAATTTTTGAAAATCAACTTTGAACGCCCTCATTTGCCTTTGCTTTGAGACTGTTAGGGTTACGTACTAACAACTGTATCTCTGTACTCAATAAAAAGTGGACGCATTTATTTGGAATTTTTTAATGCAATTCGTCTGTACTACCACCTGCTAAAACATCTACTATTCCTCCTGAAACACCCTGTATATGGATATATGTGTGGTGTCTGTTCTTTCGGACATGTCCGAAAGAATATGCTTCTGGCATCCTGCAACTACCTTCGATCTAGTTGCAGGGGCTGATAGAGATTTCAGAGCTGCTTGGCTGTCTGAATAAAAGTAGATGCTACGATTGTCGTAGGGTCTACTCTAATTCTCCTCCGTGCACATGCTGATAGAAGATAGCGTGCAATACTGTGGCCATCTTCCCTAAAGAGATTCTAGGTAGTACACCAGACCCAGTACTTTCATCTGTTTTCGGCCTGTCAGTAAACCACTATATTATGTCTCCTGCAGGGTGTAGTGGTTCATTCTTCCACTGCTCCCTGCTTCCAACTGTTACATGGCAAGATTTATTGAAACAGCTAGAATTTATTGTGTAGTTAGTCAGCATTTCCCCAGCCATCGCTTGATTTGGGATTCCATATATTCTAACTATATCCAGTTATTTCCAATTTTTAGCCTTTATGTCCCTGCCGCTGCCTCCATTTTAAGCCACAGGTGTAAGTCGGGCATGTCTAGCATAATATCCATTCCAAGAGTGGATGTCCTGCTAATTCCATCTGTTTGTGAAAGCAGGGCAGTCTCTGCACTTTGGCAGACTCCCTAGCAGCCACCTTCTGTTCGACTTTGTTCATATTATAGGCCAATGAATTATCATTGGTCTTTTTGCAGAGGTGTAAATCCAGTACGTACTGGGTTTAGACCCCAGTTTGCCCTACAGCAGCTTCTAGTGCTTATAAGATTATCCTTCACAGTGGAACATATTCTTTATATGAGGTGTTCATAATAGTTTTCCATCCAGGGCTACCTCTAGATATACTACACCCCTCTCTAAAGTTTCATCGAGAAACATAATTTTTCAGTATGTGTGCTCGACATACTTCCCCATAAATAATACTACACCAATTTTCGTGGGGCTCGTCTTTACTTTTTCACAATATTCAGTGCACATAGGTTTAACAGTACTGGCAAATTTTCTGTCTTACTGTGAATAGATCGTCTACTTATTCGTTTCAAGAGTAGTCTCCCGCATTCGGCTCACCTATGAGTTCATTCACCACTAGGTTGTTCATCTCTAACCATTTACTCGAAGGTCGTATTATTCGACATCCAGGAAGATACAGAGAGCATCCAGAAAGGATAGTGCTTTTTCCACATTCACAACAAGTTGGTGAAGTGTTAGTTCACATGATTTGCTTCGCAAGTATTATGAAAATGTGGCAGTTCATAGATAAAATTACGTATTCACAACAACAAAAAATATGTCGGCAGAAAACATAAACGTGGCATTATGAATTTGGTAGTACCTCAAGGATTTTCGCCTTGACACTAAGGGTTACTAAAAGTAGCAAGACGAATTTTGCTAGAGCGTTGTCTTACGATTCTCTCATTGAATTTGTATCCGCCTGCTTGTAGTTCTGCTACAAGAGAATTAAAAAAATCTGGCTTTCAGCGAGTCTCGAAAGGCGAACAAAGGCAGCGTGCACCTGACAGGCAAGCACGTTACCTAGGAGCTAGCGAACAGGTGCGGGCAGTTGACGTACTTATTGGCTCAGTAGCCGCTATGGCATAAGAGACGAGAGTAGTTGTATTTCCCCTGTGGAACCACTTTTGTTGACTCAAAAGCATTAACTGATCTTATGTCACATCTCAAGAGAAAATCACTCACAGTATTCAATTGAAATGACACGATAATATCACGTGAATTTAGCAGGATAGTTCTGTGCCATCAAGGAAGTAACTCGACAGTAACAGAGTTGCCAAACATATTCTGCGCTGTTGCCAAGTTTCAGATATACTGCCAGGAAGAATATCAGCTGATGTGTTCTGTGAGTGTCCTCGGAAGTGACTATAGCTTCGTCTCAAAGTTGCGGGTGACAAGGGCCGCAAGGTCCTCATTATATGTCAATGAGTCTTATTCGCATTTCTGTAACTATTTTTAGGGGCTAGAGTGCAATTACTTATTCTGCACTGAATGCAAACTAAATGTCATAAATTAATAACTGCGACGATTATTTGTGTTTTACTGTCTTAATCGTGCCGAAACCTTGAAAGCGTATTCACCAGGCGCGATTCACAATTTTGGCGCTTCTCCAGTGGTTGAGTTGGCACTGTATATTTGCTGTACAATATTGTTATTGAGATCACTGTCATTGGCATATCCCCCAGAAGACATGCATGGCCTGGTTTATTGTTGTCAGCTTTCCTGACGGATATTCTGCCTTTGCTCGAAACATGAAGACTTAAGGTGAATTCGAACATTCCACATGGCGAAAATTTGATGTTTCCATTCTTCCAGCTCTAACATTCAAATAACAGTTACAATAAGCAGCAGAAAAGCGCCTGTGAACCAACAGTTAATAATGCAATCATAATTAGTGGAATCTGACAAATTCCATCTGTCATCTGATAGTTGTGAAGAACCACTTTTTTCATCTTCACAGCACTGCAGTATGAACTAACGGGTTTCATAGGATACCTATACTTAATTTCGTTGCGATCGTTTTCAATGACAGTAGGGGAGGAGCAAAACCATCTGACTTGAAACATACTTTTCCAGCGGGATTTGATCTTTGTCGGAAACCAGCTTCTTTCTGCCCTAGCCTATACCATAGCAATGAGTGATTGCTCACATTCTTGATACCTCACTGGACGTGCTACCGCAACTGTAGCCAAAGTAAACGATGAGAGACACTGTCGCTGTCACTTTTTAAGCAGGAATTGTTCAGAAAATTACAACTATATCTAATGAAATGAGTAGGTTGATGCAGCTCCAGTCCGGCACTATCACTGAGTTGCCAACCGTTTTCCCAATGGCACTTAAGATAAAAATGTGTGTGAGTGTCTCTCTCTCTCTCTCTCTGTGTGTGTGTGTGTGTCTCTGTTCTTTCGGAGATGTCAGAAAAAACCGACACTACGAATCGAAATAGACAGCCTTGTTAAGCAATTAAAGATTGAAGGACAGATGTCGAGGCTGTTATGGGCATTAAAATAGAACAACGGCGTCAGATAAAAATTTGTGCATGACCACGTTCGAACCCGGATTCGTAGTGTCTTTTCTTTCGGACATGTCGGAAAGAACAGACAACACTCATATATCCATATACAGGGTGTTTCAGGAGGAATAGTACATATTTTAGCAGGTGGTAGTACAGACGAATTGCTTTAAAAAATTCCATATAAATGCGTCCACCTTTTATTGAGTACAGACATACAGCTGTTAGTACGTAACCCTAACAGACTCAAAGGAAAGGCAAATGAGGACGTTCAAAGTTGATTTTCAAAAATTCCCACACCAACTTCAGCGCATATTTGAGTTCTCTTGATAACACCACGTGTAGCTCTTCTGAGGTCGTCTATGCGTTCTTTTATGAGGACTACACTATTCATGATCCGAACGATCAAATCGCCTCTTGGGTTTACTTTTTCTTTGTAGACTTCGCCTCTAACCATCCCCGCAGGCAAAAATCCAAAGAGATGTTGTTGTTCTTGTGGTCTTCAGTCCTGAGACTGGTTTGATGCAGTTCTCCATGCTACTCTATCCTGTGCAAGCTTCTTCATCTCCCAGTACCTACTGCAACCTACATCCTTCTGAATCTGCTTAGTGTATTCATCTCAGGGATTTTCTCTGCCTCGTGATGACTGGGTGTTGTGTGATGTCCTTAGGTTACTTAGGTTTAAGTAGTTCTAAGTTCTAGGGGACTTATGACCATAGATGTTAAGTCCCATAGTGCTCAGAGCCATTTGAACCATATATCATACTCTTTAAAAATTAAATGACATTCGAAGCTATATTATTTCTCTGCTCGTCTGTTTGTACGCCTGAATTGCAGGTTAGTTGGACCAGCTAGCTGACCAGTGTGCTAAGTCAAATGCGCGTGTGAAACTGTGGTTCCGCGTCATCGCTGAGTCTACTTGCGTGTAACACATCACAAAACGTATCCTTATGATCGTACTTGACAGTACTGGACAGAGCTTGGCTTTCGCCCCACGTGAAACGAAATCTCATGAGATTCGAGCAAACCCGGTAGGAAACATGGTGTAACGTTTACATCAGGTTTGTTCTTATGATGAACAGAGTATGGGTATTAAACTGTAGCCCCGTGATAAGCGATACTCCAAAATAACCGTTTGGATCATCTACAGCGCGCACAAACGATGAAGCGGCCGCCGCAGGCGAGGCCGTCCAGCCGGCAACACCGGCCCCAGCAGCAGCGCAGGGGATGCGCGGCGCCTGCGCTCCCACTCTACATGGAAGCCGAGCCGGCCGCCACACCCCGACCCCACTGACCTGCGGGCCACTCAAGTTTCACACGGAATTTGCAGTCTCCCCTCCACAACGGCCACCAGACACCCTTTCATAAGCTACCCGGTTTTTATAACAACCCCGATAGCCACGGAGGGCGGGGGTTTGCATTGCTGGAAACCATGTTTCCTGAAGTGCAATGCAGAAGAAAGGGTGAAGGCTGATAAGTTGGCGCAGCTTAGCTAGATGTTGGAAGAAACCGCTACAGTTCCACTGGAGGATGGTATTGTCCATGTCTGAGAAAGGCGTGACGGGACTGGGTAGGCAGATTACGCCGCTGGGTCACCTGCTGCCTCCGATTGAGCACCTGTGCCAGTGCTTGCCATGGCGTCTGAAGGATCAGCGAGATCGAGGTCCTCAGCGGACGCCAGAATCTCCACCTCGTCCTCAGACTCAGAGCTTGTAGGAAGCGGTGGGACAGGTGCCACCGCAATGTTGGTATTCTTGGGGACTTTCTTCTGGTTCTGTTTCTGTTTCTCTCGTTGTGCCTTCGGTGGTTCGGGCTTGGAGGGCTGCACAGGGTCAGTCTCAGGGACGGAGGACGACCGTGAGGCCCTACGACCAGGGACTGGTGGTTGTTTGAGCCATTTGCGGGTGTCTGCTGTGCCGCTGGTCGGAACTTGCGAAGGGATGTCCCCAAGGGACCCCTTCCTTGCGAGAGTAGCCGAAGAAGTCTTACTCTTCTCCGGCTGGGAAGGGGGAACTGATGTCCCCGATGGTTTGGGGGGTGTTGCTCCTGAAGTAGATGGAGCAGGAGCAACAGGTTGTGAAGTGCCCCCCACAAGCAAGGGGGCTGGTGGATGCTGACTGATCTTAGAGCCGATTCGTGATGATGGGAGAACCGTCGTTGCAGCAGCGGCATAGGTTGACGTCATTGCCACAGGATGGAGCCTCTCATACTTCCATCTAGCCTCGGGGTAGGTCAGGCGGACCAGGGTCTTATATTCCATTATCTTCATTTCTTTCCGCTATATCCTACAGTCCGGCGAGCAGGGGAATGGTGTTCTCCGCAGTTAACAAAGATAGGAGGCGGGGCACATGGAGTATCGGGATGCGAAGGACGTCCACAATCCCGACACGTTATGCTGGAAGTACAGCGAGATGACATGTGCCCGAACTTCCAGCATTTAAAACACCGCATTGGAGGAGGGATATACGGCTTCACATCACAACGGTAAACCATCACCTTGACCTTTTCGGGTAAAACATCACCTTCGAAGGCCAAGATGAAGGCACCGGTGGCTACCTGATTATCCCTCGGACCCCGATGGACGCGCCGGACGAAGTTAACACCTCGTCGTTCTAGGTTGGCTCGTAGTTCATCGTCAGACTGCAGAAGAAGATCCCTGTGGAATATAATACCCTGGACCACGTTGAGACTCTTATGCAGCGTGAGGCTAACTGAAACATCCCACAACTTGTCACAATTGAGCAACATCCGTGACTGGGCAGAGGATGCCGTTTTGATGAGCACAGAACCAGAGCGCATCTTGGACAAGCCCTCCACCTCCCCAAACTTGTCCTCTAAATGCTCCACAAAAAACTGGGGCTTGGTTGGCATAAACTATTCCCCATCAACTCGCGTACACACAAGGAACCAGGGTGAATATTCTGCACTGCCTTCTTTTGCCATACGTTCCTCCCATGGAGTGGCCAGGGAGGGAAACGATCTCTGATCAAAGTTCGTTCCATTGAGGTTAGACCTCGATCGCTTAGAGACTGTTGGTGGAGGCCCACCAGCGAGAGATGATGTACCACGCTTCATTGCGGGTCATGCACCCTGATGCCACCTACTCCGACCAAGGGCCCTCCCCACAGGCGCCACCCAGCCACAGCAATAGCCACCTGGCAGGATGGCCATTGCCGGGAGTGCTGATGCCCCAGGGAGATGGGCATCTACTCCTTGGCATACGTGGGGAGTTAACAGCGCAGGCATCAGTAGAGCGATCCCTGTGTTGTCAGGGGGCTACAACCAACAGGGTACATGGCGGCCCCACCACAACGGACTGGCTACCGTGCTGGATCTTAGGTGCAAGAAAGTCCAAGGTCGTCGTTGCAGTTAAAAGCAACACTGCAGAGTGCAGCATGGTAATCGTACCCAGGGACGTATCCTCGCCCAAGAGATGGAAAACGAGCGGGACACCATTGCAACGACGAAAAGGCCGGCTAAAGGTCTCAATGCACGACGGATACAGTGCACCATGTAAGGCGCCCTTCCCCAATTGGCTCGCTCTTCGGAATAATTTAGAAAGCTGGAGGTCAAACCCGAGAGGGGACCTTCACATAAGGCCGAAACATTTGAAACTCCTTTTAGTCGCCTCTTACGACAGGCAGGAATACCGCGGGCCCATTCTAACCCCCGAACCCGCAGGGGGACAGGAAAGAGCTCTTTCTATGCTTTCGCTCTAAAAACTTCACCGACAAATAGTGTTTTCCAATATATAAATGCGCTCTATCAGACTATGAAAACATTACGCCCAAAATACACTGAATAATCACAAACACCTGGGAAACAGAAAAGGTGCCAGAAGAGTGGAAGTCAGCCCCAATACACCCCTCCACAAGAAAGGAGAAAAAACAGACCCTAATAACTTTACAGAAATTTCGTTACAGCATGTTACATACAAAATCATATCCAAAGCTCTGTCAAATCGCCTAGAACAGAGGTTCCCAAACTTTTGTTTGTCACGCCCCCCTACTGCCGAAAGGAAATTTCCGTGCACCCCCCTAAAAAAAAATAGAGATTTTTATTAATTATCAAGAAACTATTGAAAAATTTGTGATGGTAACGTCATGTAACATGGTGGGCTATTAATGTATCGAGTTGCAATTATTACATCATCAGTCTAGTCTAGTGATATAAGCCACTCCTAAAGTAAAGACAGTCCTTGGAAAACAAGGAAAAATATTTGCGACCATTGCAGATTAATGGATGTGGGCCATTATTTTAAGTTGAGTGTAGCTTATTACTTTCACTCATTATCAAAAATAGTCACTCAGACACGGTGTTAACGAACATCACTGATTTGTACTCATTGCGTAGGTTGGCTTTTATGTCAACGACGACAGTTACCAAACGGCGATAAACGCCCAGTTCTCAGAACCAGACAAAAAATAAAAAATAAGTTTTACGAAATAATTTTTTAGACTACACAGAACTTTAATCAAGGTAAGGAAGGTGTTCTATTCATATTTTTTACATTTCTCTGCTGCACACCATTTCTTCACCAGTATACGATTTTAGGATTACTCTTCGCTTGCCATACCTAGGATAAACTTTTGTTGTGTCTTTATCCAGAAGAAAAAATACTATTATTAGTCGAAATAACATACCACACGTAACATCAGAATCCATAAGGATCACACGCAGCATTTATATTTAAATCAAATTCTCTATGTTTATTCCCCCCCATGACCCATGGACCTTGCCGTTGGTGGGGAGGCTTGCGTGCCTCAACGATACAGATAGCCGTACCGTAGGTGCAACCGCAACGGAGGGGTATCTGTAGAGAGGCCAGACAAACATGTGGTTCCTGAAGAGGGGCAGTAGCCTTTTCAGTAGTTGCAGGGGCAACAGTCTGGATGATTGACTGGTCTGGCCTTGTAACACTAACCAAAATGGCCTTGCTGTTCTGGTACTGCGAACGGCTGAAAGCAAGGGGAAACTAAAGCCGTAATTTTTCCCAAGGGCATGCAGCTTTACTGTATGATTAAATGATGATGGCGTCCTCTTGGGTAAAATATTCCGGAGCAAAATAGTCCCTCATTCGGATCTCCGGGCGGGGACTACTCAAGAGGACTTCATTATCAGGAGAAAGAAAACTCGCTTTCTACGGATCGGAGCGTGGAATGTCAGATCCCTTAATCGGGCAGGTAGGTTAGAAAACCTAAAAAGGGACATGGATAGGTTAAAGTTAGATATAGTGGGAATTAGTGAAGTTCGGTGGGAGGAGGAACAAGACTTTTGGTCAGGTGAATACAGGGTTATAAATACAAGATGAAACAGGGGTAATGCAGGAGTAGGTTTAATAATGAATAAATAAATAGGAGTACGGTTAAGCTACTACGAACAGCATAGTGAACACATTATTGTGGCCAAGATAGACACGAAGCCCACGCCTACTACAGTAGTACAAGTTTATATGCCAACTAGCTCATGTGGACTCTGACCACAATCTATTGGTTATGAACTGTAGATTAAAACTGAAGAAACTGCAAAAAGGTGGGAATTTAAGGAGATGGGACCTGGCTAAACTGTAATAACCAGAGGTTGTACAGGGTTTCAAGGAGAGCATAAGGGAACAATTGACAGGAATGGGGGAAACAAATACAGTAGAAGAAGAATGGGTAACTTTGAGGGATGAAATAGTGAAGGCAGCAGAGGATCAAATAGGTAAAACGAGAAGGGCTAATAGAAACCCTTGGGTAACAGAAGAAATATTTATTATAATTGATGAAAGGAGAAAATATAAAAAAGCAGTAAATGAAGCAGGCAAAAAGGAATACAAACGTCTCAAAAATGAGATTGACAGGAAGTGCAAAATAGCTACGCAGGGATGGCTAGAGGACAAATGAAAGGATGTAGAGGCTTATCTGACTAGGGGTAAGATAGATACTGCCTACAGGAAAATTAAAGGGACCTTTGGAGAAAGGAGAACCACTTGCATGAATATCAAGAGCTTTGATGGAAACCCAGTTCTAAGCAAAGAAGGGAAAGCAGAAAGGTGGAAGGAGTATATAGAGGGTCTTTACAAGGATGATGTACTTGAAAACAATATTATGGAAATGGAAGAGGATGTAGATGAAGATGAAATGGGAGATATGATACTGCGTGAAGAGTTTGATAGAGCACTGAAAGACCTGAGTCGAAACAAGGCCACTGGAGTAGACAACAATCCATTAAGGTGCGTTTACACTGCCATTTGTATCGGCACATGTATGAGATACATGTATATGCGACTTTGCGACATGAATCGCGACTTGTATGAGTTGACAAGTATCAACCTCATACATGTATGAGCGTGCATTTACACTGGTTGATATGTATCACTGTGCGATAGCTTTCGACGACGATTTGGAAGATTTCACATTTTTATGTGCTGGTACACTTGCTCTTTTGGAAGATGATAGGAGGAAAAGGCGGAGGAAGTGTAGATGGTGGCAGAGAGAGTTTCTCGCGAATTAACGCTAAAGGATGGCGCATATTTTAGAAATTATGTTAGGATGAGTATGGAGGATTTCCGCGGTTTGTTATCACTTGTGGCTCCTCTTGTGTCCAAAACCAACACAAACTTTCGGGAAGCGATTCCACCAGAGGATCAGTTGGCAGTAAGTGACACTCCGTTTTTTGGCCACTGGGGACTCCTCTTGAAACGAAGATGTCATTGCAAAACATTTGCACTGTCGCGCGATTGCTAATGCCAACGTCTCACACACGATTGTCGGCATCCGATGTCAACATTATCACGCGAGGCCGCCGGAATAATAGCAAAAAAATTGATATACGGGCCAGATGCATGAAAAAATTATAGAATGTATTCCATACTCTGATATATATAAAACTTTTACCTTCACTTCTTGGAATAAAACTTGCACAATGGCCTCGCAAACACGAAGAATAATGTTGCATATGGCACTTTTTGATGTTCTATGCAGATACATTAACGTTGAAACGATAGTTGGCACCTCCAAAACTCAAACAGCCGCCAAAGAGCCTGGTACTACGCATGCGCTAATCGTCAAAATAAGCGGCAGGCGACAAGACGACAGGAAATGATAGTACTGCGCATGCGCGAGTTCAAATGTCGCTCATACATGTCGCGTATATGGCCAAAAAGCGATATACAAAATGTATACGCGACATGTATGAGCTCGAGGGTCCGCATACAAGTTCCGTGAATTTTTGTATGAGGTGATGTATCGCGACATGTCAAATTGACATGTCGCTCATACATGTCGCGATACATGTATCCCAGTGTAAACGTACCTTTAGAACTACTGACAACCTTAGGAGAGCCAGTCCTGATAAAACTGTACCATCTGGTGAGCAAGATGTATGAGACAGGCGAAATACCCACAGACTTCAAGAAGAATATAATAATTCCAATCCCAAAGAAAGGAGGTGTTGACAGATGTGAAAATTACCGAACTATCAATTTAATAAGTCACAGCTGCAAAATACTAACGCGAATTCTTTACAGACTAATGGAAAAACTGGTAGAAGCCGACCTAGGGGAAGATCACTTTGGATTCCGTAGAAATGTTTGAACACGTGAGGCAATACTGATCCTACCACTTATCGTACAAGAAAGATTAAGGAAAGGCAACCTACGTTTCTAGCATTTGTAGACTTAGAGTATTCCAGTCAACATTGTCAAAAGCTTTCTCTCTTTCAAATTCTGAAGGTGGCAGGAGTAAAATACAGGGAGCGAAAGGCTATTTACAATTTGTACAGAAACCAGATGGCAGTTATAAGAGTCGAGGGACATGAAAGGGAAGCAGTGGTTGGGAAGGGGGTGAGACAGGATTGTAGCCTCTCCCCGATGTTATTCAATCTGTATATTGAGCAAGCAGTAAAGGAAACAAAAGAAAAGTTCGGAGTAGATATTAAAATCCATGGAGAAGAAATAAAATCTTTGAGGTTCGCCGATGACATTGTAATTCTGTCAGAGACAGAAAAGGACTTAGAAGAGCAGTTGAACGGAATGGGCAGTGTCTAGAAAGGAGGGTATGAGATGAACATCAACAAAAGCAAAACGAAGATAATGGAATGTAGTCGAATTAAGTCGGGTGATGCTGAGGGAATTAGATTAGGAAATGACACACTTCAAGTAGCAAAGGAGTTTTGCTATTTGGGGAGCAAAATCACTGATGATAGTCGAAGTAGAGAGGATATAGAATGTAGACTGGCAATGGCAAGGAAGGCGTTTCTGAAGAAGAAAAATTTGTTAATATCGAGTACAGATTTAAATGTCAGGAAGTCGTTTCTGAAAGTATTTGTATGGAGTGTAGCTATGTATGGAAGTGAAACTTGGACGATAAATATTTTAGACAAGAAGGGAATAGAAGTTTTCGAAATGTGGTGCTACAAAAGAATGCTGAAGATTTGATGGGTAGATCACATAACTAATGAGGAGGTATTGAAGAGAATTGGGGAGAAGAGGAGCTTGTGGCACAACTTGACTAGAAGAAGGGATCGGTTGGTAGGACATGTTCTGAGGCATCAAGGGATCACCAATTTAGTATTGGAGGGCAGCGTGGAGGGTAAAAATCGTAGAGGGAGACCAAGAGATGAATACACCAAGCGGATTCAGGGAGATGAAGAAGCTTTCACAGGATAGAGTAGCATGGAGAGCTGCATCAAACCAGTCTCAGGACTGAAGACCACAACAACATTATGTTTATTTTATATTGTTTCTTCGATATAGTTTTTTATAATTTTACAGTATTACCTACATGTAAAGATAGTTAGGAGAAAAATAACAAGTTCTCTTATAATGTGACTGATTTATTGCCATATGTGTGTGGACATAATATTTTTATAATAAATACATGTGAAGGATGAGCTTGCATATTTTTTACAAGATTTTGAATTCTTGGCTGAATAGAAGAAACTGCGCAACGTAAATCTTTGGCAATACTGAGTTTGCTTCTAAGCTTATTTTTTATCGTCACTACCGCTGAAAATGCTCTTTCGCACAAATAAGTGCTTGAAAATGGTAAATACAGTTTCAGTGCTTGTTCTGCTGTGCTGGGATACACCGTGAGATATTTCACACAAAATAAAGGCTTATCCAACTTCTCAAAGTCATATTTCGCTGCAGAACAAATTTTAATTTCTAAGACTTCCTCTTGTAGTCAGTCTGGCAACACATCCACGCCAACGTGAAATGGATCCGTCGCTAACCTATAATAAATTTTATCATCATAACTGTTAGGGAAGTATCGTTCGAATTCATCAATGAGGTGCTGCAAATGGTTCGATATTTTACTCTTAGTATCAGTATCCTTAAAATCGTTGTGAAATCGGGCTTCTTAAAGGATTCCAAACAATCTGGGGGAGCAGGAATAATTGCAGGCTAAAGTTTTACGTTTCCATAGTTGTAACGTATCACTAAACGCTTTGATGGCATCCCGATGAAAAAATATGTTTGATTCTCCACCTTGTAATTTCAAATTCAACGTGTTTAAAGATTCGAAAATATCTGACAGATATGCCAATGCAACATGAACACCGGGCTTTCTGAATTCCACATACAATTCAGTTTGCTTTTTATTTTCCAAAAACTGCATCACTTCGTCTCGATGTTCAAATAATCTTCCTAGCATATTTCCTTTTGAGAGCCAGCGTACTTCTGTATGAAATAAAAGTGTTTTATACTCTGCTCCCAAGTGTTCACAAAGAGCCGTAAATAACCTGGAATTTAATGCACTCTTTTTAATGTGATTCACAATTTCAAGACATCATTGAATTCCTTTGGAAGTGTCTTAGCTGCCAATGCTTGACTGCGTATTACACAGTGGATAGCAGTAACACAAGGGTTTTTTTCTGTGGCCATCTGCACGAATCCTGAGTGACATCCAAGCATTAATGGGGCGCCGTCTGTGCATACGCCTATCAGTTTATGCCATGATAACTCATTTCTACAAAAGAATTCAGAGATGGCTGCCATTATATGAATTGCTTTTGAAATTGTCTTTAACTCTGTAGAAAACAGCAACTCTTCTTTAATTGCTTCATTTTATATACAACGAACAAAAGCTAGCAGTTGGCAACAATTGGCAACGTCGGTACTCTCGTCTAACTGTATTGTGAAAAACTACGATTGTTTGACGGCCGTAACTAATTGATTTTGCATGTCTTCGGCCGTATCATCAATCCGACGTTTCACAGTATTGTCAGAAAGCGGTATTTGTGAAAGTTTTTGTTTACTTTCTGACCCAAGAACAATATCAGCAGTTTTCAACAAACAGGGTTTGACTAGTGTCTCTCCGATAATATGACTTTCCTTGGTCCTTGAAATAAGTAGCGATAACTTACGAGGCTTCCAGTACCTTTTCTGATGTCTGGGCGAAGGATCCAGCAGTGTCAAATTATCACATTTTGCAGCAAAAATTTCCTTCGGCTTCTCTTTCAATGCACCATGCTTTGCCGACTAATGGCGTTCCAGACGAGAAGGTCTCATGGAATCATTCCTCAGTACCTCATAGCAAATAACACATTGCAGCTGGTCAACATTTTTTTGTATAGAAGCAAAACCGTATTTGATATAATCATCCTTATATTTACGTTTTTTCACGACATTCATGGTGAAGTAAAAAGAAAACAAGAAGTTAACAGTATAATTTCGCACTAACACTGATTTTACTGAGGCACAACTGTGAAAGATTCAACGCGATTTCAGCAAAATCCAATACATCAGATGTGTCAACAACTATAAACAACCAACTGAATCAAGGAAATCTATTGTCGTCTGTCGGCACCTCAGATGACTGCCTGTGAGGAGTGGGTTGAAGAACGGGGAAGCCCAGCCGCAGCACAGGTAGTCAGTGCACTGTCTGTCTGCAACCTGGTGGCCGAGCAGGGCTCTTGCTGGGAGAAACGGGCTTTTCCCGGATTAGGGCGGAAACAGCGCACAGACACCCTAAGAATTTGCTACCTGTTCTGCTGTGCTGTTCTGAGCAGTGCAACCTGGAGTTTTATGCGAAAATCGTTTTCGTGCACCTATCTTTCGTTACTTATAAACGAAACGTTATAAGTTTTGAGATAACATCAATGAATTGGTTGTCAAATTTCACAGTAATTAAGTAAGGTCATGAATACACCTCACACGTCGCTGGAAACCGTGCACAGTGCCAAGCAGTTATCTCTGTCCTCGTACCAAAAGTAGCCATTGTCGCAGCAAAGAAATAGCCTCACTAATGGACTTCTTTGTGGTGGTGGTTGTTGGGATGTTTAAGGGGGTCTAAACAGCGAAGGTCATCAGTCCCCCATTCCAAAAACAGACGAGCCGAAAATCGGCGGAGCAGGTAAAAACCAAAGGGTGGAGGAGACGCCCCCCCCCCCCCAGGCGCTAAAAGAACACAAATGCAGCAACAAACACTACAGACAAGAAGAGTACAGATGAACACCAGACAGAAAGAAAAAGCAGAAAAGAAGATAGCCGGAGAATGGTTAACTGACCACGAGAACAAAAAAAGGGAAAGAGTCAACCATCCACCGACACACCAAAACAGCAACAAATATTGAGAGACGCGAGGACAAAAGACACAGAAAGGGAAAGGTGCAGGACCTCTCTAAATGGAACCATAAAAAGGACTACCACAGATAAAATTTAAAACGTTATCAGCCATGGAGGCATCGTCACATAAAACCAAAGGCAAAGTGCCCGGGAGATTAAAAGACTGCCGGAGGGTGTGCAGTCGGGGACACTCCAACAAAATGTGGGTGACCGTCAGCCAGGAACCACACCGACACAGGGGGGGATCCTCCTGACGCAAAAGATGGCTGTGCGTCAGGTAGGTATGGCCGATGCGGAGCCGACACAGGACGAGAGTCCCTGCGAGAAGCCCACAAGGAGGAGCGCCACACATCGGTCGTCTCCTTGACAGCCCGTAGTTTATTCGGGGATGTCATGCCACGCCACTCAGCAGTCCACATCCCAAGCACCTTACAGCGCAACACCAGCTGCTGATCGCGAGCCGTGAGGCCGATCTCCAAAGCTGGGGCGTCGATCGCCCCTTTGGCCAGCCTGTCAACACGTTCGTTCCCCGGGATGCCAACGTGACCTGGTGTCCAAACAAAGACCACCGAACCACCAGAACGGGTAATGGTGGAAACAGACTCCTGAATAGAGGACACCAGAGGAGAAGAGGTATAGCAGCGGTCGGTGGCCTGGAGGCTGCTCAGGGAGTCACTGCAGATGACAATGGACGTACCTGAGCAGAAACGCATATGCTCAAGAGCGCGCAATATGGCCACCAGCTCTGCAGTAAAAATACTGCAGCCAGCTGGCAAGGAGCGCTGCTCAACATGGGCAGCGTGAGGAAAAGCGTAGGCAGTGCGACCATCAACCAGGGAACCGTCAGTGTGGACAGTCTCACAGCCTGAAAATGAGGCGAGGAGCGCAAAAAAATGGCGACGGACGGCCACAGGCGGAACCGAGTCCTTGGGTCCCTGTGCCAAGTCCAGACGGACGGGGCAAACACCAGGGAGGCATAGGTGCACGGACCCGGAAGGGAGGCAGAAGAGGGAATGACCCCAGTTCTGACAGCAGGGACTGGACGCAGACAGCTATGGAAAGCCCAGACCTAGGTCGCCGTTCGGGCAGATGGAGGACCAGGGCAGGGAAAAGCAGGCGACGATTGGGATGGCCCGTCGAGCAATGCACGTGGACAGCATAGTCGGCGAGCAGTCGATGGCGGCGAATCCGCAGCGGGGGAACCCCGACCTCCACCAGTAGACTATCCATGGGGCTCGTACGAAAAGCGCCAGTTGCAAGCCGAACCCCACAGTGGTGTATGGGGTCTAACAACTTCAACACTGAGGGTGATGCAGACCCATAGGCCAGGCTTCCATAATCATGCCTGGACTGCACAAGGGCTCTGTATAATAGCAACAGCGTGCAGCGATCCGCACCCCAAGATGTGTGGCTCAGGCAGTGGAGGGCGTTGAGGTGCCGCCAGCACTTTTGCTTCAGCTGAGTAATATGAGGAACCCATGTGAGCCGGGCATCAAAGACAAGGCCTAAGAAGCGGCATGTGTCCACCACTTCAGCAGGTGGCCATCGAGGTAAAAATCAGGATGAGGGTGGACTGTCCGACGCCTGCAGAAGTGCATAACTCGAGTCTTGGCTGCAGAGAACTGAAAACCGTGAGTCAGAGCCCACGATGCTGCCTTGCGAATGGCTACTTGCAGCCTGCATTTGGCGACTCCCATAGTCGTGGAGCTAAATGAAATGCAGAAGTCGTCGGCATACAAAGAAGGAGAGACCGACGACCCCACGGCTGCAGCCAGACCATTAATGGCCACTAGAAATAAGGAGTCACTCAACACTGAGCCCTGCGGGACCCCATTTTCCTGTATATGAGATGAACTAGAGGCGGCACCCACTTGCACCCGGAAAGAGCGGCGCAATAAGAAGGTTTGAAGAAAAGCCGGGAGCCGACCACGAAGACCCCACTCATGCAACGTAGCAAGGATGTGATGCCTCCATGTGGTGTCATATGCCTTCCGCAGATCAAAAAATACAGCAACGAGATGCTGACGTCGGGCAAAGGCCGTACGGATAGCAGATTCCAGCCACACCAAATTGTCCGCAGCAGACCGGCCCCGACGGAAGCCACCCTGGGATAGAGCGAGGAGACCGCGTGACTCAAGGACCTAACACAAACGCCGCCCCACCATACGTTCGAGCAATTTGCACAAAACGTTGGTGAGGGTAATGGGACGATAGCTGTCCAATGCCAGTGGGTCCGCACCGGGCTTCAAGATGGGGACAATAACACCCTCTCGCCATTGCGACAGGAACGCGCCCTCGCTCCAAATGCGGTTAAAGATGGTGAGGATGTGTCTCTGGCAGTCCCTGGAGAGATGCTTCAGCATCTGTGCGTGGATGCAGTCAGGTCCTGGTGCTGTATCAGGGCAATAGGCGAGGGCAGCAGGGAATTCCCTCTCGCTGAAAGGAGCATTGTATTTTTCAGAACGACGCGTGTGGAATGATAACAGCGTCTGCTCGGCTCGCTCATTTAGAGAGCGAAAGGCAGGGGGATAAGTTGCAGTCGCAGAGCTCTTAGCAAAGTGCGCAGCAAGGTGTTCGGCAATGGCGGCAGCGTCCGTGCAGACAGCGCCGTTCAAGGAGATCCCAGGGACACCCATAGGGGTCTGGTATCCGTAAATCCGACGGATCCGGGATCACACGAGCGAGGGGGAGACACGGGAGCCCAAGGATGAGACATACCTCTCCCAGCACTCCTGCTTACGCCGTGCAATAAGACGACGGCCCAAGGCACGGAGCCTCTTAAATGCGATGAGGGTCTCGAGAGACAGGTGCCGCCTATGACGCTGGAGAGCCCGCCGACGGTCGCGAATAGCCTCAGCAATCTCCGGCGACCACCAGGGTACAGCCTTCCTCCGAGGCAGCCCAGAAGAGCGGGGGATGGCAGCCTCGGCCGCTGAAATGATGGATGTGGTTAAGACATGGACCACCTCGTCAATGTCACCCTGTGGGGGAGACTCAATGGTTGAAGCGGAAGTAAAAGCCGGCCAGTCAGCCCTGTGGAGAGCCCAGCGGGGCAGGCGCGCAGAAGAATGACACTGGGGCAGTGACAAATACACTCCTGGAAATTGAAATAAGAACACCGTGAATTCATTGTCCCAGGAAGGGGAAACTTTATTGACACATTCCTGGGGTCAGATACATCACATGATCACACTGACAGAACGACAGGCACATAGACACAGACAACAGAGCATGCACAATGTCGGCACTAGTACAGTGTATATCCACCTTTCGCAGCAATGCAGGCTGCTATTCTCCCATGGAGACGATCGTAGAGATGCTGGATGTAGTCCTGTGGAACGGCTTGCCATGCCATTTCCACCTGGCGCCTCAGTTGGACCAGCGTTCGTGCTGGACGTGCAGACCGCGTGAGACGACGCTTCATCCAGTCCCAAACATGCTCAATGGGGGACAGATCCGGAGATCTTGCTGGCCAGGGTAGTTGACTTACACCTTCTAGAGCACGTTGGGTGGCACGGGATACATGCGGACGTGCATTGTCCTGTTGGAACAGCAAGTTCCCTTGCCGGTCTAGGAATGGTAGAACGATGGGTTCGATGACGGTTTGGATGTACTGTGCACTATTCAGTGTCCCCTCGACGATCACCAGTGGTGTACGGCCAGTGTAGGAGATCGCTCCCCACACCATGATGCCGGGTGTTGGCCCTGTGTGCCTCGGTCGTATGCAGTCCTGATTGTGGCGCTCACCTGCACGGCGCCAAACACGCATACGACCATCATTGGCACCAAGGCAGAAGCGACACTCATCGCTGAAGACTACACGTCTCCATTCGTCCCTCCATTCACGCCTGTCGCGACACTACTGGAGGCGGGCTGCACGATGTTGGGGCGTGAGCGGAAGACGGCCTAGCGGTGTGCGGGACCGTAGCCCAGCTTCATGGAGACAGTTGCGAATGGTCCTCGCCGATACCCCAGGAGCAACAGTGTCCCTAATTTTCTGGGAAGTGGCGGTGCGGTCCCCTACGGCACTGCTAGGATCCTACGGTCTTGGCGTGCATCCGTGCGTCGCTGCGGTCCGGTCCCAGGTCGACGGGCACGTGCACCTTCCGCCGACCACTGGCAACAACATCGATGTACTGTGGAGACCTCACGCCCCACGTGTTGAGCAATTCGGCGGAACGTCCACCCGGCCTCCCGCATGCCCACTATACGCCCTCGCTCAAAGTCCGTCAACTGCACATACAGTTCACGTCCACGCTGTCGCGGCATGCTACCAGTGTTAAAGACTGCGATGGAGCTCCGTATGCCACGGCAAACTGGCTGACACTGACAGCGGCGGTGCACAAATGCTGCGCAGCTAGCGCCATTCGACGGCCAACACCGCGGTTCCTGGTGTGTCCGCTGTGCCGTGCGTGTGATCATTGCTTGTACAGCTCTCTCGCAGTGTCCGGAGCAAGTATGGTGGGTCTGACACACCGGTGTCAATGTGTTCTTTTTTCCATTTCCAGGAGTGTAGATGGGAAAATGGTCACTACCATACAGTTCAGGATGCACTCTCCAGTGGAGGGATGGGACAAGTCCGGGGCTGCAAAGAGAGAGATCGATGGCTGAGAACGAGCCATGGGCCACACTGAAATGCGTGGGAGCACCGGTGTTCAAGAGGCTAAGGTCGAGCTGAGCCAACAAATGCTCCACGGCACGACCACGGTCATCGGAGACAGCCCCACCCCATAGAGGGTTGTGGGCATTGAAATCGCCCAGCAACAAGAAAGGTGGCGGCAGTTGGGCTATCAGAGCAGCCAGGACAGGCTGCGCGACAGCACCATCCGGTGGAAGGTAAAGACTGCAGATGGTAACAGCCTGTGGCGTCCACACCCGAACAGCGACAGCCTCTAAAGCTGTTTGTAGAGGTACAAACTCGCTGTGAAGAGAGTTAAGGACATATATGCAGACGCCACCAGACACCCTTTCATAAGATGCCCGGTTCTTATAATAAGCCCCATAGCCACGGAGGGTGGGGGTTCGCATTGCCAGAAACCAAGTTTCCTGAAGTGCAATGCAGAAGAAAGGGTGAAGGCTGATAAGTTGGCGGAGCTCAGCGAGATGGTGGAAGAAACCGCTGCAGTTCCACTGGAGGATGGTGTTGTCCATGGCTGGGAAAGGCGTCACGGGACGGGGAAGGCAGATTACGCCGCTGGGTCACCTTTTGCCTCCGACTGAGCAGCTGTGCTAGTGCTTTCCATGGCATCGGAGGGACCGGCGAGATCGAGGTCCTCAGCGGACGCCAGGATCTCCACCTCATCATCAGACGCAGAGTTTGAAGGTTGCGGATGGACAGGTGCCACCGCAATGTCAGGATGCTTGGGAGATTTTTTCTTCAACTGCTTGGCACGCTGTGCCTTTGGAGGGTCTGGCTGGGAGGGCCCCACTGGGTCAGTCTCAGGGACGGACGACGACCATGAAGCCCTATGACTAGCGACCGGTTGTTGTTTCAAAAATTTGCGGGTGTCCGCTTTGGCACTGGGCAAAGCCTGGGAAGGGAGGGCCCCAAGGGACCCCTTCCTGGCTAGAGTAGCCGAAGAAGCCTCACGCTTCTCCGGCTGGGAAGGGGGGACGAATGTCCCCGATGGTTGCGGTGGTGTTGCTCCTGGAGTAGATGGAGCAACAGAGGGGGAAGAGCCCCCCACAACCAATGGTGCCGTTTCATTCTGACATAGCTGAGAGGCAACAGTACATGACGACACGGGAGAGGGTCGGACCGCCGATGCAGCAGCGGCATAGGTGGATATCATGGGCACAGGATGTAGCCGCTCATATTTCCGCCTTGCCTCCACGTAGGTCAGGCGGTCCAGGATCTTATATTCCATTATCTTCCTTTCCTTATGGAAGATCCAACAGTCCAGTGAGCAGGGTGAATGGTGTTCTCCGCAGTTAACACAGATGGGAGGCGGAGCACATGGAGTATTGGGATGCGAAGGACGTCCACAATCTCGACATGTGATGCTGGAAGTACAGCGATATGACATGTGCCCGTACTACCAGCATTTAAAACACCGCATTGGAGGAGGGATATATGGCTTCACATCACAACGGTAAACCATCACCTTGACCTTTTCGGGTAAAACATCACCTTCGAAGGCCAAGATGAAGGCACCGGTGGCTACCTGATTATCCCTCGGACCCCGATGGACGCGCCGGACGAAGTTAACACCTCGTCGTTCGAGGTTGGCGCGTAATTCATCGTCGGACTGCAGAAGAAGATCCCTGTGGAATATAATACCCTGGACCACGTTGAGACTCTTATGCGGCGTGATGCTAACTGAAACATCCCCCAACTTGTCACAATTGAGCAACATCTGTGACTGGGCAGAGGATGCCGTTTTGATGAGCACAGAACCAGAGCGCATTTTGGACAAGCCCTCCACCTCCCGAACTTGTCCTCTAAATGTTCCACAAAAAACTGGGGTTTGGTCGACAAACGATTCTCCATCAACCCGCGTACACACGAGGTACCGGGGTGAATATTCTCCACTGCCTTCTTTAGCAAGACGTTCCTCCCATGGAGTGGCTAGGGAGGGAAACGATCTCTGATCAAATTTCTTCACGTTGAGGTTAGACCTCGATCGCTTAGAGACTGCTGGTGGAGGCCCACCAGCGAGAGATGATGTACCACGCTTCATTGCGGGTCATCCGCCCTGATGCCACCTACTCCGACCAAGGGCCCTCCCCACGGGCGCCACCCAGCCGCAGCAATAGCCACCTGGCAGGATGGCCATTGCCGGGAGTCCTGATGCTCCAGGGAGATGGGCATCTACTCCTTGGCATATGTGGGGAGTTAACGGCACAGGCATCAGTAGAGCGATCCCTGTGTTGTCAGGTGGCTACAACCAAGAGGGTACATGGCGGCCCCACCACAACGGACTGGCTACTGTGCTGGATCTTAGGTGCTAAATAGTCCAAGGTCGTCGTCGTCGCAGTTAAAAGCAACACTGCAGAGTGCAGCGTGGCAATCGTACCCAGGGACGTATCCTCGCCCAAGAGATGGGAAACGAGCGGGACACCATTGCAACGACGAAAAAGCCGGCTAAAGGTCTCAATGCACGACGGATACAGTGCACCATGTAAGGCGCCCTTCCCCAATTGGCTCGCTCTTCGGAATAATTTAGAAAGCTGGAGGTCAAACCCGAGAGGGGACCTTCACATAAGGCCGAAACATTTGAAACTCCTTTTAGTCGCCTCTTACGACAGGCAGGAATACCGCGGGCCTATTCGTACCCCCGAACCTGCAAGGGGTGGACTTCATTGTCTACCTAGCTGGGTTGTTTCATTGTTAGCACGCATGACAATGTTTCCAGAACGGCGTGAGTACTCTGCTCAGGACGAACATTTGTACTAGTTTCGCATTCTCGTCGTGCACATTTTTCTGGTGACAAAGGGCATAACCCTGGCGTCCAAATTACGAACTCGCCAGTTCATGTGAAGCGTATACAGTCTGTTAAAGTCAGTGTAGTCGCATCACATGGGATCTGCGGGTTGACAGGGAAATAAAACGGCATTTTTGCAGTTACGCAGTATAAGTGATTATTACTCTGAAGAACATAGCCTACTACAGCTAAAAGTTATAACATGATTACCTTCAGTTCATGTGTACAAATGTACGGAATAGTTAATACCTGACTATTCAGTTTTCAAATTGTCAGACGTAAGTTGTTTACAAGTCTGATATATTAGAATTAACGCATATCGCCTTCGTATTTTTGGGAGTTTCTGTGTGTAACATTCTAAACGTGACATTCTAAACGTCATCTTCAAAAGCTTTATGTTCTAGGATAGGTTATTGAGATAGGACTGCGGGAAGTGGGAGCCAAACGATTGCATTTAGCACCATAATCTATCATTAATACCTGCACATTCATTTTTATTAAAATATCGATGTTGTTGGCGTTGTGGTCTTCAGTCCTGAGACTGGTTTGATGCAGCTCTCCATTCTACTCTATCCAGTGCAAGCTTCTTCATCTCCCAGTACGTACTACAGCCTACATCCTTCTGAATCTGCTTATTCTTAAAAGAAATATTAGGTTTATACCGCTAACCCCTTTGCAACATCATTACGCCCCCCCCCCCCCAGGAGGGCCACGCCCACCAGTTTGCGAACCTCTGGCCTAGAACCTCAGATAGATCCACATATCGGAGAGTACCAAGCAGGGTTCAGGACGGGAAGATCGAGCAGTGAAATGATCAGGTGTCTGAGAGAACAATATTAACACGGGAGAGATCTCGGAACCGTTCGAAATCAAGACAGGAGTGAGACAGGGAGATGGCCTGTCGCCCATTTTATTTAACGCAGTTTAAATGTTTATATTTTGCTCCTTTAAAAAAAAACGTGCATTTGGTTACGTTCTTTTCCACTTTCCCCAGCTTTTCACGGCTGGCTTCCCTTGCAGATGTTCCCCACGCCTCTCCAGTCGTATGGACCAGAACCCGAGACACCGCGGGCGCCAGTCTGGAAGTGTCGGGACGGAAAGAGATGGACGCGAATGCAGTGTGCAATCCTGGCAACTTACACAAATACCTGCGACTGAAAGCAGAGGCCCTTCCCAGCACGACAGTCTCACGTCTCTGAGGCAGCGCTTAGGCCACAAGTTGCTCAGCAATGCTCAAGATGCGCGCCACACAGCAGGAACAAGCTGCGTCCCCAGTCAGTATTGGAAGTGAATGACAGGAGGTGCATCGAGCACCGTCTCACGCACGCAGGTGCGGCCGCGTCTGCTGATTCGGCAGTCGCTTCTCGGACACTGGGCATGAGGTGTGTCTCATGGAGCCGCTAGGACGCTGGGCGTACTCTACGTGGCGCCTTTAGGGCAAGTGGCGCCCGTGCATGCACAGTGGCGGAACGAAGCTCTCGCGTCAAATATGGCCCGATTTTGGCCGGAAATGCGAATGTGTACGTTTCGAGAAGAGCCTAAGGCGACTTGTGGCGACCCATTACATTATACTGTCGCCAACAGCCTTGCCGTATCGAATACATCGGTTCTCGTCCTGTCACCGAAACTGAGCAACATCGGCCCCGTTAACACGCGGTTCGCTGCCCGCCTGGGAAGGCGCTTGCAGCTAATCTGTTTTGCGACCACAGGTAGCGAGGATTTCCCGGCCGCCAACGGACCGACCGAGCCCTCCCCTCGACAGCCGGCTGAGGTGGACACCGTGCGAGCCCTTCGCCTTGCAGAGTACTAGCTCCGAGTTTTTAATATCTGTGTACAGCATTTTCTGGGTAAATCACGGCTTCAGTTAATCGCAGTGAAATTATGCAGTGTACATTTGATCGAAATTTTGAATAACCAACGGCGCTTGAAATCAACGACTGGTTACCAGATTACGTGAAACTGTCTTCGGAAAATATCACAGGATTACAGCTTACCTCTAATCTGAATTCTTTTTCCGCGAAAGTTCACGAAGAGGAGAAACAGAGAGAATTCTGGGAACAAAAAACGGAAATGGAAATTTCGTCAGAGGGACGGGAGCACCAGCGATGGAACGATACAACATTCGGGGTAGGGTGACAGGTTCGTAAAAATTCAGAATCTGCGCTTGAAGTGCCGGTGGAACAAATCAAAACGCATTGACTGTATGGAAATGTGATACTCTGACCATTTCTCCATCGTTCGTCCTACCTACACAATGCACGTGGACTCGGGAGTGCGCACAATGAAAATGGACCTACGAAAAAACTTTCCGCCTTTTGTGTCGGTCTGTGTACACCGAGGGTTCGTGACATACAGTGGGCAGCCCCAGACTGCTCTATATGTCAGGCCACGCACCACATGAGGAGCAATAGCGCATGCAAACGACCGCAGCATCTGCCCAGAGAAAACTCATATTCAGGTGCGCTGAGGAACGAGAACGCCAACTTGCCCCTCGCTCCCAGTAACAAAATGGTTCAAACGGCTCTGAGCACTATGGGACTCAACTGATGTGGTCATTAGTTCCCTAGAACTTAGAACTACTTAAACCGAACTAACCTAAGGACATCACACACATCCATGCCCGAGGCAGGATTCGAACCTGCGACCGTAGCGGTCGTGCGGTTCCAGACTGTAGCGCCTTTAACCGCTCGGCCACTCCGACCGGCGCTCCCAGTAACAGACACTGAAGAGCAACACAGCCGGCCAACACAGGTCAGGAGACGCCACGGTCCGCCCAGCCACCGCACCGGCCGGTCCAGCAGCACAAGAGAAGCATCAGTGACGGCAGCGCCGAGGAATCCGAGGTGCAGCTGAGACCGGCGCAGCCGCCAAAGACATGGAGTGCAATGGTACAGTGACGGAACACTCGAGTAACACACCAATAGAGATGAGCTGAGTGCGTATCATAAAGGACGGAACCAACCACCTCAGGAAAATTCTCAAGCTCAGTAAAGTCGATGAAGTCACCCTAAAACCAATTAAAAGCAGAAGCGGCTAAAAAAAAGAAAACAAACCGAAACAGACCCAGGCAGAAAAGCACACGACACAAAACGACGCTGAAGAAACCGCTAACAGAACGATATTCGCACTTAATCTCAACAAAATCACGTCGCCGCCAAAAATAAATATGTTAGAGGACTTCCTTCTCTACTACACAGGACACACAGCATTACTGCACGAAGTTGTATACACAAACACAGAAGGAATTCCAGGTTACATCGTGATACCAAACACCGATCCAGAACCAACAGCACACCGAGCTTAAACAAAACAATGAATTTGGAAATGTAAGAAGACAGTCAATTGGTGGAGGAATATCCACAAATATTCTTAATACGCTTTAATATACATATATACGAGGCCATTCAGTAATTACAGAGACGAATTGGTCTGGAGACAAGAGCGTTTATTTTTACAAAACAGCCGGCCGAAGTGGCCGAGCGGTTCTAGGCGCTACAGTCTGGAATCGCGTGACCGCTACGGTCGCAGGTTCGAATCCTGCCTCGGGTGTGGATGTGTGTGGTGTCCTTAGGTTAGTTAGGTTTAAGTAGTTCTAAGTTCTAGGGAACTAATGACCACAGCAGTTAAGTCCGATAGTGCTCAGAGCCATTTGAGCCATTTTTTTACAAAACAATACTTTTTTCTACTTTTCAACAATCTCCTTGAAGTCGGAATTAGAAAAGGGGGGGGGGGCTTAAAGCATCATTTCCATATGAAGATTATAGAAGAATTTAGTGTTAAATACACTGCTAGCCCCGGCACCTCGCAAACTGTTTTATCTTGTCATTGTCCTGGAACCTCTTCCCACGTAATTCCTCCGTCAGTACACCAAACAAATGGAAATCACTTGGTACTAAATCACGACTGTAAGGGGGTGAAGTAGTACTTTGCAGTCCGTTTTGTCGACGGTTTTACGGGTTAGTTGAGCAATACGAGAATGTGCGTTGTCTTGCTGGAGAATCACACCTCTCCTCTGACGTCCACGACGTCTCTCTCCCATGGCTGGCTTCACCTTGTTTAAAAGCAAATCCAAGTAGTATTGGCTGTTCACTGTACGCTACTCCTCGAGATAATAAAAAAAATGGACCTTTAGCATCCCAAAACACCGTCAGCATGACTTTTCCTGAATGAGATTTTCACTCTGCAGCGGAGTGTGTGCTGATATGAAACTTCCTGGCAGATTAAAACTGTGTGCCCGACCGAGACTCGAACTCGGGACCTTTGCCTTTCGCAGGCAAGTGCTCTACCATCTGAGCTACCGAAGCACGACTCACGCCCGCTACTCACAGCTTTATTTCTGCCAATATCTCGTCTCCTACCTTCCAAACTTTACAGAAGCTCTCCTGCAGTTTTAATCTG
This sequence comes from Schistocerca cancellata, assembly GCF_023864275.1. NCBI lineage: Eukaryota > Metazoa > Arthropoda > Insecta > Orthoptera > Acrididae > Schistocerca > Schistocerca cancellata. The sequence continues at coordinate 448,587,502 of NC_064634.1, read as the reverse complement.
CCAGGAAGTTTCATATCAGTGCACACTCCGCTGCAGAGTGAAAATCTCATTCTGGAAACATCCCCCAGGCTGTGGCTAAGCCATGTCTCCGCTATATCCTTTCTTTCAGGAGTGCTAGTTCTGCAGGTTCGCAGGAGAGCTTCTGTAAAGTTTGGAAGGTAGGAGACGAGATACTGGCAGAAGTAAAGCTGTGAGTACCGGGCGTGAGTCGTGCTTTGGTGGCTCAGATGGCAGAGCACTTGCCTGCGAAAGGCAAAGGTCCCGAGTTCGAGTCTCGGTCGGGCACACAGTTTTAATCTGCCAGGAAGTTTCATGACTTTTCCTGCTGATGCTTGGGTTTTGAATTTTTCTCGACAGGTGAGTTGGTGTGCTTCCATACCACTATTCGCCTTTTTGATTCTGGCTAGTGAACTCAAGTTTCATCACAAGTTAAAATTTTGTTGCGGAAGTGCTCACCGACTCTTCCATAATGTTCCTATAGTTCTGTGCAAACACTCAACTTTCTTTCCGTGTGTAGCCGCGTCTACTCCTTTGGGATCTATCTTGCACCTGTTTGGCGGTACTTTAGCTTGTTAAAAATAATGTTATCAACTGTACCAGTACTAACTTGAACCTTATCAACTATCATTTCCACAGTCACACGGCGGTCGGCGCGAATATTCGATTTTCAAGTGACGGAATTGAAACTGGAACTGGTCGACCAGAATGGTGTTCGTCGCGCATTGAGTCGCGATCATTTTTGAACTGCTCTACCCACCTGTAAAAATCTGCACGATTCATACAACCTTCACCATAAACTAGAGATACTACAGTATATATTCACTGGTTTCTCGGCTTCAGCAAGTAAAAACGAGTAACAGAACGTTGGTCAATTAATGTGGACGTTTCAAGCGGACTCGCAAACTTGAAATGTATTTTTGAGGTTATAAACAAAACAATGTTGATACATCAGTTGATCAGGGCTCATCCCAGTGATGCCAACTTAAAGCCATAGAAGATCCAACTTGCCCTACTAACAGGTTGTTCCTCAGACCAATTTGTCTCTTCAATTATTGAATGACGCTTGTATATAGGAAAAAGTAGACGTGGCAGAACGTACCTATCTCGAAATTTAAGCCAGAAAATACACGCTGTGGAAATAAGACCAGTAGTCTTCTCAGACCACAGCTGCCAGATCGCTCATATGTACCTACCACACCACAAGAAAGACAGAGGCCAAAGGTTTGGGACAATGTCCACAAGCATCATGACAGCGTAAAGAAATCGATCAAATCTGGAGAGAATGCCTGAAGAGGAAAGAAAGAGCAAAATGACCCATAGAATGATGGACCACATGCAAAACCCATGGTCAGAAGAACGGTTATAAAATACAGTGCTGAGAAGGCCATGTGGAAGAAGTCTACAACAGACTTCTATACCCAATGCATGAGGGACGCGATAAATACCCCAACAAACAACGAGGCAGAGTGCTTGAAAAAACGACGGCGGATCAAAGGAAAGCTCATTAACCTCCAGGAAGCCGAAAGGTAGGAAATTATAACGGCACGCCAATCGATGTGGTCGGGAGCGGATGAACCGGCCACAATACACCACATCAGCATAATCATAATAAAGCAAGAGAGATAGAAATTAAAGAACTTCAAACAAACGACGGAAAACGGTAACAACGGCATGGAGGTCCTAGAGCAGACACCCCGCTGCTTCAGCCAGCTGCTCGAGAGGGTAGAAAAGAGCAACACCGCAACAGACCCTGCTAGACAGCTTGCCTGATGTCCTGACGAAGTATGACATAGCATACCTGGAAGAACTCATAGAAAAGCCCGCATCTCGTGGTCGTGCGGTAGCGTTCTCGCTTCCCACGCCCGGGTTCCCGGGTTCGATTCCCGGCGGGGTCAGGGATTTTCTCTGCCTCGTGATGGCTGGGTGTTGTGTGCCGTCCTTAGGTTAGTTAGGTTTAAGTTGTTCTAAGTTCTAGGGGACTGATGACCATCGATGTTAAGTCCCATAGTGCTCAGAGCCAACTCATAGAAAAAGAAGGCGTGCTCAACATCAATGATGAGCAGCCAACCCCGAAAGTCACCTGCTTCTGACGGCATTCCCACAGAGTTCTACCGCACCTACTGGGGCATCATCGGCGACGCTTTTAACGGAAATCGTCAACAACTTGATAGGCGGCCCACAAATTCCAGAGGAATTCACAAAAGGACAAATAACTTTAACCTCGAAAAAAGGCGCACGAGGACTGTGGTACGAAGTTTTTTTATCACACTGTGGGCATGAATGTGGAGCTTCATGCGATACATCTCACACCGCAGAGCCCTGTGAACACTGCTCTGCAGAAGACAAGTTTGATCACCGCTTTGCGTCTCCTCGATGTAAGGACATCTGGGATACAGCCCGCGCAATCATAGCACACACTAATAGAATGGATGCACGACAAATAAACGAGCTCCACGTTCTGGTGCCGGAATGGAGGTCCAATCCAGAGATAAGCGACGGGGCAAGGTATGGTCTTCTGCCCACTCAGCATATGCGATTTTGTCGCTTCACCTTGCGACCGAACCGCTGAATCTTTCCATCAGTAAATGGGGTATGTTCTCCACTGACTCGGTTGTTTTAACCCCTTCCACTGACGGAATGACCCACTTCCCAATTCCGTATGTATAAAACCAATACGGACTTGTAGCTGTCACGCCTTTGCGCTTACTGCTACGTATTTTAACTGTAAATAGCTCAGTCCCAATGGTAAGAGGCAGTAGTGAATTCACGTAGTTAATATTTGAATCCAGCACAGCTGCCACAAGCTCAGCTCACTTTTACTCCACTCCTACCCTCGCCATTGCACCACATTAACTAGGTGCTACGTGGACCTTGCTAAATTCACTTGCGTATACATTTTTGACCGTTACTCGCCAGTATTTACCTAATGAATAGTACACTCCTAACCGGACTATTTCCCTAAGAGCTGTGATGATTGAACGGGTTCGATCCACGGCCTACAGTGCCCTACAGTTCACACGGTAACACTGCCTACCTGACCCACTTAACTTGGTAGTGAGCTTACGTATCCAATCACCACTGCTAGCAGCAGTGGATAATCCTATCAGCACGACGAGAGCAGCAGACTTACCGTCGAATCCTCCTGAAAATACTTATAACTACGGTCGCCAGCTCTGAAGGAGCAAAAGAATAAATCAATTTTTGGGCTCGTTTCAAAGTGAAATGGTTTGAGTTGAATTTAAACTTAATTCTGAATATTACTATTTCTGATCATTCTAGATGATTCTACAAAGCAAATACTCTCTCAATTCCTGTGAGGTGGCTTGGTAATTACTACCAAGACAGGTTATGCAACTTCGGTTAACAAAATTCTATCCTTCAACTTATTTAATGATTTTGGATATTACTCTTTGGACCATTGATACAGAATTAGTTAAGTGACTTTACTTGAAAGGTTGCTCAGAAAAATTTAAGTAACTGTAAATAGGCGACTCATTCTGGTGTGACCATTGCTCTTTTCAACATTCTTATACGCTAAAGTATTCTACAACCAAAAGAATTGTAAATGAAAGAGGCGATGGTGGCCTCAGTCTGATTTCACTATACTATGTTTGAGGTTACTACACTTTACAATGAACAACATGCGTCATAATTTTACTCATTACTATATTCTGTCCTCTGCACTTGCATAAAAGAAAACTGGTATTCTCCTTTTACATGTATACAAAGTTCGACTTAACAATTGCAAGCAGTCTTGCCTTGGGTAGACGTGTCGGTGCTGGTGGTGAGATGCACGTGGCTAACGCAGCTCTTCACGCCTCATGCCCTTAATGGCGGCTGGAACTACGAGCTGTAGCACTCGTATAAGCTACTGCATGTCCGCCATAAATTCTGGGCGCAGGAACTCTTACAATCAGTCCCAGTGGCATAGAGGCGGCTTCGACAACCATTTCTTCGCGTTCTACTCCACAAACGGCGACGATATTCGCCTCTTCGCTGTTGCACAATCACTTTTGCGTGAGCACAGTTACGCACGTCCGATCGCGTCAACACTCCCCAGGCCATTCCATTGTTCAGTCCCTGTGTCTCCAGCTACCCCTAGCTACGCTCGTATCACCAAGAGTGGGGGCGTTCCCCTACCACCTTTTTACCGAAATGGTGGTTCAAATGGTTCTGAGCACTATGCGACTTAACTTCTGAGGTCATCAGTCGCCTAGAACTTAGAACTAAGTAAACCTAACTAACCTAAGGACATCACACACATCCATGCCCGAGGCAGGATTCGAACCTGCGACCGTAGCGGTCACGCGGTTCCAGACTGAAGCGCCTTTAACCGCACGGCCACACCGGCCGGCTTTTACCGAAATCATTTAGTATTTAAGAATATTTATATTTACTACCCTGGAGTCCATACCAGTCATAATAATTTACTACTAGCGTTTTACAACATTAAATTATACAGTAATAACTTATAATTACCAAGAAAAAGAATACATTTGACTCTGAGAGCTTAGTGCATTGTCTGACAGCGCTAATTCCCAGTTTCGCCAATAGATGGCATCAGGGTGCACTCCCTGGCAGTCTCACACAAGCGCGCCCGTTTCAGACGCGCGGGCTCCAAATTACTGTCAGCCCACCATCATTTCAGTTCTGTTATTCAGTTTTTTGGAATGCCCACAGAGCGGAGCAACGTACACCATAATATGGAGAAAATTATGCCAGATTATTAACCATCCCGATTCAGACAGGATTTATGAGATGTGTTTTCCAGTGCGATATTTAGAAAATTACCCGATTTCAATTATTTGGAAGATGAAAATGATGGATAAATGATCTCAGATATTTACGTTCTTTCTTTATCTGCAGAAGTACTTCCTTTTTTTTTGTCATTTTCACTACTAGCTGAATTTCTTTTACGAAGGAGGAACTAGGTGTCTTTCGTGTTTTTGATTGTAAGTGGAGTTTCAACTTGACAGTGCTACGTTATGGAAATGGCTCTGAGCACTATGGGACTCAACATCTTAGGTCATAAGTCCCCTAGAACTTAGAACTACTTAAACCTAACTAACCTAAGGACATCACACACACCCATGCCCGAGGCAGGATTCGAACCTGCGACCGTAGCAGTCCTGCGGTTCCGGACTGCAGCGCCAGAACCGCTAGACCACCGCGGCCGGCAGTGCTACGTTATGTCAGCAAAGTTTCACTTTCACCTTTCATCAGAGACGATTGAAAATCAACTGGTTATGAGTCACTGCACCCATCAAACTTTCACAACGAACGATTTTTTCCCTTTTTTGGTACTGGTGTTTCTAGAAGAAGAGGACATTCGTTTCCGTTGTCGAACATGTGTTTTACGTCACCTGGTTGGAGAAACTCCTTCTAGTACAGAGGACTATTTCGTGATCACCTACTTTCATTTACTTTCCATGGCCTGTTTTTATAGTAGTGGAATAACGGACCGATTACGGCGCATAAAAAATAAAAATAAAAAAAAACAAGAAAGAAAAGATGAAAAATGGTGCTGCTGGCTCCATTATTTTTTTCACTCTTCTTCCCACCACTCCCTCCTTTCACGCTATCATCATGCTCCCATAACAAATTCATGTAACTGTAATAAACGTAAGATACAAAATTAGTTATCTCAATTTGAGGCAAAATATGCAAGAGAAAACTGCCAAAAATGGCAGGAAAATAACGAAACTGCAGAATCCACATATATTTTATCAAATAGCACAGATCCCATTATTTTACAGCAGCGTAATTTTCCAAATTTGTAAATAAAAGTTTATCTTATGTTGTTAAAGATTACCTTATTTTCCGTTTTCCTCAACTTTTCAAGGTTCGTTAGCTATCGCAGATGTTTCTCGGGCTTCTCCTGTCATATGGGCAAAAACTCCGTGGGCAGCGATCGACTGTCGGTAGCAAAGTCGGGACCAGTCTGGACAGAAATAGAGGCAGTTTCTCCAAATACGCCCAGCTGTGCTGCCTGTGTGTGAACTTACATCGACGCTCTGCAGCACGACAATCTCGTGTCTCTCAGGTAGCACTTAAGTCATGCGTTGCTGGGTGGTCCGAGCATGGGGCTCACAACCCGAACCACACGCCACTTTAAGCACTAATGAAGGACTGGGTCCCTTACTTCGATTGCACATAATTCATTAAGGTCAATTTAACACATTTATTTTTAATAACATAAATGAAGTTACATTTGAATCTGTCTGACATTAAACAGGAATAAAGAAACAATTTCCATATCAGCTGATTTAGTGTGTGAAGCGCGAATTAAGCCAATAACTAGATAAACTATTCTCCATAATTCAAAGAAGGAGAAAAACAAAATTGAATCAATACACCCCACTGACAAATATCCAAAAAACCTTACAATACTACTCAGAAGAATACACTGGAGGGGGGATGCAGTCAAGAACACTTCAAAATGAGTTCAATAACACAGCTGCATGCCCCAGAAAACTGCAAGACATTAAATACACTTCATTTGGCGAAACACAAATGCTCATTAACATTACGCCACTCCCAGTGTCCCAAAGAAACAGGCGCTTATTCTGAAAGAACAATTTTTTTACATATGTTTAAATTACAGCATTAAGGAATTCCAGGAATGCCAGAAACACAGAATACCACAAAAACACAGTTTTGCTGTGAAATGTTACAGGACACCCGGAAGCAGTAACAGACAAGGGGTCGGCACCCACAAATAAGACAGGCTAAGAGCCAGGCTGGGAGCACATGCTACGAGAACTTGTTCACACTATGCTCACCACAAACTGTAGACATTCCGGCCGAACATCCGCTTGCGGTGGCTGCCAGAAGGACGAAGCAACCAACAGGCCCACGCTGTGCTTCTCACACAGGCACCTCAATTTGTACAAACATCTTGGCCAACACCAACTCCGGACTCCGCTCTCACTGCGAGGCTTGGCACAGTTTATACGAAATGCCTTCCAGGCAACCAGTAACCGCTGCAGGAGTTTCACGATTAGCAAACAGCCCGAGTGTAACAGACATCACACATGTTCTCACGCCCGAGCCACAACTCCGCCAGTCTCACCGGCCGCCCCAAACCGACTGCCTCTCATCGTCCCGCGCGCCCCCAGCCGAAAAAGCAAAGATGCTCATGCCCGGGGACGCGCCAAAGATAACAAGCCGATCGCTGATGATCGACCAGCGATTTGGCTCACTGTGTCGAGTGCAAGCTTTGCGCCACACAGGCGCGGTCTCCACCAGTGTCGAAAGCCAATGACCGGCGGTTCATCGAGCAGCATCTCATGTAGGCATGTGGGGCTACATCTGCTTACTCGGCAGTCGGTTTCGGTACGCTGGACAATATGGGCCTCTTGTGAACATTTGTTGAAGCGTCTAGGGCGCTGGCGTTACGCTCTGTAGCGCCTTTCGTGACAAGTGTCCTCTGTGCGCGCACAGCGGCGGAACGACGTTCTTGCGTCAAATATGGCCTGATTTCGGACGAAGAGTGTGTAGAGAAGAGCCGGAGACGAGTTGTGGCGTGCCATTACGTTATGCCGTCGCCAACGGCCATATCATGTTGAATACAGCGGTTCTCGTCCGATCACCGGAGTTAAGCAACATCGCATTTGGTTAGTATTTAACTTTCGTTTAATTTACGTCTACGGTCACAAACTTTTTGTTAACAGATTACCGGTTTCGGTCTTTAATGACCATCATCAGATCTGCAGCAAAAATAGGATAAACATAAATATACTCGCAAACTGTATACAACTTAAGAACAATACATAGACCATAATGAAAAGTGGTACTGATAAAATCTACATTTGTGCGCTTTAAATATGAAGAGCCATACCTGTTTCATAAAAACAAAGTTCTATTGTACTGCAGCCATGGTGGCATCGTCAAATGTTAAATGCGGAATCAGCACCAGCATCGTCAAATACATATAAATAACATCACATGCACGAGTCGTGTTGTCAGTAGTACTACTGTTTAAAACAAGCTGCCGTACAGTAGCCAGAAGATGTTTGTGTTCTAAGTTCACCAGATGTCGCTAATGTCGGCATACACTAGTTTTCAATACTTAATTAAAACAGCGAAAATAAAGGGGGACAAAAAAGTTGACGTCTGTAATAAGCTTATAACTTATAAAAGGCATTACAGTAATAAAAAGGATTAAAAAGAAGAACACGACAAAAGTAATATTGTTACAAAGAGGAAGAGTCAGAAACAGTGGTTGACATGTGCCCAAGTGCCACTATTCTAGATAAGGACATAAACATTAAACACTGTTGATAGTGCACCGGCTAATATTAAACAACCATAAAACAAATCGCTAAAGGAGCCACAAATGAGAGAAAACATAGTGCTGCACATAATCAGCGCCCTCTGATAGCGCTAACGCCAGAATTCAGCACAGGCGGGGTGATTGGAGGAACGTGATCAGCAAAGGGCCCCTCGTACCCTGCGGCACTCCGTTGCAAGAAAGGAATGATATAATTCCGTAACAGTGGATGCTCAACATTATCTGATTAATGCTGTCTATGAAATGGATAGAGAAGGGACATACTAGAGTAATGCGTAAAACTGATGAAAACGAAGTAAATATGTAATGCACTCAATACTAGGTGAACTTATCAACACACTATATACTGGGTGACCAAAATGTCAGTAAAAATTTGAAAACTGAATAAATCACGGAATAATGTAGATAGAGAGGTAGAAATTGACACAAATGCTTGGAATGACATAGGGTTTTATTAGAACAAAAAAAGAAACAAAGTTCACAAAATGTCCGACAGATGGCGCTAGACAGCAAAACGCCAGTGACTGCCCATGGCAATTGTGTATAAAAGGAGCTGTAATGAGAGAGAGAATCAGATGCACCAGCAGTCGCAGCATGTTGACCCCTGTGGTATGCCAGCTTGCATTACCCTCTTGGATGACTTTTTCCTGTCCACTACTACTACGAAAGAACGTCTCGTCAGGAACTTGTCAACGATCTTTATGTATCTGTCCGGTATTGTTGTTGACTCTTTTAATTTGTGGACCAGTCTCCCGTGCCACACCTTGTCATCGGCTTTCTCCCAGCCGCCGTTGCTGTCGAGTTGGAGAAGTTCATGTGTCTTGCGATATGCTCTGTCAGTCGCGGTACCTCTAGTTCGGCCGACACCATTTTTGGAAGCTGAATTGCTCTGCTCTAGTGGTGCGATCTTCGTGGAGCGATCTTTCTATTCGCTGTAGTAGTATTCGCTCGTAGATTTTTCCCATCGTTTTGAACAGGCTTATCGGCCTATGATTCGTCGGTATTTTTTCATCCTTTCCGGCTTTGGGTATTGTAATGATTTTTGTTTCTTTCCACACGTCTGGGAAGTGGTTGTACATCATGGAGATGTTTATGATGCGTGTGAGAAGTACTAGTGGCTTCCTGGGCAGTTGTTTTAGATGGGTGTGGGTAATCTTGTCTAGTCCATGTGCTGAGTTTCCTTCCGGTTTTCTGATGATGTTCTTTAGTTCGGTAGGGGCGGTTAGTTCTGGTGCGGCTGCAGGTGGTGTGGTCCTAATTGCTCTAATTGATTGTGCGACAGTGTTTTCATTTTGGATGTGTCTTTCTGTGGGGTTTTCTATTCGTAGTAGGGTGTTTTGTTCCTCGAAGGTATCTGCTAAGAGTTCGGCCTGTGACAAGGCGTCATAGACTGTGCCCTGTGGCCCTTCCGGCGCCCTTTTGGGTGTTCATTTATTTTTTAGCGCTTTCACGATACGCCATTCGTCTGGTTGTTGAAGTGTTATTTCTGCCATTACGTCTTCCCAGCGTTCCGAGCGCCATTCCCTAAGGCGGTTTGGAAATCGCGCGTTAGTTGGTTTGTTTTGCGCCTGTCTCGGTGGTCCCTTGTTCTTTGCCAGCGTTTTCTGGCTCGGTTCTTCTGGTGCCTCAGTTCCCTTAGTAGCGGGGGTGGGGAGAGTTCCTCTCTGTGATCTTCTATGATCGTTTGTGTTGTGGCGTTGCGTAGGGCTGTTCGTATTTCTGTTGTTAGGTGGCTCATTTCGTCATCTATTTTCTCTATTGTGGAAAGGTCTGCATCTGGGCGTATGTGATTTGTTAGGTGTCTTCTATGTTGGTCCCAGTTTGTTGTGTATTTGGTCTTTAAGTGGTTCGGAGGCGGTCGGATTCTTCTTGTCTGTATCATTCCTGGGTAGTGGTCTGAAGTGAGCTCTTCTATAGTCTTTATTGTGATGTCGTTCGCTATGTTTTTGGTTAGGATCACGTCAAGGACGTCTGGGCGGCGGGCAGTGAAGACTGGAACGTGTGTGGGGTCGTCGGGGCCCCTAACCACGAAGTGTAGTTGGTCTTCGAATCTTAGATGTTGTTCTCCTTTTGGGTTAGTGGTTCGCGAGTTCCACGCTGGGTGTTTTGCGTTTAGGTTTCTGCCCAGGAGCACTTTTGGGTGCTAACTGAGCAGTTCGACCTGTCTTCCTCTAGTAGGTGGCGGTTGGGGGCTAGGTATACGGCTCCCATCGTTAAGACTCCATCTCCTGTGTGTATTTTGAACATTGTGGCTTCAATTTGTTGGACGTTTGGCTTTGTGACAGTGTCACGGACTAATGAACTTCTGATGAACACTGCCGTACCGCCGCCTTGCTGGTTGGGCCTGTCTGTCCTGTAGGCTGTCATATTTCTGAGGCAGAAGTGGTCGTGGGGTTTGAGGTGTGTTTCTGACACTAGCAGGATGTCCATGCGATGTTCGGAGATGAACGTCTGCACTTCGAGTTTCTTGTTTCTCAGACCAGTTGCGATCCAAACGCATATGTTGAGTGGCCTGCGCCATTTCAATTCATTACCTTGAGTAACCCTTCTAGCAGGTAAGCTGCTTTTGTTGTCTTGTCGGATGTTGTTCCCAACTTTTCAGCTGTCTCTATTATTGTTGAGATGAGCTGCTCTTTGTCGAAAAGATCTAATGCGCTTAGGATTTCTTTTACTGCTGCGGCCAGAGGATTGCTGTGTTTTGTTGTTGTCCTGCCCGGGGCGATCCCATGATTGACTCTGCGTAGGTGTATGTCATTGGTGTTTGTGCTGGTCTCTCTTGTTGGGTTAGTCGTCTTCTTTCTAGGTCTGGGGTGATTCTGTCTCCTGTTGTATAGTGTTGGGAATGTGGTCGAGCTGGGGGTTTTTGTCTTCTCTGTTGGGTTTTTGTTGATGTCTTTGGCTGGTGCTGTTTTATGTTGTTCTGGTGGTGTTCACAGTCTTTCCATGAGGCGGGGTGCGCTCTTTTACAATTGTAGTAGATTACTGGTTCTGATCTTGGTCTGGGACAGTCTTGCGAT